>NC_056746.1:877936537-878099037 GCF_019279795.1 Protopterus annectens | reverse complement strand
ATGAACTTTGACTGAGGAATAAGACTATATGACAACAACTCACACAAACACTGTAAAACTAGAGAAACAATAGCCCCGAATGAATGCTGGTTATGTTGTTAGTACCTTCATTTGCAAATATGTAATTTCCTAGTAATGGATTTCTTGTCTCCATTAATACCTGATGCACATCTTCTAACAAAAAGTGCCTGGTATTAAATCTATCATCCAAGCAGTCAATTGCAGTTATTTGGGGTTGGAATGTAGCAAACACCTCTAGGTCTTGTGTGAGTAAATCCAGTCTGTGAAGAAACCTGTAGAAATAGCTTCTGACCTTTTCCAAAAGAATGGAGAAAGAATAGTTGTGTAAAATCTTACCATAACCATAGATATCCTTCTCTTCTATGCTACAGTATTCTTAACATATGGGAGAAGTCCTCCAAACAAGCGACCCAACATCTGGCCAGCATATAAAAAGAAGTTATGTACTCACCATAATGTTGCATATGAGTTGCTGATTTTCATTTGTCTTCAGCCTGAGGGACCTGGATCCAGCATGGATCCGACTTTGCCTCATACTTCAGCTCTGGATCAAAGCTCCTCCCCTACCTATAATGCCCGTCTCCTCCTCCATTCAGATCGAGTTTGTTGCAGAAACAGCAGCAATTCAGTCTAAAACAATAGGGCCCATAAAGTCTAGCAAGGGGAAAAAAACAAGCCAAAATGGAGGGGCTAAGACTTTTCCATCTGTTCCACTATGCAGCCCTCACAAGGCAGGAAGGAGGAGGAAGGGATGGTTGAAGACAAATGAAAATCAACAACTCAGATGGAACATTATGGTGAGTACATAACCTCTTTATCTGAAGTTGTTGTTTTCATTTGATCTTCAATCTGAGGGACAGAGTCCTCAGCTAGCAATAAACCCTGGGAAGTCCTCATGGAAGGATGTTCTGGAGCACGGCTCAGCCAAAGGATGCCCTGGCCCTGGAATGAAGATTCAATTTATAATGGTAGATAAATATGTGCAGAGAAGCCCAGGTAGCTGCAGAGCAGATATCATCCTAGAAGACCCTGGACCAAAAAGCGGCAGAAGTCGCAACAGACCTGGTGGAATGCACCTGGACATGCCCTGGAGGAGATAACCCTTTGGCTCGATAGGCCAACGAGATGCATTCAGAAATCCACCCAGCAATAGTAACTTTAGAAACTGGCTTACCAAGGAAAGGTTTAGAAAATGATAAAAAAAAGTTGATCAAACTTACGAAAACATTCTGTTCTATGCAAACAGAAGTCAACTGCCTGTCGAGCAAATGCAACTTGTACTCTCCCTTATTCTGGTAATTTGGAAAGAAAACTGGCAAACTGATGACCTGGTTAATATTAGTCTCTGATGCTACCTTCAGTAGAAAGGCTGGATTAGTCTGCAGTGACACCGTATCTTTGTGGAATACCATATAAGGGGGCTTGGTGGATAAGGCTTGGATCTCAAGACACCCTTCTTGGCCGAGGTAATCGCAACCAAAAAGGCAGTCTTCCATGACAGAAACTGCAACTTAACTGTGGCCGCTGGTTTGAAAGGAAAGGAAACTAGGGCCTGCAATACTAATACTAATGTGAGATCCCAAGGGGGCGCTGGGTCTTTAACCGGAGCCCTGAGGAGAAAGGTACCTTTCAAAAAGGCCTTACAAAGTTTCAAAGAAGCCAAAGAAGACAAATTCTCACCTATATGATAAAGATCTCTGCCAGGTGTACCTTAACTGTAGGAAAGCTAGCACCATGATTAAAAATATCCCTCAAAAACTCTAGAAAGGCTGGGGCTGGTGTACTGAAAGGATCCAGATCCTGCTGAAAGGCCAGAGTAAGAACGTTTCCATTTACTCAAACCTTTCATGTAGAAGATTTGTAAGCCGCCACCAAGATCTTCTTGACAGGAGAAGACAGTCTGGGAGTCCTTGCTATCATGGTAAAGTACAGTTTTGTACCTACCATAAATGTAGACGTTCGAGTGCTAATACAGCTGCAGTAATCACATATGGGTTCTCTGCCGTCAGGCGGTCCCTCGGTCGGCTGAATTCCAAAGTCTAGGTCCGGCGTCGGTTGTTGTCGCTTTCCTTCCTGACGTCAGTGAGCCAGGGGAATATAAGACACAGCCGACGCCATTTTCTTCAGTCTTTCTTGCCCCAGATGTCAGGTGCCCCCAGAAGGAAGGCAATACATAAATTATATTTATATACATGAAATGCAATATAATCAAAAATCAGTAGTTGCAAGCAAATATACCATAGAAGGATAACCCCATCAGGCTGTATGAAGAGGGGTTATGCCCTAGGCCTTTACCAAGAGGGGAAGGAGGGAGGGAAACCTGTACTGCAGCTGTATTAGCACTCGAACATCTACATTTATGGAAGGTACAAAACTGTACTATGTTCATCGTGCATACAGCTGCAGTAATCACATATGGGTAGAATCCCAAAGCTACGCACGGGGTGGTAGGCACTAGGTGGAACTGGGATGAGCCAGAATGCCCTGCAACACAGCAGTGGCAAAGCCTGCTCTAGTTTTGGAATATAAAGGCAGGTGGTAGTGCTTCGTGAAGGTATGCACAGAACTCCAAGTGGCTGCCTCCAAAATATCTTTGGTAGGAACTCCTCTGAGGAAGGCTGTAGAAGTAGCTGTGGCCCTGGTGGAGTGGGATCTGATGACTGTAGGGACAGATTTTCCATGATAGGAGTAACAAAACCGTATGCAGTGGCCTATCCATTTTGAAATTGTCTGTTTGGTAACTGGCTTCCCTTGAGCTTCTACAGCATAGGACACAAAGAGTTGCTCTGATTTCCTGAAGGGCTTTGTTCTGTCTAAATAATAACGTAGCTGTCTATGGATGTCTAAGAAGTGTAGGAGCCTTTCCCCTTTGTTTTGAGGATTGGGGTAAAAGGTAGGTAAGTGTATGGCTTGATTTAAAGCTACCCTGGAAACCACTTTAGGCATAAAAGACGGGTTGGTTCGAAGGGAAACCCTATCCTGATGGAAGATGAGAAAGGGCTGCACAGCCATGAGGGCTTGTAGTTCCGATACTCTACGAGCTGAGGTAATGGCCAGAAGGAAAGCTGTTTTCCAGGACAAGTATTGCAAATCTGTTGAGGCAGCTGGTTCAAAGGGAGGCAATGTTAATTTTTCTAGAATGTAATTAAGATCCCAGGCTGGTATTGGTTGCTTCCTTGGTGGTCTTATATTCTTAGCCCCTCTGAGGAACTGTCTTAAGAGTGGGTGAGAGAATAAGGGTGGATCCGTGTTGAATTCTGCAGAAATGGCTGAGGCATGGATGTTTATGGAGGAAAATGAAAGTCCAGTGTTCAGCAGCTCAGCTAGATACTGTAATACCTGAGGCAAATTCAGTTTTCTAGGGTCCTGGCCTTTTTTCTCATTCCAAGAGCAAAACCGTTTCCATTTTGCGGAGCAAGCCTTTCTAGTAGATGGCCTTCTGGCCTCCAAAATGACATCCTGCACCTCTTTGGGGAGTAAGTCTGTTGTGGTGTTAAGGAATTTTCCATGCAGCGAGATTGAGTGTTTTCAGCTGACTGTGAAGAGTTTTGTAGCTGTGCTGAGTCAGCAGAAGAGGCATTTGAGGTAGGGGCCAGGGAGGAGTATGTGTTAGGCTCCTCAGTAGTGGGTACCAGTGTTGTCTTGGCCAGTCTGGAGCAATTAGTATCATCTTCGGTCTGTCTGCTCTTGCTTTCAAGAGCACCTTTGGCAGAAGAGGGAGAGGTGGGAAGGCGTAAACTGTCCATGCTGTCCAACTGAATGAAAGGGCGTCCACTCTCCAGGCCTTTGGGTGAAAGACCCTTGAACAAAACTTTTCCAATTGATGATTCCTGTGGGAGGCGAAGAGATCTAGGTCTGGCCTCCCCCACGCTTGGATTATCTTTGTAAACACTTGAGGATGCAACTTCCATTCATGTGGATCTGTCATATTTCTGCTTAGATTGTCTGCCAGCGTGTTTTCCAAGCCTGGCAAGTACTGTGCTTGAAGTTCTATTTGCCATTCCAGAGCCAAGTTCCAAAGTGTCATGGCTAGTCTGCACAGGGGGTATGAATGTGTTCCTCCTTGTTTGTTTATGTACCACATTACTGTGGTGTTGTCTGTTCTTATCAATAACTGTCCTGGATGCAGGAGGTCCTTGAATGCTGTAATTGCATTTATCACTGCTAGCATTTCTTTTTGATTGATGTGAAGGTGCTTTTCCTTTTGGGACCATTTGCCCTGAATGCACCTGTCTGTCATGTGCGCCCCCCAGGCGTAGTCTGAGGCATCTGTTGTAATTACTTGATTTGTTTGAGGCTTGCAGAATGGAAGACCTGTGTTTGTTTGACATGCTTGGGCCCACCATAGAAATTCCTTTTGCAAACATGGAATTATTGGTATTGTTTCCAAACTGTGGCTGTGTTGAGACCATAGGTTTTTTAGGTACCATTGAAGTTTCCTCATATGCAACTTTGCACATGGGATTAAAAGAATGCAAGATGCCATGAAGCCCAGAGCCTGCAGGATTTTCCTTGCAGTAAGCCTGGTACAATTTGCTAGTGTTTTGAAGTACTGAGTTAGTTGCCCCAGTTTTTCCTGGCGTAAGATAGGCCATCTGGGTGTTTGTGTCCAAGTTGGCACCCAGGAAAGTTATTTTCTGAGATGGTGTTAGCCTGGATTTCTCTTTGTTGATTGTGTATCCCAGAGAATTCAGTAACCGTGTTGCATAAGCCAGATGTTCCAGAAGTATGTGCTTGCTGTCCGCTTGGATCAGGCAGTCGTCCAAATAAGGGTAAATTTGTATCCCTTGAAGTCTGCAGTAGGCAAGTACTGATGCCAGGCATTTCGTGAATACTCTGGGCGCAGTAGATAAGCCAAAGGGCAATGCAGAGAATTGATAGTGGATTGAACCTGCAAGAAATCTGAGGTATCTTCTGCAGCTTTGTCTGATTGGGACATGCAGGTATGCCTCCTTGAGGTCCAATGTTACCAGCCAAAACTCCTTGCCCAGCATGGGAAGAAGCTGCTCTAATGTGAGCATCTTGAATTTTTAATGCAGTAAGAATGTGTTCAGGATGGATAAGTCCAAAATGGGTCTCCAGTCGGTTCCTTTCCTTGGTACCAGAAATAGCCTGGAATAAAAACCTTGACCTTGTTCGTGAGTAGGTACCTCTTGAATAGCTTTCATGTCTATGAGCTTTGAAATTTGTAGTTGTGCCTCTGCCCTTTGATTGTGTGGCAGGTTTGGCATGCCTCTCATTTTTGGGAGAATGTGAAAATGAAATCTGTAGCCTCTGTTTATAACGTCCAGGATCCATTTGTCTGTTGTGACAATATGCCAATTTCTTGTAAATAATGCCAGCTTTCCTCCAAAGGTTGCTGCCAGCTGGTATTTGCTTGGCATGGAAAGGAGGAAGTCATTGGGTTTGTTTCCTGTATTGTTGTGCACTGTCCTCACCACCTCTTGGTGCTGGAGATTGCCATTGCCTGCCTCTATATGATCCTTGTGATTGCCCCCTGCCCTTTGTGCGTCTGTATCTACCTCTTTGGGGCTTGTCCGTGGCTGGAAAGGACCAGTTTTTAGAAGGCCAATTTCTGCTAAAACGTGGTGGTTGAACCTGTAGAAAAGCTTTGACTGTTTGCATAGATTTGGCTTTTTCTTCCATTTTCCATAGTATCTCCTCAGCATTAGTACCAAATAGCACATCCTTTTGTAAAGGAGCATCTTATTTATTTATTTATTTTTATTTATTTATTTGCAGTTGGTTTACCAGGATAGTCCATTGGGCCAAAAGAACCCGTTTTCAATGGAGTCCTGGGGAGAAAAGCTCCAATACAGACAAAAATTAGGTACATACAAAAACTACAATAATAATTATACAGAGTAAGAGATAAAACATTTAAAACATTTAAGCTCAAAGTTCAAGAAGCATTCAAAAAATAATACAATCTGATGAGGAATTATGTCAGGTAAATAAGTTGAAAACAGTAATGAGATATGCATTCAGAGAAGTTGTTCAGAAGGAAACATAAAATTACATTATAAAGTAAATATTCTGAGGGAACATAAGCTTTGATAGGTAGAGTTATGTATCACAAGTGTGAGGGAGGATGGGATATCATAGATTTATGAGGGGAGGGAACAAGAACAATCCCATTGGGACCTTAGATATGTATGAAGAGATTTTTTGGACATGTACTGGTTAGTGGTGGTACGGAATGGATGGTGGAAGTGAGTTCCAGAGACAGGCAAGGTTAAAAGATAGTAAGTGTTTGCCTGGGGGATGACATGGTTTATGTACTTCTAATAGGTTTTGATTGTTAGACCTTAGGACTCTATTTGGTAGGTGCATTTTGAAGGCAGAAGACAGGGAGGGACAAAGAGAAGGGCTAAGAATGAGCTTGTGAGCGAAAGTCAGCTGTATATATATGAGTTGATTTGGTAATTCAAGCCAATTTAATTTTTGAAGAGAGGAACAATGGTGAGTGGTGGACCTGTGGCTGTTGGCAAATTTGGCAATTTTGTTATAGCAGGAGGAAAGCTGTTTTTTTAGAGAGGTCTGAAGATTAGTCAGTAATGGGGCCCCATAGAGAAGGGAGGGGATGAGAAAAGAGGAAGCGAGTGTGATTTTGGAGGAGCTTGCAAGGTATTGGTTCTGACGGTAGAGCATACCTAGTTTTTGATGTTTTTTTTTAATATTTAGTTGTAGATGGGAATTGTAACTAAGCCGATTGTCAATTTGTACACCTAGTAGCTTAGTTTCAGACACTAGTTCTAGGGGTGAGTTATTTAGGCTGGTAATTGAGAAGGAGTTTGTATTGAAGGAGATGGATTTGGAAGGGGTGAATACCATAAGTTTTGTTTTGGAGGCATTGAGTGCTAAATGGTTTATTTTCATCCAATGTTCAGTTATTGAAAAAGCTTCCTGAGTAAGTTTTTGGAGCAGTGAGGAGGAGGAAGCAGAGCAGATAATGGTGGAATCATCTGCATATTGGATGATGTTTGCAAATGGGATAGATTTGGGAAAGTCATTGATAAATATATTGAAGAGGAGGGGACCAAGAATAGATCCTTGGGGAACTCCAGTGGGGGTACTAAGGAATGGGGAAGTGGCCTTTTTCCATATTACTGCTTGGTGTCTATTTGATAGATAGCTGGAGAACCAATTTATGGAAGAGGGAGAGAGGTTAAGTTTTGACAGTTTGGTTAAGAGCAGATTGTGTGAGATGGTGTCGAAGGCCTTGGAGAGGTCAAGTAATAGGGTAGAGGCGGTGTGGCCGGAATCACGTGCTATGTTTACAGTCTCAAGAAAGGACAAGAGGGCAGTCATAGTGCTGTGATTTGGCCTGAATCAGTGTTGTGTAGGGGTTAGAAGGTTGTTATCTAAGAGATGTGGCAAGAGTTGAAGGTGGATACACTTTTCAAGACGTTTAGAAATGGGGGACAGAATGGCAATAGGACGAAAGTTGTTGACATTGCAATTGTTGCCTCTTTTATGCAGGGGGATGATGAATGCTTGCTTCCACAGTTGGGGCACAGTGCATTCATGGATGGAACGGTTGATTAAAATGCTAATGGGATAGGCAATTGCATCTGCGGCTATACGTAGGAAATAAGAGGGAATATTATCAGGGGCATTAAGTACATGGCTTCAGTTTCTGAAGGAGTTTCTTAATAGTGGTAGTGGGTGTAGGTTTTAATGAGAATAGAGAGGGATGTAGAGAGAGAGAGAATTTGAGGAGGGTACAGGTGATTGGGCAGTAAGAGTAGTGGGTAAGGTGGAAGATAGGCAGTGTGAAGTAGAAATGGGGATAGGGTTGTTTGCGGGAGGGGGAGGGGGTGTATTAGATGGTGAGGTGGAGCATGTGAAGGAGGAGGTGAGTTTGCTAATAGAGTCGAAAAAGGAGTTGAACTGAATAGCTAAACCCAAGTCTGGGATATTTGGGTCTGGGGTTGGGGTGTGTGGTTTGCTGGGGTTAAGGAGGGTGGAGATCCTTCCAGAATCTTTGAGGGTTTAGTTTTATTATTGTTTTGGAGTGTGAAGAAGTATTTTGTCTGTCAGAGATTATTAGCTTTTTACTTTATTTCAAGGGTTTTATCATAATATGTTGATCTGGTGTCTTATTTCTCAGATAGAGTCCCCAGGCTTTGTCTCTAAAACATAGTTGAAAGTGTGGTTTTGTAGCCAGGGGCTGAATTTGTTTTTATTCTTTTTGTTCTTAGAGGGGCTTGGGAATCAACTATTCCTAAGAATGCAGAGTTAAAGTGGGCAACTGCTTCTTCTAGGGGCAGTGTCTTCAGATTGTTCCAATTAATTGCTTTCAGGGAATCTATGAAGATTGATGGGTTAAAGCTTTTGTCATTGCGGGTAGTGATGTAGTTATGGGTACGGTTGGAGATGCAGGAGAGTCGGTGGGTGAAAGTAGGCAGATGATCACTAAGAGGGTCGGGAAGGGTACCGCTACCTGAAAAATAGTGGGGGTGTGACACTAGAATCCAGTCAAGGATAGTGCCACTGGAGGGGTCCTTAGATGGATGGGTTATGGTGTTGATTAGCTGGGAAAAGTTATATAGATTGATGTTAAGAGGGTTGGTTGGAGACTGGATGGAGGCCCAGTTAATATTTACATCTCCAAAGATTATGGTTTCATTGCTAATATTGTCGGAGAGCCAAGAGAGGATATTTTCAAGTGTAGAAATATTGTCCCCTGGGGGGATGTAGAGGGATGCTAGACATATGTGTTTGTGCTTATTAACTTGTAGGAGAGAGAGGAGTATTTCAGCGTTATTAAATGTGGGGGTAGGTTTGTCATACGGGGTAACTAGCAAGGAAGAGGAATAAAGGAGAGCAACTCCGCCGCCTTTCTTTCGGGTCCTGTCTTTTCTAATGATTGAATAGCTGGGTGGAGTTATTTCAGAGTCTTTTATAGAGGGCTTTAACCATGTTTCTGAAACAGATAGTATGTCAGGTTTGTTATGCCTGAGCCATGCATGGAGGGTTGGGACTTTATTCACTATACTTTATGAGTTTAGAGAAGCAAAGAATATAGGCTTGTGTGAGGAGGAAGAGGAGGAGGGGCCGGGGTTGGGATGGATATCACCAGATAAAAGACTGGTAATGAGATGAAAGATTGGGTTCAAAAGATAGTTGAGTAGAGTAAGAAAACGGTTTGGGTCAGCTGAGATGATCAAGGGGTGTTTAGTTGCTATGGGGATAGAGTTTTTCTGAGAAGAGAAAACTTTGAAAGAGAAGGTGAGGAGCTGTGTTATTGGGTAAAGATGGGGGGAGATGGGAGAGTGCGATTGTGAGAGGGGGGAGTTCAGATGGTTGGTTGTATGATAAAGTTATGAATGATAAAAAGTATGAGGTTGGGTGAGGTGATAAAGATATGATAGTTTAAGAGAAAGTGATAGAAGAAAAAGGATGGAAGAAGGGTTTAGAGGCATGTTGAAAAGGTTGCTGAGTATTAAGTGTTGTAGTTATCTAATATGTGTTATAAGTTTATTGTGCAGGGGGATGAGAAAAATTTAGCAAATGTGGAGTAGAATAAAGAGTAGTAGGAGTGGAGCTGGATGTAATTAAGGTAGGTAAGTGAGTGAGAGTTTTAGCCGTGAGATGTATCAGTATGTATTAGCTGTAGGTGTGGTTACAAATTGGATAATAGGCTGTTGGGGGTGTGTCTATGGTGTTGATGGTTGATTGGTGTAGGGAGGAAGTGGGTGTGGAAACAAGAAGGATATAGCTAGACGCACTGGGGGTGGGTGGGATTTGGGGGCAGGGTAGGGGAGCGGAGTGAGCCCGAAGGGCGAACGGAGCGGGAAGAAACCAGGAGAGGATCGAGAGTCAATCAGTGGAGCATAGGATACAGGAGAGTAAGTAGTAGCTGGGTAAGCAAGGTTCCTGTATTTAAGAGGTAGAGGGGGCAAAAGTGTGGATGAATGAGTGAGGAGTGCGAACAATAAAAGAGGAAAGCAGAAAATGAGTGAAGAACAAGTAGTGTATAGTAGGGAGGGGACGCCCTCTAGTGGCCTAGTGCAGAGTTGCACTGGGTCAACTAGGAAGGTCTTGGGACTAGATAGGATGAAATGAGGAGGAGCAGGGAAAGAACTCAGTTAAAGATGGGAGAGAGAATGGAGAGGGAGAAATAAAAAGTGTTTAGGCTGCTGGCTGACCTGGCAGGGAGATAGCTTACAATATTATCAAGCAGGAGTTACAATGGTAGAACAAGTGGCAACAGATGTACATACATTCACAGTGTCCTCTGGGAGACACTTTTCCAAATTCCAAAATAGGGATAGATGCAGCAGAGCAGTATGTCTCTTAAGTAAAAATGTGGATGGAGTAGGTGACCTTGGTTGAATGTGTATGTCCACCCAGGCGTGGTCCCAAGGGAAACTATAGGGCAAAACTGGAGATAGGAGGAAGAGATGAGAAGAGTTAGTAACAGTGTAATAGTGACAACACCTAATTACCTAAATAAGTAGTAGGCAGATAAGAGAGGAAGCCATAAGCATCATACAGTCAGTAAAAAGTACAGTTTTGTACCTACCATAAATGTAGATGTCCGAACTGGATAGCATCTGCAGTCATAACAAATGGGTTGTCCTGTCGTCAGGCAGCCCCGGATTCCAAAGTCTGGGTCCGGCTGATGTCGCACTTCACCCGACATCATCTCTGCTGGTCTTCGGGTATAAAGGCATCAGCCGACGCCATTTTCCTCAGTGTTTCTTGCCCCAGATGCCAGTTGCCCTCTTGGAAGGCTAAATTTTGGATAAATGCCAATGTTTCCAAAAAAGTAGAAGGCAAACACAAAAATAAGCATGTATGTACATATATACAAACAAATACACCATAAGAGACTCCCCCCAGCTAGCTATTAGGAGGGTAAATACCCTAGGAGTACCACAGAGGGAAGGAGGGATCTGGCCTGACTGCAGATGCTATCCAGTTCGGACATCTACATTTATGGTAGGTACAAAACTGTACTATGTCCTTCATGGATGCATCTGCAGTCATAACAAATGGGTAGAATACCATAGCCAAACTAGGGATGGAGGAAGAAAAATTATGGTGTAGTTAGGATCCCTTGCAGTACAGCAGTGGCAAACCCTGCTCGGGATCTAGAGTATAGAGGTAAATTATAATACTTAGCAAATGTATGCACGGAGGTCCAAGTAGCCGCCTCAATAATGTCCTTGGTTGCCACTCCTCGTAAGAAAGCTGTGGTAGTGGCTGTAGCCCTTGTAGAATGAGGTCTTATGTTCTGTGGAATTGGTTTTCCATGGTAGGAGTAACAGAATCTTATGCAATTTCCTATCCATTTGGAGATTGTCTGTTTGCAAATTGCTTTTCCTTCCCTTCCTGTTGCATAGGCTACTAAAAGCTGGTCAGTTTTTCTGTTACTTTTGGTTCTGTCCAGGTAGTAGCGTAACTGCCTATGTACATCCAAGGTATGCAGCAGTCTTTCCCCCCTGTTCTGTGGATTGGGAAAGAAGGTAGGTAGGTGGATTGCCTGGTTTAAAGACACTCTGGATACCACCTTAGGCATAAATGTAGGATTAGTTCTCATGGACACCCTATCTTGATGGAAGATTAGGAAGGGTTGCACTGCCATTAAGGCCTGTAGTTCTGAAACCCTCCTTGCTGAGGTAATTGCCAGTAGGAAAGCAGTTTTCCATGACAGGTGTTGCAGATCTGCTGTTGCTGCTGGTTCAAACGGAGGGAGTGTCAACTTTTCTAGCACAAAGTTCAAGTCCCATGCTGGTAATGGTGGTTTCCTAGGAGGTTTTACATTCTTGATCCCTCTGAGGAACTGCCTGAGTAGAGGATGAAAAGACAGGTGGATCGAGCTGTATTCTGCTGAAATAGCTGATGCATGTATCTTGATGGAGGAATAGGACAGGCCTGTATGTAGAAGCTCTGCCAAGTACTCCAGAATGTTAGCAATATCTATACATCTTTTCCTCTTTCAGTACTCTAAATGACAAACCTCTTCCATTTTCCTGCATAGTTCCTTCTTGTTGAAGGTCTGCGGGCTTCAAGGATAATGTCTTTAACCCTTTGGGAAAGGTCTGGGTTAGTTGCTGCTATGTGATGTTCCAGGCAGTCAGTTGCAAGGTTTTTAGGTTTGGATGCATGATGTTGTAGTTGTTCTGAGTTAACATCAAAGGCATCAGGGGTATTGACCACATTCTCTCCCGAGACATGCTCCTCAGCAATGGGTACCAGTGTTGTCTTGGCCAGAGCTATCAGGATTATCCTTGGACGCCTCTTGATTTTCAGTAGTACCTTGTGCATCAAGGGAAGAGGTGGAAATGCATATGCTGTCAGGCCTTTCCAGCTGAAGGATAGAGAGTCCACCTTCCATGCAAGTGGGTGGAATGTCCTTGTGCAGAATTTTTGAGCTGGTGATTGAGTGGGGATGCGAATAGATCTATTTGTGGCATTCCCCATTTCTTTGTGATGGCCTTGAAGATCGGGTGTCGGGTGTAGCATCCATTCGTGAGCATCCGAGGTGGTTCTGCTTAACATGTCTGCTAGGGTGTTCTCTTTCCCGCACAAATATTGCCTGTAACTGGATGTTGTAGCTGAGAGCCAGATTCCAAAGGTCCAAAGTCATTCTGCATAGGGGTATGAATGAGTGCCTCCCTGTTTGTTGATGTACCACATGACTGTGGTGTTGTCTGTCCTTATCATCAAATGGCCTTCTTTGAGGAATGGTCTGAATTTTTGGATTGCCAGTTTTACTGCCAGCATTTCTTTTTGGTTTATGTGCAGGTGCAGCTGGTCTTGAGTCCACAATCCTTGTATGCATTTGTCCAGCATGTGCGCCCCCCATCCTAGGTCTGAGGCACCCATTGTGATGGTTTGGCTTGCTCGAAAGTTGTGGAAGGGTAAGCCTGGGTTTGACTGGCATGCTTGAGCCCACCATAGGAACTCCTGTTTTAGGCATGGGATTAGTGGGATTTCTGTTTCTAAGCTGTGCCTGTGCTGAGACCATAAATTCTTTAGGTACCACTGTAGCTTTCTCATATGCAGTCTGGCATGTGGGACCAAGATTATGCATGATGCCATGAAGCCCAAGGCCTGCAGAACTTTTCTTGCTGTTAGTTTGTTCTGCTTTGTTAATGCCAAGAAGTAAAGAGGGAGTTCTTTTTGTTTTCTGCAGTTAGGAATGCCATTTGTTTTACTGTGTCCAATTCCGCCAAGAATGTTCTTGTTTGGGATGGTATCAGCCTTGACTTTTGTAAATTGACTGTGTATCCCAGGGCTTGTAGCAAGTAAATGACCCTTTGTAAATCTGTTGTCAGCTTGCTTTTGTTGTCCGCTTGTAACAGGCAGTCGTCCAGGTATGGATAAATTTGGATTCCCTGTAGTCTGCAGTGAGCGAATACTGATGCCAGGCATTTTGTGAATACTCTGGGCGCAGTAGATAAGCAAAAGGGCAATGCTGAGAATTGATAATGCTCTGATCCTGCAAGAAATCTGAGGTATCTTCTGCAATTTGGTCGAATGGGGATGTGCAGGTATGCCTCCTTGAGATCTAGAGTTACCAGCCAACACTCCTTGCCCAGCATGGGAAGAAGTTGCTGTAGGGTCAAGCATTTTGAATTTTGGGACAATGATGTATGTGTTTAAGACGGACAGGTCGAGAATAGGTCTCCAACTTTTCTCTTTTCTTGGTACTAGGAAGAGTCTGGAGTAGAATCCTTTGCCCTGTTCTGTTATTGGTACTCTTTCCACAGCTCTCATCTTTGTTAATTTCGCTATCTGCTGTAGAGCTTCTATTTTTTGATTTGGAGGTAGGTTTGGCATTCCTCTTTTTACTGGTAAGGTGTGGAAGTGGAACCGTAGCCTTGGTCTATGGTTTGCAAAATCCACTTGTCTTTTGTGATATAGTGCCAATTTTTCTAAAATAAGGCTAACTTTCCACCTAAAGGTGCTGCTATTTGCTCCCTGGTAGGCGGTGTCAGAGCCAAGTCACTGTGATTGTCCTGTTGCAGTGGCAGTGGTTGTGTCTGTGCCTCGGTTATTGCCTTGCCCCTGTCGCCCTCTGTAGGCACCTCCTCTGGATTGATTTCTGCCTCTAGAGCGTCTATTCCTGCCCCTTTGGGATTTTGTGGAGTCTGGAAAGGACCAATTTTTGGCAGGCCAGTTCCTGCTAAACCTTGGGGTTGAACCTGTAAGAAATCTTTAACTGTTTGTACAGATTTTGCCTTTTCTTCCATTTTCTTCATTACTTGCTGGGAAGGTGTACCAAATAGACTGGCCTTATCCATAGGAGCATCTAACAGCTTTGCTTTAACATGATCCCGTAAGACCTGTTCTTTCAACCATGCATGCCTTCTTATCACTGTGCCAGTCATGGCTGATCTAAATGAAGCCTCCAGTGCATCATAGCCACATTTTAAGGAATGGTTACTAACCTGTTGTATGTTATTCACCATTTCTAATACATATTTCTTATCTAAGATTCATCAGAGGACAGTTTTTAGTTAACTGATCAAGCATAAACTCTTGGTATTGGATCATATGAAACTGACAGTTTAAAGCTCTAGCTGAGAGAGTAGCAGAGGTGTAAACTTTTTTCCCCCATCTCTAAGGACCTGGATTCCCTTTCAGAAGGAATAGGGTTTTTTGCTGTGGTCGAGGCTACTGCCTTAGGCCCCTGGGATATAGTTTCGGGATCTGCAAGTGGGGCCTTGTATAGGTGGTGATGAGTGTCTGGCACCCTGTAAAATCTATCTGGTTTGGCAGGGGCTGGAGGTAAAGAATCAGGAGCAGTGCAAACATCATTAAATGCATCATCCACAACAGGCAGTACAGGAGGTATAGCTAAGGGCCTATGTTGTGGTAAGTGCAGAAAAGTCCTAAGCCTTTTCCTTGAATCTGAGAAATCTTGTCCCTGCCATTGGAATTGTTCTCTCATGGCATGTAAGGTTTCCCCAAAGGAAAATTCCTCTGGTGGAGAGGCAGCTGGAATGGATTCTTCAGCATCGGAATCTTCATAAGTAGACAAAGGAGCCTCTGGCTGGTCTGTAATGTCTGAGTCATCCGCAGAATCATCAGAGGACACTGGCTGGGGCGGGTCTTCTGTAGGTGTCTTTTATGAGGGCTGAGAGGCCCTGTCTGGGTGAGATTGGGATCCCTAATTGATATTAAATCTTCTGCCAGAGTAAGCATTTGTGAACTTGAAGTGGGCCTGAGTGAGGGGGGCTTAACAGACACTGATTTAGCAGATTTGGCTGCTTTAGCCCTGGCAAAGGCCTTAATAGACATGGCTGCAGGAGGCCTAGCAGCACCACGTGCTGGGGTAGAGACATCCAAAGGGATGGTGTCTGATAAATCACTAGGAACCACGGTTGTAGGCAAAATTTCTGAGGCCGATTCAAGTAAGGTAGCAGGAGCCTCAGTAGTAGTCATGGATTCGCTGAAGATTGACCGTTTTCTCGGTTTCGCCGAAACCTTCGCGCTTGGAGCTGGCTTGCTTAACCGTGGTTTCGCCGAAACCGCGGACCTTTTTCTTTTTTAACAATTTGGGTAGTCGGAGGATCCGACGGCATAATGTACGCAAAATCTGAGCCGAAAAACTGTTCAGCAAACTCCTGTCGCCATAGTCGGTTGAAGGAAGCACAGGCGAACAGGCTGCTACGTCATGGTCTGGGCCTAAGCAAGGCAGACAGTAAGAGTGGAAATCTTTATGAGGTATTTGTTTCCCACAAGTTAAACAGTTATTGACTTTTTCTGACATCGGCTGAGGCAAGAAAGAGTCCCCAACGGGTACTTAGCTTTTAGAAGTCTTAAGTAGTATTCGGTAGTAGTAATCTCTGGATCTGACCGACCGGCACTTGCAACAGCTTCTGCTTCGCCACGCCGCAAGAAAGACTGAGGAAAATGGCGTCTGCTGATGCCTTTATACCAAGACCAGCAGAGATGACGCCGGGTGAAGTGCGACATCAGCCGGACCCAGACTTTGGAATCCGGCCGACCGAAGGGCTGCCTGACGACAGGACAACCCATTTGTTATGACTGCAGATGCATCCATGAAGGACATCAAATAGAAATACAATATCCAGGTCCTATAGCCTTATAATAAATGAGTAAATCACATCAGAGCTCAATAGGTCTGCCTAGCAAACGAGTGGGCAATTGGCTTTATCAATAAACAGTTAAACTATGAAAAACATTGTAAAAAGAGAGCAATTCCGTCAGGAAAATAGTTTAGCTTTCACATGATCAGGCAAGATTTGTTCCCTAAGCCATGCATGTCTACGAATGACTGATCCTGTAACAGCAGCTCTACTTGAGGCCTCTAGGGCATCATAGCCACATTGTAAAGTGTGTTTACCCACTTGCTCTGCACTATGCATCATATCCTGCAACTCCTTCAAATCTGGTTGTTCAGGTTGAGACATTTTATTTCTTAATTGTGATAACAGAAAAGTACAGTTTTGTACCTACCATAAATGTAGATGTTCAAGGATCTACATTGCTGCAGTCATGACCTATGGGTAGTCCGCTGTCCTCGGTCGGCCCAAATACCAAAGGGCTAGTCTGGCGTTGGTCATTGTCGCCTAGAGTCGACGTCAGTACGCAGTAGAACTTAAGAGCATGACCGACGCCATATCCTCAGTCTTTCTTGCCCCAGATGTCAGAAGGCCTAAAAAAGAAAGGCCCAAGCCAAAAATAGAAAATGCCCAACAACCCCCAGTGTGTAAGTAAAGAATATCTCCAAACGAAATCCAGCAACCCCAACCTATAGAGGGGAAGGAGGGAGGGAAAATTGGACTGCAGCAATGTAGATCCTCGAACATCTACATTTATGGTAGGTACAAAACTGTACTATGTTCTTCGTCTCACATTGCTGCAGTCATGACCTATGGGTAGAATCCCAAAGCAAAGGAAAAGGGAGGCTGGCAAATTACAAAGCATTAGAAGCTGCTAACATGCCCTGTAAAACTGCAGTGGCAAACCCAGCCCTGGACTTGGAATAGAGAGGGAGATGGTAATGCTTAGTGAAAGTGTGTACAGAACTCCAAGTAGCTGCCTCCAAAATATCCTTAGTAGCTACACCCCCAAAAAAGCAGTAGAAGTGGCAGTAGCCCTAGTAGAATGAGGCCTGATCCCAGCAGGGACATCCTTCCCATGATGAGAATAACAAAAGGCAATACAATGACCAATCCACTTTGAAATAGTCTGCTTAGAAACAGCTTTCCCCTGTGAACTCAAAGCAAAAGAGACGAATAACTGTTGAGTCTGTCTGAACTCCTTAGTTCTGTTCAAGTAGTAACGTAACTGCCTGTGGATATCCAAAGAATGCAAGACTTTTCCCCCTTTATTTTGGGGGTCAGCATAAAAAGTAGGCAAATGCCACACTAGAAATCACTTTAGGCATAAAAGTAGGGTTAGTCCGCAAAGAAACTCTATCCTTGTGGAATATCAAAAAAGGTTCAACTCCCATGAGAGCCTGCAATTCAGATACCCTCCTAGCAGAAGTAATGGCCAACAAAAAAGCAGTCTTCCAAGACAAAAACTTCAGTTCAGACGTAGCTGCAGGTTCAAAAGGAGGTAAAGTAAGTTTCTCCAAAACAAAATTGAGATCCCAGGAAGGAGTAGGAGCTCATGGGGTCTTATATTCTTTGCCCCTCTAAGAAATTGTTTGAACAAAGGATGAGAAAATAAAGGAGGGTCACAATCATAGTGAGCAGAAATGGCTGCAGCATGAACCTTCACAGAAGAGAATGACAAACCCTTGTCCAGTAATTCAGTAAGGTACTGTAGTGCAAAACTCAAATTAGGCACTGAAACATCAAAACCCTTTGCAGTGCTCCAAAGAAAAAATCTCTTCCATTAATCAGCATAAACTTTTCTAGTGCTAGGCCGCCTAGCTTCCAAAATGACATCTAAAACCTGCTGAGGAAGCTGAGACCCCACCGGCTCCATCACAGAATACGCCAGACTGTCAGATGGAGGGACTGCACCTGAATATTGAGAAAATGATTGTTTGACTGGGACAACAAATGAGGAATCTGTGGCAGAGGCCAAGGAGGCTCCTGGATTAAACTCCTCAGCAGAGGATACCAATGTTGACGCGGCCAGTCTGGTGCTATTAGAATCATGCAAGGCTTGTCCCGTCTGACTTTCAAGAGTACCTTGGGGAGAAGAGGCAGAGGAGGAAAAGCATAAACGTGAAGGTTGTTCCAACTGAAAGCTAGAGCATCCATTTTCCAAGCATCTGGGTGGAACATCTTTGTGCAAAATTTTGGAAGTTGAAAATTCAGTGGGGAAGCGGTAGGAATGGGTTCCCCCCTGCTTGTTGATGTACCACATGACTGTTGTGTTGTCTGTTTGTATCAACACCTGTCCTGGCTGAAGTAGTTCCTTGAAGGCCATCAAAGCAAATTGAACTGCTAACATCTCCTTCATGTTGATATGCAAATGTAGTAGTTTGGGAGGCCACATGTCTTGTATCCATTTTCCATTGAAGTGTGCTCCCCAAGCCAAATCCGAGGCATCCATCGTTAGGATCTGACTCGCCTCTGGTCGGGACACAGAGAGTCCCTTGTTTAGGTGACATTCCTAAGCCCACCACAGTAATTCTTTCTGGATGCAAGGTATAATCCGAATGACAGTGTCCAAACTGTGGCAGTGTTGAGCCTACACACTTTTGAGATACCATTGTAGCTTCCTCATATGCAGTTTGGCATTGGGAAGTACTAGAATGCAAGATGCCATGAACCCCAAGGCTTGGAGGGCTGTCCTTGCAGTCAGCCTGGACATTACTGATAACTGCTGGAAGTAGAGAGGAAGAGTTCTTTGTTTGTCCGGGGTCAGAAATGCCATCTGAGAGGCTGTATTCAGTCTCACACCCAGAAAGCACATGTCCTGAGAGGGCACTAGACTGGACTTTATTTCGTTCACAGTATACCCTACGCACCTTAAAACTGCCATTACATACTGGAGATGTTGTAGTAATTTGTCTTTGTTTTGAGCAAGAATCAGGCAATCGTCCAAATAAGGATAAATTTGTATTCCTCTCTGTCTGAAGAAAGCAATCACAGGAGCCAGAGCTTTTGTGAACACCCTGGTCGCAGTAGATAAGCCAAAGGGCAATGCAGAGAATTGATAATGTGTAAGTACCAGCCCGAAATCTCAGGAATCTCCTGCAGCTGGGCTTGATAGGGATGTGAAGATAGGCCTCTTTGAGGTCCAGGGTTACCATCCAGTGATCTTTGCCTAACATAGGCAGAAGTTGTTGTAATGTTAACATCTTGAACTTTGGAATTTCCAGGTAGGTGTTGAGAATGGACAAATCCAGAATTGGCCTCCAAGTGTTTCCTTTCTTTGGTACTAGGAATAGACGGGAATAAAATCCTAGGCCTACTTCTGAAGGAGGGACCACCTGAATTGCCTCCATCTGCAAAAGTAAAGAAATCTGCTCCTGAGCCTCCAGCCTTTGCTGAGGAGGCACATCCGGCATGCCTTTGAAAGGAGGAAAAGTGTGAAAATAAAACTTGTAACCTCGATTTATAATATCCAACACCCATTTGTCTTGGGTGATCAAATTCCAGTTTTCTTTGAAAAGTCCCAACTTCCTCCTAGAGGAGCTGCCAGTAAGGAAGGGGCTGGCAGCGGAAGATACAGGTCATTGGGTCTGCTTACGAAAGGGCTGACCCCTGCCCTCACCAGAAGACTGTGCAGGAGAACTCCAAGTCCTAGGTCTGAAGGAACCCTGAGCATGAGCCCTGCCTCTACCACGTCTAGACCTGCCCTTAGGCTGATAATCCGAAGAAGGATAAGACCATCCCCTAGCAGGCCAATTCCTACTAAACTTAGAGGGCTGCACCTGCAAAAAATTCTTGACAGTCTGCATAGACTTAGCCTTATCTTCCATCTTTTTCAAAACTGATTCCACAGGAGGACCAAAAAGAACTTCAGATTGAAGAGGAGCATCCAAAATCCGAGCCTTTACATGTTCTGACAAATTTTGATCCTTAAGCCAGGCATGTCTACGAATAACTGAACCTGTAGCAGCCACCCTAGAAGAAGCCTGAAGAGCATCAAAACCACACTGCAAAGAATGCTTGCCAACTTGATCTGATGCATGAACCAACTCCTGAAGCTCCTTACACTCTATCCCCTCAGATAAAGCATCCACCTTAGATTTCAATTGGCCTAATAAAAAGTTCTGATACTTCAGCATATGAAATTGGCAATTCAAAGCCCTCATAGCTAACGTAGAGGAGGTGTACACTTTTTTCCCCCACCTGTCTAACGCTCTAGAATCTTTATCCAAAGGGACAGGATCTTTAGCCACAGAAGCCCTAACACCCTTAGGGCCTTGAATAATAGTTTCCGGATCAGCTCTAGGACTCTTATACAAATACTTATGTGCTTCTGGAACGCTGTAATACCTGTCTGGCTTAACAGGGGCCGGAGGCAGAGAATCAGGATTAAGAGAAGATTCAGAAAAAAACATCCTGAACAACATCTAAGACAGGAGGAATAGCCAAGGGCCTATGTTGTGGCAGAAACAAAAATTCCCTAAGCCTTTTCCGAGAATCTGAAAAATCTTGACCTTCCCACTTGAAATGCTCCCTCATGGTATGTAAGGTTTCAGAAAAAGAAAAATCTTCTGGAGGAGAAGCAGAAGGACAGGAGTCCTCTGCATCCGAATCAGAATAGGAAGGAAAATCCTGAATTTCTTCAGCTGAGGAATCAGAGTAGTCCGAGGAATGATCCATTCCCTCTAAATCTGCCTCCACCCTAGGCCTCTTCTCTGGGGGGGGCATAGAACCCCGGATCAAAGTAATCAAGTCCTCCGCCATTTTCAACATATGTTTTTTAGGAACAGGGGCTGGAGAGCTAGAAGAATGACCAGGTCCAACAAGACCAGGTTTGGCCTTAGCATGGCCTTTAGCCACTGAAGTAGAAGGCCTAATAACCTTTTGTAAGGATGGAACTACTGAAACCTGAGAAGCACCCTCGGCCTGTCCTAACTCCTGAGAGGCAAACTCATGTAAAAGTAAAGGTTCCCCCTGGGATTCAGCCGAACCCTCGGCAGGATCCACAGATTCAACCAGAGGCTCCGAAGAACCGGCGTCCGCAACGGACGACTCATCCGGTTTAGATCTCAAAGATTTATCCTTACGCTTTTTAGCGGTAGCGGGCGTCGGAGGATCCGACGGCATGTTATAGTTACACCGAAAACAAGCCTGGCACAGTCTAACCTTCGCTTAATGGTATTAAATCTAGCACAAAAGCGACACCCGACTACGTCGTGCTCAGGCCCTAAGCAAGGAATACAGAAAGAATGATAATCCCTATGAGGTATCTGTTTCCCACAAGAAATGCAATTATTAACTTTTTCTGACATCCGGATAACTGAGGCAAGAAAAAACAAAAATTTCCCCAACGGGGTACTTAGCCCAACTTGGTCTTCGGTCTGAAACTCGGTAAATGAAAATTTCAGAACGCCGAACGGCACTTGCAAACGCTGCTTCTGCTTCGGACCAGGCAGCAAGAAAGACTGAGGATATGGCGTCGGTCATGCTCTTAAGTACTACTGCGTACTGACGTCAACTCTAGGCGACAATGACCGACGCCAGACTAGCCCTTTGGTATTCGGGCCGGCCGAGGACAGTGGACTACCCATAGGTCATGACTGCAGCAATGTGAGATGAAGAACATCTGCTGATATTTAAGCATATGAAACTGACAATTTAAGGCCCTCATAGCTAGGGTGGCCGAGGTATATACCTTTTTTCCCCACCTTTCTAAGGATCTTGACTCTCTTTCTGAAGGAAGTGAATTCTTAGCAGTAGAGGCCTTCATTCCCTTGGGGCCTTGAGAAATGGTTTCAGGGTCAGCATTATGGCTTTTGTAAAGAAATTGGTGAGAGTTAGGAACCCTGTAGTACCTATCAGGCTTGATTGGGGCAGGGGGCAGTGAATCCGGATTAAGGCAAGCCTCCGAGTAAACATCATCAAGTACGTCCAAGACAGAAGGTATCGCCAGAGGTCTGTGTTGAGGTAACAAAAGAAATTCCCTAAGTCTTTTCTTTGAATCAGAAAAGTCTTGGCCTTCCCAATGGAAGTGTTCCCTCAAGGTGTGCAAGGTTTCCCCAAAAGAAAAATCCTCAGGAGGAGATACTGAAGAAATGGACTGCTCTGCGTCCAAGTCTTCAAATGGGGAGTAAGAGTGTTCCTCTACATCAGAATGTTCTGAAAAAATGGTGCCCTGATCAGAAGAGGGAGAATCCTCCTCCACTCTGGGCCTCTTGTCTGGAGGGGGTTGGGAACCCCTGATAAGAGTAATTAAATCTTCAGCCATTTTAAGCATCTGCTTTTTAGGCATGGGGCCTGGGGATCGGCCCTGTGCAACAGGCCTCTTGGGATGCCTGGCTGATTTGGACTTAGTAAAGGCCTTAATGGAAAAGGAAGATGAAGGTCTAAAGACACCATGGGTGGAAGTGGACCTGTCCACATTAGGAGGCTCAACGCTCACAGTGGCTTCAGTGGATGTAGTCTGGGTCTGGGCCGAGGAACCTGCGGTCTCGGTTAACAGGAGACACCGCCAAAGACGTGTCGTCGGTAGTCAGGGACTGCATAGGCGGCTCGCTGAGAACCGGACCACGTGTAGCCGGTTTTGGCGTGGTGTCGGTGGGGACCGCGGACCTCGCGTGTCGGTCCTTGTCCTTGCGTTTTTTGGTCAAAACGGTAGTCGGAGTCTCCGATGACATTTTATAATCAAAGGCTGTACCAAGTGTTGGGCGAACTCCGCCCGATGCTTAATAGTGCGTTTATTGAAAGTCGTGCAAAAGCGACAGCCCGAGACGTCGTGGTCTGGGCCTAAACAAGGTATGCAAAGATAATGGAAATCCTTATGCGGTACTTGCTTCCCACAAGAAATACAATTGTTAACTTTTTCTGACATCGGTCTGAGGCAAGAAAAGTTTCCCCAACGGGGTACTTAGCTTTAATGAAGACTTCAGTTTCCAATTTTTCGTAAATTCAGGAGCTGGCCGACCGGCACTTGTGAACTGCTTCTGCTTTGGGCACCGCGCGGCAAAAAAGACTGGAGAAAATGGCGTTGGCTGTGTCTTATATACCCCTGCCTCACTGACGTCAGGAAAGAAAGCGACAACAACCGACGTCGGACCTAGACTTTGGAATTCGGCCGACCGAGGGACCGCCTGACGGCAGAGAACCCATATGTGATTACTGCAGCTGTATGCACGATGAACATCTGGAGCAGCCAAGCCAAGAGCTTCACACCAAGTCTGGGTAAAGGATCCCAGAGGGATGTGTGATCAGATCCAGAACTGGATCTAGTGTCCAAGGTGGACACACTGTATGAGACCACGGAGAGGGGAACCAAACTTGGCGAGGCCAGAAAGGGGGAAGGAGGATCACAGAGCTCCCCAGCAGTCAAACTTTCTGAATGAATTTGGAAATTAGGGTAAGCATACAGTAGACCGGAGGGCCAAGCATGCACTAGAGCATCTTGGGGGGGGGGGGGCTCCCCCAGAGGGAGGTTTAGAGCGAAATACTCGCTGCACTTTGCATTGGAAGGATAGGCAAAGAGATAGCAGCAAGGCTAATCACACTTTAGAAAGATCTGTTCCGCTACTGAAGGATTCAGAGACCACTTTTAAGGCATCAGAATAGACCTGCTGAGCCTGTCCGCTAGAATGTTGGACCTCTTGGGAATGTGCAAAGCCACCAGAAAACGGCCAGTGGAGATCGCCCACTCCCAGAACTTTATGACTTCGCGACAAAGGGGATAAGTTCTGGTCGCCCACTGTTTATTGATGTACCAGACTACTGACATACTGTCCATCTGTATAGCAATAGTTCTGGGAGGATGATAGGCATGTAGAGCTTGCAACTCCAGAAGCACCACCGTCATCTCCAGAACATTGATATGCAGATTAGTCTCCAGAGAGGACCAAGTGCCTTGGACCATCCTTCCCAAGCAATGCCACCCCCCCCCACCGGAGCAGGGAGGCATCCATGGTCACCGCGGTCATGGGGGAGGGAAGAACTAACAGACAACCCTGAAGGTGGTCTGGGGATTGAAGCCACCAAAGAAGGAAGGGAGTCCTTGCAAACATGTGACAGTCGAATACGATACCACAAGGGAAGGTCTAGCAAGGACCACTGAATGGCTAAGGTCCATTGGAGAACTCTCATATAAAGATGTGCCATTGGAACGAGGGTGATCGTGGCTACCATGGACCCTAACGCTCGAAGAACTGAATGTGCTGGGGAGAGTTTGGCTTGAAAGATGCAACTTACATGATGTCGGAGTGATCATAGTCTGTCCAGGATGCAGGAACACCTTGCCCTGGGTAGTATGTATCCGAGCCCCTATGAAACAGAGAACCTGCATTGATGCCAACTGAGATTTGTTGTGATTTATGGTTATGTCCAGGTATTGAGCAATCTGGAGGAGAAGATCCCTGGCTTGAATCAGTTAATGCCTGTAGGGAGTGGAAAGGAGCCAATCGTCCAGGCAGGGGAAGACCCGAAATCCCTGCAGCCGCAGGTCAGCCACCACTACCGCCATTAATTGGTGAACATCCGGGTGGGGTGGGGGTGGTGGTGGTGAACCCAAATGGTAGAGCTCTGAACTGAAAAAGGCTGGGTCCCAGCTGGAAGTGGAGGAACCTCCAGGAGTGCCTGTTCATCTTGATATGATAGTACATATGTCTTGGAGGTCCACCAAGCATATCCAGTCGTTCATCTGCAAGAAGGGCAGAACAGACTGAAGGGTGACCATCCGGAATTTTGTCTTGGCAATTGACAGGTTCAGGGTTGAAAGATCTAAAATGGGTCTTAAGTCCCCCGTTTTCTGGACTGGTCTGGGGGGATGGACTGGATAACTCGTTTTTGAGTAGCCTGGAAATTTCTATGGCCGTCTGCTTCTGCTGGACAGGTGGACGTCCAGGGGGTGTTTGGGAGGTATTGGGGGATGAAGAAAGGGGATCAAGTATCCTCTGGATATCATCTGCAAAACCCGATGACGGTCAGTGATGGACTCCCAGGCTATTGGGTGCAGAGATGGGCATCCCCAACTGCTTCCATAGACGAGCAGTCAGGGCAACCCTTCAGGGCTGGTGCGAAGGTCTGTCCAAGACAGGATCCTGTGACCCTTGGTTCCTTGAACCATTGTGCTACTGGGGCGGCAATCTGTCAAATCCCACTCAGCCTCTGGGGGAAGGCGAATCCTGAACATCTGGGAAGAGCCTTGAGATTTACAGAACCACATCTTCTTCATCCCACGCCGATTCCTAGAGAAAGGATTGCTGTGGGGTGGAAAAGCGGATTGCAATAGCAGACAAAGTCTTCCCATCCTCCTCGCTCTGGACTAAGGTATCCCAAGCTGTTTTACCAAATAGGGTGGAACCATCATAGGTGGCATTCGTGAATGATGCCTTGAAGGGCTCCAAGAAAGCACAAAGCTGGAGACTGGTGTGGTGCCTGATGGCTACACTTGTTCTGGCAGTCCTAGGGGCACCTTCCATAGTGTGTGATAGGAGCTTCATGGAAGTAATTGATATAGATGTAGGGAGTGGCCATACAGGAGGAGATAGGGGTGGCCATATGGGAGGAGAACATCTTTTTCTCCTCTGCCAACCTGGACCCTGGGGCAGACTCAGCGACCTTTTTGACCACGTCTCGCTGCAGTCTGATGACATGTGCGAAGTAGTTCAGCGCACGTCTGCTTCCTGAAACAGTCCACAGTGGAGAATCCCTGTCTGGAGGATGGATCGTAGCATTCTCCTGTGCGAGCTATTTCTTGGTGGCCACTGCAACCACCATGGCATCAACCGGGGATCCTTCTGACCAATGCTGCCTATCTGAAGGAGTGCTGAGGAGTTTGGTTGCTTCAGGATAGGCTCAACTGTATCCAGTTCCTTCCATGTCCTAGATGAAATTCGATCCACAAGGGGATCCGTGGGAAGCGACACCCAGGAGGTAGAGGGCCCTGTGCCAAATGCCTCCAGGAATACAGACTCATCCGGGTTTGGTATTTTGGGTAGCCCACCCACCACATTGACGCAGGATTTCCATGATGTCTCCAAAGAAGACATCCTCCGGGGATGACTGGAGGGAGCCCTCCCCTTCCTCCAAGTCAGTATCTTCCGTGAGGGACTCCAGCAGGGAGTCCAAGTGCCTCCTCTTGCACGTGTGCTTCCAAGGGGGCTATGCAGGGGGAAATTCTAAGAGGACTCTGAAGCCTCGGGGAGCTCCCGGGAGGGGAGACCTCCTGGTGCAAAGTGGCAACAGGCTGTCCCTGAGGGGGCAGGATGGCAGACTCCAGCCCAGAAAGAGAGGGAGGCAGAATGGACTCAGAGGATGAAAGTGTCAAGAGTCGCGACGGGACAGAGAGGACCATCTCTACCACACTGAAGGCAGAAGGCAAACAGATCCCCGAAGCCGGGATGATCAGGGCCAGATCTGCTGCCCCCCTGCTCTGAGGGCGGAGCTGGAGCCGAGCCTCCTAACGCTGAAACTCTGAGAGGAAGAGACGACTCCAGAGGACTCTAAGTTGACACTATCCTCTTGGATCTGACGCCGAGGCTTCGGCTCCAAGAGTCGGTCGGCTACGAAAAGGTCAGGGCCAAACCACTCAGGGCAATGGTCGGTGTTGAGGTACTGGAACCATCAGCGCCGACCCCTCGACACCAGGACACCTCAGAACCAATGACTCCAAAACCTGGAGTCAGATCAGAGAAGGAGTAATCGGCAAGAAGGAAGACTGTATGCCCCAGAGGGGGATGGAGCAGGCAGGACTCCCACATGGATCTCGTCAGGATGAATTTATGCATCATCCTGTCCACCTCAGCTTCAGACAGACTCAGAGAACCGGATGGAGGATGCCACAGACCCAGTCCTGGAGTGGCACCGGGGAGAGGTCGAGAAGGGAGATCGAGCCTGGGTGCCCTCTGTCGAGAAGCGAGGAGACCAAAGCAGAGGGGGGCCCGTGCTCGGATCCATGTGGGTTTTGCCGGAGGCTCTGCAAACGAAGAGCGGTCAGGAGATCGCTTTCTAGGCCAGTTCCATTCCTTATGGTGGTGTGTCTCCAGTCCCCAGCCTTCTTGGTGGGAGGTTTTAGTCCCACAGGCCAAGGAGGAAGCGGAAGATGGTGTGCAGGCCTAAGAAGGAGGAAGGGGAAGGAGGCCTTTTAGAATTAACTTACTCCTCCTATCGATCAATACACGGGGGTTGAAGCTTGCACAGATCGAACAGGAGGTGTCTAGGTGTGGAACACCCAGGCATGCCACACACTGTGTGTGGCCACCATTTGAAGCTGGGAGTTTATGGCCACACTCTACACATTTCCTAAAGCCCAGCTTTGGGGTGTTTGCCATGACTAAAGGAAACAAACACACACGTGCTCACTGACAGGATTGAGAGAGAAGAGAGAGAGAGCGGAAGCCAGGGTTTTCTCTTTTTTTGAGGGGGGGACAGAACTGACGCTTGAATGTAGGGAGAAAAATACTGTGAGAAAGGGAGTAAGAACCAAAAAACTGTCACTTACTCACTAAGAAAACTCAGAGCTAAAGGATCACGCTGCTGTCTTGAACACATGGCAAATGAGATCTTAGGAGAGGAGGGTGACCGGGCATTATGGGTAGGGGAGGAGATTGGAGCTTGGATCTGAAGCTGATGTATGCTACTGCGTCGGATCTGTGCCGGATCTAGGTCCCTCAGGTTGAAGATCACATGAAAACAACAACTTCAGATCAGATTTTAGCTACTGCCAGGTATTTGGGACGTTACACGTATGTGCTGGAAATGTCAGCCATAAAAGGACGTTTGCACGTACAATCCTCAGAACTGAAACGCCCCAGTTGGAACACCAGGGCAAAGGACATTTGCCATCAAAGAAAAAAGCAAGGTATAGGGGGAAGAAGGGAGGGATAGAATACTACAACATAGAAGAGGAGGACATCTATGGTAAGATTTTACAACACTATTCTATGCCCTTTTATTCAATGTTGCAGCATTCTTTACATATGAGAGAATACCAAGGCTTATTAAAAAACCCTGGTAGGAAGAAGGCACAGAGGAGCTTTCTACAAAGCCATGGAGAATGGCTCTAACAAACCCTGCCCTAGATCTAGAAATGCTACCCAACTTGTAATGCTTGGTGAAAGTATGAACAGAAGACCAAGTACCAGCCTCTAAAATGGTGTTCGTACCCTAGCCTTTAAACAATGCTCCTGAGGAAGCCAAAGACCTAGTGAAGTGAGCCTTAACAGGGGCAGAAGAGTCTTACCATGAAAATCATAGCAAAACAAAATTACCTTAGAAATCCAAGAAGAAATTGTCCATTTAGAGACAGGCAAACCCAGAGCCCTGGGATGAAAAGAAACAAATAGCTGATCAGACTTCCTGATAGCCTTAATCTGAGTTGTCTATGCACATCCAAGGTGTGTAAAATTCTCTCACTGGAAGACTGAGGAGAAAGGAAGAAAGCGGGCAATTGAATAGATTAAGAGACCACCCATTCACCAGCTTGGGCATAAAGGAGGGATTAGTACGCAAAGATAACCCTATCCTTGTGAAACACAAGAAAAGATGGAGAAACTATCAAAGCTCGATTCTCAGAATCCCTCAATCTCAGAATCCCTACTAGCAGAGGTTAAACCTAGCAAAAGAACTGTTTTCCAGGTACAAAACTTTAAGGAAGCTGAGACTGCAGGTACAAAAGGGGCTACAGTAAGCTTCTCCCAGACATAATTCAAATCCTAAGGAGGTGGAACTGTTTTCCTGGAAGGCTTAATATGAAGGACGCCTTTAAGAAAAATTTGGAAGACAAAAGTGGAGATAATGGCAGATAGGTAGAAATGGCTGACAAGTTAACTTTCGCTGAAGAATAAGCCCAACCACTCTTAACCAACTCACACAAGAAAGAACGAACTACTGGAACATGTACTGAAAATGAATCCAGATTTCGAGAAAGACACCAAATTGAAAATCTTTTCCATTTGAATATGTAAAATTTCCTAGTATTGGGTTTCCTGGCCTCCTACAGAACCCTAAGCATGCCCTCTGAAAATAGGTGTCTGAAAGAAATCAAAAGTTTATCATGACAGAGTCAGTTGTAAGGTTGACAGATGCAGATGAAGTAAAGATTCTTTGCCCTGTGCGAGAAGGTCCACTCTGTTAGTTAACTTGCGATGACTACCCTTGGCTAAATGCAGAAGAGGAGGGAACCAATACTGTCTTGGCCAAAAGGGAGTCACCAGCCAGATAAGTGGCTTTTCCTGCTGAATTTTGAGCAGGACTTTTTGAATGAGACGAAAGGGGGGAAATGCATAGAGAAACATCCCCTTCCATGAGAAAGACAGACATCCATCTTCCAAGCCAGATGATGTGGGACTCTGGCTCAAAACAGAGGAAACTGTCTGTACAAACAGGATGCAAAAAGATCCAGTAGTGTCTGCTGCAATGTTTTGGGTGCATGGGATGTAAACCAATTGAAGAGTCACATTGCACCGAACTGCCAAAACCTATACCATGAGAGCTAACCTGCAAAGAAGGTAAGACTTTGCCCCCCCAACACTTGCTGACATACCAAAGGACTGTGGTGTTGTCTGTAAACACTTTTAGAGGGCCTGGATGAAAGAGAAGATGACAAGCTTGTAGCGCTAGAATAAAGGCCCTCATTTCCTTGATACTGATGTACTCTTTTCTTTGCAGGACCAACAGCCCTGCATCTTCTTTGATGCAAAAGCTACACCCCATCCTATGTCTGAGGCATCTCTGAACACCTCCTGAGTTGACTGAGGCAGATGAAGAGGAAGTCCTGGATTCAGAGAAAATTGCTGAATCCACCAAAGGAGCTTGGATTTTAGGCATGGGAGAAGAGGGATCACAAACTCCAGAGGGTGAGCCTGCTGTATACAAACTGATTTTAGGTACCACTGAAATTTCCTCATGTGGAGTTTTGCAAGGGGCAGCACAGGTATCGTGGAAGCCACAAACCCTAGAAGTCTCAAACTCCCTGGCTGTAATGGGGGGAAGAGGCAGAAGGATTTTGAAGAAGTGAGGGACAGAATTTTTTCTGGTGGAAGAAAATCCATCGTGAGGTCTGTTCTGAACCTGCAACCTAGAAAGATGCGATCCTGTGATGGGGAAAGAAAACATTTTTTTTTAATTTATGGTGAACCCCAGACTTTGCAGGACAAAGGGAAACTGCAGGCAAACTGGAGATTTTAAATCAACTATTCTGAGTAACCATAAAAAGAAGATTGTCCAGGTATGGGTAAACCTGAACTCCCTTGACCCTCTGGAAAGCAATCACAGGGGCAAAGCACTTTGTGAATACCTTTGAGGCAGTTGAAAGTCCAACAGACAAGGCAGAGAATTGAAAGTGCAAAGAAGCCACAGAGAAATGTAAACATTTCTTGTAAAGAGGATGGCTAGGTATGTGAAGGTAGACATCCTTGACATCTACAAAAGCCATGCAAGACTGAGGAGAAATCAAAGAGAATAAAGTCTGTAAAGACAGCATGTGGAAAGCTCTTAACTTTTAGGAAAGTGTTTAAGGGGGATAGGTCCAGAATTGGTCTCCAAGGACCATCCTTTCTGCGGACAAGAAACATTCTTGAGTAAAACCCCCTGCTTCTCTGGTCCATTGGCACATGTTGAATTGTGCCTTGAGAAAATAATTCCCTTACAACTTGTGGAAACAAAGTCAACTCGTTTGTAGGGGGCTGTGGAAAATACAGTTGTGTACACTTGCCATAGATGTAGATGTTAGAGTGTATTCACTGTTGCAGTCATCACCAAGACAACGAACAGTCCAACCTTTTATTACTTAGCGCCTCGACTATACAGCCTTCACAGATTAAAATAACATAAAAAGCATCAAGATTATATGCACCTCAACTTTACAAAACACACCCACTGCAATTAATCAATTAAATTAGGTTAATTTAAATTACATATTTCCAGTCACATTCCTTGTTTAACCCTAAGGGTTCCAAAGTATTAAACTTTAAAATATACAGTGTCTCCTTTTTACATAGCTTAACATCCAAATTCACTAATTCCCCCAAGAGTATCTCAACCTTTTCCAAAACACAACCAATAATGTGATTAGGATTACAATTACGAAATTCAGAAAAATGACTACCAAGGGGGCTACCAATTCTAGCATTTTTTACATCTCTTAGATGTTCTTGAAAACGAACTTTAAAACTTCTGCTCGTTTCACCAATGTAAAATTTATTACAGCTGCATCTAAGAGCATATATAACGCCACATGTATTACAATTGAAATTACCCTTAACCAAGAATTGATGTCCATTAATATACTTAAAGCCATTGATCACATTTTTGCATATGGAGCATTTATTGCATGGTAAAGTGCCTTTAAACATGAACATCCCAACACTAATATTCATTGTAGGTGGTTCGAATTGATTGTCATCAGACCAAGAATACATTCTACCCCTCATATTTTCATTTCTCACATTATTTTGAACACTGGGCCACCAAAGATTCATAACCCTAACCTTGTCCATCTTATAACCTCTATTTAGGAACATATTTTCTGTTTCCAAAATTTCTTGTATAAAGATGTCATCCCTATTACACAGTCTATGTATCCTTAAAAATTAATTATAGGGTAGACTCTTTATTAAATGCTCTGGATGGCAACTATTACCATATAGAAACTGATTTGTATAGGTAAACTTGTTATGTAGTCCAGTATTCAATTGGCTGAGCTTAATATCTAAAAAAATAACTTCTGTTCCAAGCTGAATACCATCAAATTGTAGGCCCATATTACTAATTTGTAAATCTTCCACAAAGTGACTAGCTGCCTCCATGGGACCATCACATAAAAAATGAGGTCATCAATAAACCTTAAATAAAGCAAAACCTGAGACTTAAAAATTATGATGATATATCTTATCAAACTCAAATTTACCCATTACCAGGTTTGCATACATGGGGGCAAAAGCTTCCCTCATTGCAGTACCCTGCAGTTGATGGAAGACTTCCCCATTAAATGTGAAAAAGTTGTGTTTTCTTGGTCTGATGACAATTTTTGTAATATTCCTGCTGAACATGTATTTAACAAGGAAGAGAATTTGAGTAACATTTTCTTTGTAACTACATATAATGTTATTAGTGACAAAATAGTTAATACAGCTCGTCAGTTTTGGCCTATGTTGCTTAGAGACAAGGAGTTAAATAAACTGCTGCCACAAAGGTTAAAATTTTCCTATAAGAGGGCCAGAAATCTTAGCGATATGATTGTGCATAATCAATTTGAACCACCTATAATGAATATTAGTGCTGGGATGCCTATATTTAAAGGCACTATACCATGCAATAAATGCTCTATATGCAAAAATGTGATCAATGGCTTTAAGTATATTAATGGAAATCAGTTCTTGGTTAAGGGTAATTTCAATTGTAATACATGGGTTGGGATGTTGGCCTAATGGTTAAGGTGTTTGCCTTGCAAACACAAGGTACAGGGTTTGAGTCTCACAAGGGATAATTGGCTAGGTTTAAAATGGCTTTCAAGGGCAGTTAGCCTAGTACTAGCCTATGAACTATGAACCTATGAACCTATGTGGGGTTATATATGTTCTTACATGTAGCTGTAAAATTTTACATTGGTGAAATGAGCAGAAGTTTTGAAGTTTGTTTTCAAGAACATCTAAGAGATATAAAAAATGCTAGAATTGATAGCTCCCTTGGTAGTCATTTTTATGAATTTCATAAGTGTAATCCTAATCACATTATTGGTTGTGTTTTGGAAAAGACTGAGATGCTCTTGGGAGGAATTAGTGAATGTGGATGTTTTGCTATGTAAAATGGATTTTAAAGTTTAATACGTTGGAACCCTTAGGGTTAAACAAGGAATGTGACTGGAAATATGTAATTTAAATTAATTTAATTGATTAATTGCAGTGGGTGTGTTTTGTAAAGTTTAGGTGTATATACTCTTGATGCTTTTTATGTTATTTTACTCTGTGAAGGCTGCATAGCCGAGGCGCTAAGTAATAAAAGGATGGACTGTTCGTTGTCTTGGTGGTATAGATCACCTGTGGGTTATCCATGCTGTGGTATAGTCCTCGGCTGGCCCGAATACCAGAGTCAATTTTTTTTGTGTCTGCTTCCGTCGTTTGTATTCTGACATCAGGTTGTCAGTGCTATAAAGCACGGCAGCTGACGTCATTACATCAGTTTTTCTTGCCCTAACCCGTCAGAAGCGCAAGGAAATGAGGAAAAGTGGTCCCGGTGGCTAAAAGCCACCATGGGAAACTTATGTTTCCCTAGGGGAAGATGCTATATGTAGGATGGTGGGAGGGAAACCAGGACTGCAACAGTGAATACACTCGAACATCTACATTTATGGTAAGTGTACCCAACTGTACTATGTTCTTCGTGTTTCACTGTTATAGTCATTACATTTGGGTAGAATCCCAAAGCTATGGATGGGAGGCTGGAGCTAAACAGTATTAGGGGCGGCTATAAGGCCCTGCAAAACTGCAGTGGCAAAGCCTGCCCTGGACTTAGAGAAGAGAGGCAAATGAACTCCAAGTAGCAGCTTCTAGAATGTCTTTGGTTGGTAACCCTCTGAGAAAAGCTGCTGATGTAGCTGCAGCCCTAGTGGAATGAGACCTAATGCCCTTGTGCACCGGTTTACCATGATGTAAGTAACAGAAACGAATGCAGTGGCTTATCCACTTTGAAAAAGTCTGCTTTGAAATAGCCTTTCCCTCTCATCCTGCAGCAAATGCCACCAGTAGCTGCTCAGTTTTTCTTAGAGCTTTAGTCCTGCTCAAGTAGAATCTTAGTTGTCTGTGTACGTCTAACGAATGCAGAATCTGCTCCCCCTTGTTCTGTGGATTTGGATAAAAAGTTGGCAGATGAATAGTTTGGTTAAGAGCCACACTGGAAACCACCTTAGGCATAAAGGAAGGACTGGCCCTGAGGGACACCCTGTCTGGGTAAAATATGATTAAAGGCTCCATAGCCACGAGGGCCTGTAGCTTTGAAACCCTTCTTGCTAAAGTAACTGCCAGGAGCAAAGCTGTTTTCCATGATAAAAACTTTATATCTGCAGTAGCAGCTGGTTCAAATGGAGGCAGGGTGAGCTTTTCCAACACAAAAATTGAGGTCCCATGCAGGAATTGGCAATCTTCTGGGAGGCCTTAAATTTTTGGCCCCTCTAAGATACTGTTTTAGCAAAGGGTGAGAAAAGATCGGTGGCTATGTGTTGTAATGAGCCGAAATGGCAGATGCATGGATTTTTATTGATGAAAAAGATAGGCCTTTTTATTGATGAAAAAGATAGGCCTTTGTCAAGCATCTCAGTCAAGTATTGTAAAATCTGAGGAATATTTGGCTCTGCTGTGTCAGTTCCTTGTGTTTGGTTCCAAGCACAGAATCTCTTCCATTTATCAGCATAAGATTTTCTAGTACTAGGCCTCCTGGCTTCCAAAATGACATCCATCACAGATTTACTGACAGGTGTTGTTTGAATAACTTACATGATCAGCCATGCTGCCAGGTTCAGTGTTTGGAGCTGATTGCGCAGGATCGGATTGTTTTGCTGAGACTGTAAGTGAGGTATTTGAGACAAGTACCAAGCTGGGAAATGAGACATATTCCTTAGGATTGGATACCAGTGTTAGCAGGGCCAGTCCGGGGCAATTAGTATCATTTTTGTTTTTTCTTGTCTGACCTTTAGTAGGACCTTGGGAAGAAGAGGCAGAGGAGGAAAGGCGTAAACTGATAGGTTTTTCCAACTGAAGGATAGGGCATCCACTTTCCATGCTTGTCTGTGATAAGCCTTTGTGCAGAACTTGTCCAGTTGACAATTCCGAGGAGAGGAAAAAGGTCTATGTCCGGGCTCCCCCATTTCTTTGTTATCATGCTGAAGACTAGTGGATCCAGTTTCCACTCAAGTCGTCTGCCAGAGTATTTTGCTTTCCTGGCAGGAACTGAGCTTGAAGATGTACTTGGTAAGTCAAGGCTGTGCTCCACAATGCCATGGCTAGTCTGCAAAGGGGGCATGAGTGTGTGCCCCCCTGCGTCTTTATGTACCACATAACCGTGGTGTTGTCCGTCTATCAGTAGCTGTCCTGGATGAAGCAAGTCCTTGAAGGCTGTCAGGGCATTTTGAATTGCTAACATCTCCTTTTGGTTGATATGCAGATGCATTTGTTTTGGGGTCCATATGCCCTAAATGCATGTTCCCGCCAGGTGCCCCCCCCCCCCCCCCATGCATAGTCCGATGCATCTGTAGTTGAGGTTTGGCTGGCAGGGGCTAGAGTGAAGGACTGTCCCATGTTTTGATGGCATGCCTTTGCCCACCAAAGAAACTCCTGTTGTAGGCAGGGAATGAGAGGAATCATTGTTTCCAGACTGTGACAATGTTGGCTCCATAAACTTTTTAGGTACCACTGTAATTTCCTCATATGCAGTCTTGCATATGGGATCAGTAGAATGCAGGATGCCATGAACCCCAAAGCCTGCAGAATTTGTCTTGCAGATAATTGGGTTTTTGTTGCCATCTGTTTGAAGTAAATAGTCAGTTGCCTTTGTTTGTCTGGAAGGAGGAAAGCCATCTGGGCAGTTGTATTCAAGCTTGCACCCAGGAATGTTATCTTTTGAGTGGGTACCAGTTGTGATTTCTTTTTGTTTATTGTGTACCCCAGGCATGTTAGAAGCCTTTTCACAAACGCCAGATGCTGATGAAGAATGTCCTTGTTCTCTGCTTGAATGAGACAGTCGTCCAAGTAAGGATAGATTTGTATACCTCTTTGTCTGCAAAATGCAATTACCGGTGCCAGACACTTTGTAAAGACCCTGGGCACAGTAGATAAGCCAAAGTGCAGTGCAGAGAACTGGTAATGCATAAAGCCAGCCTTGAAACGGAGGTATCTTCTACATGATTCCCTTATTCGGATATGCAGGTATGCCTCTAAGTCTAAAGTCACTAGCCAAGCGTTCTTGCCCAGCATGGGCAGAAGCTGCTGCAAAGTTAGCATTTTGAAATGTCTAGGATTGTGTTCAAAATTGATAAATCCAGTATTGGGTGCCAGGTCTTGTCTTTTCTGGGTACCAAGAACAGTCTTGAGTAAAACCCTTGTCCGTCTTCCTGTTCTGGCACTGGCTGAAGAGCCGAAATATCCATAAGGGACGTAACTTGTTTCTCTGCCTCTGCCTATTGATTTTTTTGGCAGATCTGGCCAACCGTTTGGAATTGGCAGAGTGTTTCATAGTTTATAGTTTCATAGTACAGTACTAGGCTATCTGCCCTAGGGCATTTATAAGCCTAGCCAAAGTGTATGTGGCTTTTGCCACCCCATGTAATGATACAAAAGTGTACAAATTAAATTTATTTTACTGTGTCTCTGTCTAGTAAAGACACAGAGATGACCCCCGGGGTAAATCTACGATCACCCATCCATTCGTCAAGATTTCTCTTGAAGAGAGTTAGTGAGGGGCTCTGCCTAACATGGACTGGGATCCTGTTCCAGAGAGCTGGAGGCCTCTGGGTTATGAATCTGTCCCTCCAGCATGTCCTATTCATATTTGTGCTGAGGTTTAGATCTTTAGCTCTCGTGGCTCTGATGGATTTTGATTTTTTTGAGGTGCAGCATGTCCATTAATTCCGAATTGGACATGACCTTGTACGTCAGGCACAGATCATCTCTGAGCAGGCGGTATGCTACTGAATAGAGTTGGAGCTTTTTTAGTCTGGCAGCATAATTTTGGAGACCCTTGATCCTCTTGGTAAGGTACTTTTGGGGTCTCTCCAGCTGCTGCAGGTGCCGGGTGAGGTACATACCAAATGGGGCATTGTACTCAATCATAGGCCTGATAAGGGAGGAATATAAGGGTACAATGACATCCTTTGATCTGGATGTGAATCCCTTCATGATAAGGTGGGCAAGGTAGAAGGTTTTTCTAACCACTTTGGCGACGTGGGTGTCAAATGAAAGGTCACTGTCAACTTGGGTCCCCAGGTCTCTGATTACTTTTTCGTACTTAATGGATTACCACCTATGTGGTAATTTGTGGGTACTTTGTTTTTTCCAAAGGGGATGACTATCCATTTTTTGGCATTTAGTTTAAGGCCATGACTCTGGCACCAGTCGTTTGTTTCTGTGAGGCCCTTCTGAAGGATGCATGCGTCAGCTGGTGTATCAACTATGGCGCCTAGCTTGCAGTCATCTGTGAACTTTGTCAGCCACAACCCCCCCCTATGTTTGCCTGCACGTCTGAGAAATAAATGCTGAAAAAGAGGGGTCCCAAGACAGAGCCCTGTGTGACTCCACTTGTGACTGGCTTAGAGTCTGACATAGCTCCAGCTATTCTGACTTTGTGGGTTCTGTCCTTTAGCCAGTTTGCAACCCATCTTGTGACAAACGGGTTTACATTTAAGCTGTTGAGCTTGTCTAGGATGCCTGAGTGGGGTATTGTGTCGAAGGCTTTTGCCAGATCCAGGTAGGCTGTATGAACTGCTTTGCCTTCATCGATGGCTCTGGTGACTGTTTCAAAAAAGTCCACCAGGTTTAGAAGGCAGGATCTGCCTTTTACAAAGCCGAACTGAGTAGGGTCAATTGTCTATAGGTCCCCAATGTCTTTGTTTATGAGTTCCATAATGATTCTTTCCATAGCTTTGCAGACCAGGCTGGTCAAGCTTATGGGGCGGTAGTTTCCAGGGTCCATAGAGGTGCCACCTTTGTGGAGTGGGACCACTGTTGCTGTACGCCAGTGTTCAGGGACATATCCTGTAGCGAGGCTAAGGTTAAACAGCTTTCTTCTGTGCGGGTTAAGCTCTTCTAAGAGTTCACGTAGCATGCAACCCGGGACACCGTCTGGTCCCATGGATGCTGTATTTTTAGCTTTGTTGAGAGCAGCTCTCACCTGGACATCTGAGATGTCAGGGAGGTTGCATTCAGCTGAGATAATTATTTCATCTTTTGGGGGAGAGGGAGGGGAGAAATTTGCACTGAACCTGTCTGCCAGTATGTTGGCAATATCTGTGGGTTCAGTGTATTTTTTGCCGTTATGAACTAACTCTGAGCATATCTGAGGGTTTCCGCCCAGGTTTCTAACATAACTGAAGAAGGCCTTGTAGTTATCTTTAGTGTCCTTAGCGATTTTTCTCTCAAAAGTTGGCCTTTGATGATTTTATGAGTGAACGTAGTTTTTTGCTAGTGCTGATCAGAGATGCCTTCCCTTTATGGGATTTTGCTCTGTCTTGCAGTAGCTTCCTTCTCTTGTTATAAAGTTTGTTTATGGCTGGGGTCCACCAGATAGGACGCCTGCCTTTGGTGGAAAGGGTCTTGGTTTTATTTGGGATTGCATGATCCATGCATTCTTGGAGATGTCCGTAGAAAGCATTTGTGAAGGATTCAGCAGTGTGGGATGTGGTTTCCACTGGCCCAGGGGGCTTGAAGGACACCATTTCAGCCTTAAGGAGTGTAACGTCAGCTTTTGAGAAGTTTCTCACTGTGGTCTTTTGTGCTGGGGGTGGAGGTGGGATATGAATATCTAGGGTTATTAGTTTGTGGTCTGATCTCACTAGTGAGGGGTATACTTCCGGTGTTGAGCATTTTGTCCCCATGTTTGTGATGATCAGGTCAAGTATATTATTTCCCCTTGTGGGGGAGGTGACTAGTTGTTCCATCGCATTTGAGTTGATGAATTCCAGGAACCTTTGGGCTAGGGTGCTGGGGCTTGAATAATGCACCCAGTCTATGTTTGGGTAGTTGAAGTCTCCCAATGACGGTATCTGGTGAGACATTCATATCCTCCAGTGTCTTCAGGAAGGCTGAATGGAGTTCCTGAGATTGAGAGGGTGGTCTGTAGCATGCTACAAGTTGTATAGCAGTTTTGCCTACGGTTAGTTGCACATGGATGGTCTCCGATGCTTCGTGCATTGCCACTAACCTGGAGGTGTGGGTATCTTTAATGAATATGGACACTCCCCCTTCCTTTTGTGGTTCGGCCCAGGTTTTGGGGCTGAAATGCATGATACGAGGTATAACCTGGTAGGGCTGGGGTGCTCTCAGGAGCCTTGAACCAGGTTTCAGTTACTGCACAGACATCGATGCTTTCCATACTGAGGAGTGCTTCGAGAGCCTGCATCTTGAGATTTAGACTTCTGGCGTTGAGCAGCATTACCCTTAGTTTTTTCCTTTTTTGTTTTCTAAGGTGGTGGGTTTGTCTTTTGAGCCTTGCCTAAAAAAGGCACTATGGGGGTGGCAAGAGCCTTAGCCAATATCCGGAAGCCCAGTAGTGACAGGAGCAAGCCGTCCCTTGCGAAGCAGCATGGCTTGTCCAGCATGTCATCCCAAGCAGACAGACACTGGATCCCCCTAGAATGACACCAGTAATTGAGCCAATTATTAAAGCTGATCATCTTGTCTTTGTATTGTGGCATCATTCTTGGTGAGGGCAAGATGCTGCTCAGGGTCAGGGTCATACTGGCCTGGGCTACATAATCAGAGAGCTCCTCTGTGTCTCTTTTCATGTAGTCCAAGGAGGTACATCTCAGGTCATTCACGCCGGCATGGACAATGACAAAGTCATATTTGTACTTGCTTTGGAGTGACCTGAGTGCTTGTGTTATGTGGCGGATCCTAGCACCCGACAGGCAGCTCACCGTTACCCTCTCTTTGTTCAGCCTGGTAAGTGGGACGTTAGTGTGTCTGACTATAGAGTCACCTATTACTAGTGTATCAGGCATGGTGTTTTGCCTTAAGGGCTGTGATTGTTTGGCACACTGACTTTGTGTACTATGTGTTGCATGTGCAGTGTTTTGAGGTGGTGTTTTCTTGGGTGTCTGCTTTGGGAGCCTCTTTTGTTTTGGTAAGTTTTTTATTAGAGCCTCCGAGTATGTCTTTGTGTTTTTATGTGTTTGGTTTGCAGTTGTGGTTGGTTTATGTGAGACTGGGTTTGTTGTGTGTGTGTGTGGTTACCTTCTTCTCATGACTGGTCTTGCTAGTCCTGCGTTGAGAGAGTTCAGCCTCCAGTTTGGCTATATAGTTGCATCTCTCACATGTGTTTGTTGGGAGGAGGAGAGGGTTGTCTGTGTACATGAGACAATTGTAACATTGTCTCAGGATTCCCAGATTAACCAGCTGAACTGGAGAGGACGTCAGTAATATACCATTCGACATGTTAGAATAGTATAAGGGAGTGATGTGAAACTGGGTCAGAGAAAGGACTTTGAAGGGAAGTGGGTATTAACACGGGTTGTAGGTGGATGTGGTGCTTACGTTAGTTTAAGGGTGCTTCACTTGAAAGAAAGGTTTTAGGAGTAAGTGCTAGGCTTATAATATTAGTGAATAGACTGATTTTGTTGAAAGTAGAGCTTTCTTAAGGGAAAAAATGAAGTGCAGACTTGGCGGAGCCAGGAATAGTTAAAGCCTGTTTAACTGGCGCTGCGCTATGCGCACAATCACGCAAAGCCGTGTAAACGCGGATTTTAAACAGGGAACTTCAAAAGAGCTGGAAATGGTCCAAAACAACCAATTACTACAAGCTCTTGTGCTGAGGTCACTCCTTCAGGGACAGATAGGCTGCTCAAGGCTCCCCACTCCCACTGGTGAGCAAAGAAACTTCCTTCTATCCAAGTAAGGCAATGGACAAAACAGAAACTACACTACAGTCCAGAATACAGCAAAGCCTGTATACTGGTCTAAACTAGTCGAGAAAAGGCGGGAAAACAAGGATATATATATATTTTTTGGGGTTAAAAAGTACACAGAAATGCAGGAAAAACAGTAATAAATCACTTACACAGGCTAGCACAATTTAGTGGGCAGCCTCAACAGTTAAATTTAACAAACAAACTTTCGACCAACTGTAACTTAAGTGCAGATAATGTACAGTGCAAAAAGCAGGTAATAAAGCAGTTTAAACTTGTTCAAAGTAAGAAAAGAAGGTCTCTCAGGTAAAACAGCAAAAAAAATACTTAGATCAGGAAAGTAGTCGCTTTTCTCAGTTCTCTGCTGCTAGCACCACTCTGCAGGACCAAGAGGAGCTGTTTCTGAGTAGTATAGCCAGAAATAACACTCAGAGGCGGATTTTAAACAGGGAACTTCAAAAGAGCTGAAAATGGTCCAAAACAACCAATTACTACAAGCTCTTTTGCTGAGATCACTCCTTCAGGGACAGATAGGCTGCTCAAGGCTCCCCACTCATGGAAGTGGAATCTGTATCCCTGGGATACTATGTTTAGTACCCACTTGTCCTGGGTTATTAACTGCCAATTTTGAGCATAAAGTGCTAATTTTCCCCCTAAGGATGCTGCCAAAAGATAAGTGCTTGGTGATGGCACAGGGAAGACTGTTTACTGTAGGGTTGCACTTTATTTCTTCCAGATTTGGAAGTAGAGGCACCCCATTGCTTTGAGCTGTAAGAATCCTGTGACTGGTATCTAGAACCTTTAGGGTGCCCGGATTTGCCCCGTGGAGCTCTGTTGGACACAGGAAAGGACCAATTTTTTGTAGACCAGTGTCTGCTGAGTCTTGGTGGCTGCACTTGTAAGAAGTCTTTTACAATTTGCATAGACTTAGCTTTGTCTTCCATTTTCTTTAAAACCTCTTCTGCCTTAATACCAGAGTATCATGCTGTAAAGGCGCATCCAGCAATTTAGCTTTAGCATGATCAGGCAAATTTTGCTCTTTTAGCCAGACATGCCTTCTAATCACAGATCCAGTAACTGCGGCCCTGCAGGAGGCCTCTAAGGAATCAAAACCCCATTGCAAAGTATGCTTTCCAACTTGTTCTGCTGCATGCAACAATTCCTGCAATTCTTTATTTTCTGCACATTCAGAAATAGGTTCATAGGTTTATACTAGGCTATCTGCCCTAAGGCATTTATAAGCCTAGCCCAAAGTTTTGTGGCTTACGCCACCCCTTATGTTAAAAAATATTGTGCCCATTAGTTTGTTGTGCCTCTGTCCAGCAGTGACACAGAGATGATTCCCGGGGTAAACCTACGATCTCCCATCCACCGGTCAAGATTTCTCTTGAACAGAGCCAGCGAGGTGCTCTGCCTCACATGGACCGGGATTTTATTCCACAGCATAGGGAGTCTCTGAGTGACAAATCTATCCCTCCAGCATGTCTTATTTATATCCGTGCTAAGGTTTAAGTCGCTTGCTCTAGTGGATCTGGTAGATTTGGATTTTTTGAGGTGGAGCATGTCCATTAATTCGGGTTGGACATGGCCTTGTATGTCAGGCACAGGTCACCTCTGAGCAGGCGGTATGCGACTGAATAGAGCTGGAGTTTCTTCAGTCTGGCAGCATATGACAGATTTTGGAATCCCTTTATCCTTTTGGTGAGGAACTTTTGGGGTCTCTCCAATTGCTGCAGGTGTCGGGTGAGATACATCCCGAATGGGGCATTGTACTCTATCATTGGTCTGATAAGTGAAGAGTACAGGGGAACAATGACCTCACTTGATCTGGATGTGAATCCTTCATGATCAGGTGGGCAATGTAGAAGGTCTTTCTAACCACTTTAGCAATGTGAGTGTCAAAAGAAAGGCCACTGTCAACCTGGGTCCCCAGGTCCCTGATAACCTCTTCTGTGCTTAGTGGATTGCCACCTATATGGTAGCTTGGGGTTACCTTGTTTTTCCCGAAGGGTATGACTATACATTTTTTGGCATTTAACTTCAGGCCATGGCTCTGGCACCAGCTATCAGTTTCTGTGAGACCCCTCTGAAGGATATCTGTGTCCGATGTACTTTCCACTATGGCGCCCAGTTTGCAGTCATCTGCAAACTTTGTCAGCCATAGTCCTCCTATGTTTGCCTGTACTTCTGAGAAGTAGATGCCGAACAACAGGGGCCAAGGACTGAGCCCTGTGGGACACCACTTGTGACTGGCTTGGAGTCTGACATGGTGCCAGCAACTCTAACCTTGTGGGTTCTGTCCTTAAGCCAGTTTGCAACCCATCTTGTGACATATGGGTTTACATTTAAGCTGGTAAGTTTCTCTATAATACCTGAGTGGGGTATTGTGTCGAAAGCTTTTGCAAGGTCAAGGTAGGCTGTATGGACTGCCTTTCCCTCATCAATGGCCTTGGTGACTGTTTCGAAGAAGTCGACCAAGTTCAAAAGGCATGATCTGCCCTTGACAAAGCCAAACTGGGTCGGGTCCAATGTCTGCAAGTCCCCTATGTATTTGTTTATGAGTTCCATTATGATCCTCTCCATAGCTTTGCAGACCAGGCTTGTTAAGCTTATGGGGCGGTAATTACCAAGGTCCGTAGAGGCACTGCCTTTGTGGAGTGGGACCACAGTTGCCGTACGCCACTCCTTGGGCACGTATCCTGTGGTAAGGCTAAGATTAAACAGCTGCCTTATGTGCGGGTTTAGTTCCTCATTGAGTTAGGTAGCACACAGCCGGGGACACCATCCGGTCCCATTGATGCTGTGTTTTTAGCTTTAGAGAGAGCAGCTTTTACCTGCGCATTTGAGATGTCTGGGAGGCTACACTCCGCTGGGATAGTTATCTCTCCTTTTGCGGAGAGGGGGGTGAAGTTTGCACTGAACCTGTCTGCCAGTATGTTGGCAATGTCTGTGGGTTCAGTGATTTTTGTATCATTTTGGACTAATTCTGAGCATATCTGGGAGATTCCACCCAGGTTTCTAACATAGCTGAAGAAGGCCTTATGATTGTCTTTTGAATCTATGGCAATTTTTCTCTCAAAGTTGGCCTTGGATGATTTTATGAGTGCTCATATTTTTTACTAATAATGATCAAGGGTGTCTTCTCTTTTATGGATTTTGCTCCATCATGTAACAGCTTTCTCCTCTTATTGTAAAGTTTGTTTATGGCTGGGGTCCACCAGACTGGACGTTTGCCCTTGGTGGAAAGAGTCTTGGTTTTATTAGGGATTGCCTGACCCATGCAGTCCTGGAGGTGTTCGTAGAAGGCATTTGTAAGGGCTTCCGCAGCTTGGGTTGTGGTTTCCACTGGCTCGGGGGCCTTGAAGGATACCACACCAGTCTTGAGTAGTGTGAAGTTTGCTTTAGAAAAGTTCTTCACTGTGGTCTTTTGTTTGGGGTGGGGGCGGGATGTGGATTTCCAGTGAGATTAGTTTATGATCTGATCTCACCAATGAGGGATATACTTCCGGTGTGGAGCATTTTGTCCCCATGTTTGTGATGATGAGATCGAGTATATTTTCTCCTCTTGTGGGAACGGTGACTAGTTGTTCCATGGCATTTGAATTTATGAACTCCAGGAACCTTTGGGCTAAAAAGTTGGGGCTTGAGTAATGTTCCCAGTCTATATTCGGGTAGTTGAAGTCACCCAATATAATGGTGTTTGGAGATACATTTATACCCTCCAGTGTCTTCAGGAAGGCTGTGTGGGGTTCCTGAGTTTGAGAGGGTGGCCTGTAGCATGCTACAAATTGTAGAGCAGTTTTGCCTATGGTTAATTGCACCTGGATGGTTTCCAATGCTTCGTGCATTGCCACCAACCTGGAGGTGTGGGTATCCTTGATGAATATGGATACACCCCCTCCTTTTGTGGTGTGGTCTGGGCTTTGGGGCCGGAACGCATGATATGAGGTAAAACCTGATATTGCCGGGGTGCTCTCAGGAGCCTTGAACCAGGTTTCAGTTACAGCACAGACATCGATGTTCTCCATACTGAGAAGAGCCTCGAGTGCGTGCATTTTGAGATTTAGACTTCTGGCATTGAGCAGCATTACCCTTAGTTTCTTCCCATTTTTGTTTTCTAGGGTGGTAGGTTTAGAATTTGAGCCTTGCCTAAAAAAGGCACTATGGGAGTGGCAAGAGCCTTAGCAAATATCCGGAATCCCAGGGGTGACAGGTGCAAATCAACATCATTTTCTGTTTCAGTAATCCCATAACATGCTGTTGATACTTGAGCATGTGAAACTGGCAGTTTAAGGCCCTAACTGCCAAGGCTGCAGATGTATAAACCTTCTTTCCCCATCTATCCTGTGCCCTGAAATCTCCATCGGGGGGGGGGGGGGTAGGATTTTTTGCTGTTGAGGCCTTTACACCTTTTGGACCCTGTGAAATACTTTCAGGGTCAGCAGCAGGGTTTTTAAATAAAAATTTGTGCGAGTCAGGAACCCTGTAATATCTGTCTGGCTTGACAGGAGACGGAGGTAAGGAGTCTGGAGTCAAGCTTGACTCCAAAAACACATCATCTACAACGTCTAAAACAGGCGGTATGGCTAAAGGCCTATGCTGAGGGAGAAGGAAATCCACAAGCCTCTTTTTTGATTCTGAGAAATCTGGACTCTCCCACTGAAAGTGCTCCCTCAAAGTATGCAAGGTTTCTCCAAAGGAATAATCTTTAGGAGGAGATGCAGATGGGATACATTCCTCTGCATCAGAATCCTCATAGGGTGGTACTGAAAATTCCTGATCAGAAGAGGAATCAGAAGAAATAGAAACCAGATCTGAAGATTCATAATCAGTGTCTTACCTAGGCCTCTTATCAGGAGGGGGTTGGGAACCCCTGATCAAGGTAATTAGGTCTTCAGCCATTTTGATCATCTGCTTTTTGGGCATAGAGGCCTGAGCACGTGGCTCATGCATCGTTTTTTAGCTTTAGAAGTTGCTTTTGTCTTTGATTTTGAAGCTGGCGTAAGTTTTATATAGAAATGCTGAGGCCTGAAGACACCCTCAGAAGCCGGTGCATGCTCAGCGGCTCCGGACCCATCAGAGGGAGAGACATCCGCGGATACAATACTTTGAGAATCTCGCGGCGTGCCGGACTCCACATGGGTGTCGGTAGAGCCCTGCGACTCAAAAGTTGCGGGTATCAGGGGCTGCAAAAGCACCTCACTGAGTACCGGCGAATGGCTTAGGAGAAGCTTTGTCGTCTGTTTTGGACCACGACATTCTGTCTCTGTCCTTTTCTTTGCATTTTTGTGAACTCCAGTAGTCGGATTGCTATCCGACGACATTTCAGGATAGTTAAATCCATTTCCAAAATATTTTGAGGCAAAGATATACTGACGCTTAATAGTGCTTTGGTTAAATCTAGCACAAAACCAACAGCTAGGCACGTTCTGATCAGGGCCTAGGCAAGGAATACAGTACAAATGGAATTCCTTATGAGGTATTTGCTTCCCACAAGTAATGCAATTATTATCTTTTACTAACATCGGTATGGAGCAAGAAAAAGTTTCCCCAACGGGGTACTTAGTTTTAGTGAAGACTTCGGTTCTGAAACTCGAATTCGAAAATTTCAGGAGTCGGCCAACCGGCACTTGCAAACTGCTTCAGCTTCGGGCACCGCGTGGCAAGAAAGACTAAAGAAAATGGCGTTGGCATCGGTTGCCTGTTTTATACCCCTGACGTCATGGAAGAAGAGACAACAACCAACGGAGGACCCAAGACTTTGGAAGTCAGGCCAACTAAGGGCAACCTACCAGCAGATTGCCCAAATGTAATGACTGCAACAGTGAAACACGAAGAACATCAGCCATGACAACCTGAAGTTCTGATACCCTTTTGGCTGAGGTGATAGCTAGTAGGAAGGCAGTCTTCCAGGAGGGGAATTTCAATTCTGTAGAAGCAGCAGGTTTGAAAGGACGTAAGTTTAGTTTCTCTAGAACATACTTCAGGTCTCAGGGTGGCATGGGCGGCCTTCTGGAGGTTTGATATTAGAAGCCCCTCTGAGGAACTGCTTAATCAAAGGATGAGAGAAGAGGGGTGGGTCTGAATCATAATGGGCAGAAATGGCTGAGGCATAGATTTTAATAGAGGAGAAAGACAGGCCACTATTGAGCATCTCGGCTAGGTAATCCAAGTTAAGAGGGATGGGAGGTACTGGCTCCTTTGGACTGGTTCCAGGAGCAGAATCTTTTCCATTTCCCTGCATATGATTTTCTGGTGCTGGGCCTTCTGGCCTCTGTAATGATGTCTAGGACCCGTTTAACAGGGACTCCTTGCTAACCTTTAAGGTATAAAGCCATGCTGAAAGGTTGAGTCTGCAAGTCTGGGTGCAGTATCTTCCCCCTCTCTTGGGTCAAGAGGTCTGAGATCAGGGGAATCTGTTTGGGGGGACTGTAAGGTAAGGCTGCATAGTAAGGCGTACCAATGCTGTCTGGGCCAATCTGGAGCAATGGTCTCTCCTCCCTTATTTTGATCAGTACCTTGGGAATAAGGGGCAGAGGAGGGAACGCGCACACAAAGAGGGAGTTCCAGGGGAAGGTCAAGGCATCCACCTTCCATGCTAGGATGTGATGCTCCCTGGTACAGAACTTTTGCAGCTGGTGGTTGAGGTGCAAAACAGAGAGATTCACTTCCGGAGTCCAGTAAGTTTCTGCTTAGGTGGTCTGTCAGGGTGTTGTTGAGCCCTGGTAGGTATTGGGCAATTAGGTGTAGACCCATGGAAGTGGCTGTAAGCCAGAGGCTCATGGCTAACCTGCACAGGGGGTAAGATTGGATCCCTCTGTTTGTTGATATACTACATTACTGTGGTGGTGTCTGTTTTTATAAGGAGAACCCCTGGCCTGAGATGGGATTTGAAGGATGTCACAGCCTTCTGTACTGCTATCATTTCTTTCCGATTGATGTGCAAGTGAAGTTGCTGGGCATCCCAAAGACCTTGGGTGCACCTGCCAGCTAGGTCAGTGCCCCAAGCAACTTCTGAGGCATCAGTGGTGATGGTCTGGCTGGAATGACGGAGGATGAAGGGAAGACCCTTGTTCCTGGCACAGGCCTCTGCCCACCAGAGAAACTCGGCCCTTATACATGGTATCACAGGGAGAGAGGACTCTAGGGACTGAGTGCTGGCACCAAAGATTCTTTAAGTACCACTGAAGTTTTCTCATGTGAAGCCTGGCCACAGGAATGAGAAGGATGCAAGATGCCATGTGTCCCAAGGCTTGCAGGAACTTCCTCGCAGTGAGGTGACTTCTGGAAGCCAGCTGGGTAAAGTAGAGAGGCAGGAAACTCTGCTTTTCTGGAGATAGGAAGGCCATTTGGGATGCTGTGTCTAGCACAGCAGCCAAAGAAAATGATCTTCCTGGTGGGGTTTTATTTTGATTTCTTCTTGTTGCTGGTGAACCCTAGGGAAGTTAGGAGAGACCTGACAAAGAGAAGACCCTGGAGCAGCTTTTCTTTGCACTCTGCCTGAAAGAGGCAGTCGTCCAGGTAAGGGTAAATCTGTATACTTCTCTGTCTGTAGAATGCTATGGCCGGCGCCAAGCATTTGGTGAATATTCCGGGAGCAGTAGATAAGCCAAAGGGCAGCGCAGAGAACTGAAAGTGTTGTGAGCCTGCTCTGAAGCACAGGAATTTTCTGCACGATTTCCTGATGGGATGTGGAGGTAGGCATCTTTTAGGTCTAGGGTCACTAGCCAGGCATTTTTTGCTAACATAGGCAGCTGCTGCTGCAAAGTTATGATTTTGAATCTGGGGACCACCAGAGAGGTGTTCAGAATGGATAGAGCCAGTATGGGATGCCAAGTGTCCTCTTTTCTGGGAACAAGGAATAATCTGGAATAAAAGACTTTGCCTGTTTGATCCGAGGGGACAGGTTCTACTGTCCACTGTGATATGAGAGTTTGGACCTGTTTCAATGCCTCTGCCTACTGATTTGGAGGCAAGTCTGGGTATCCTCTCAGAATTGGGAGTTCACTGAAAGAGAATTTGTATCCCTGAGAAATGATCTTTAAGACCCATTAGTCCTTTGTTACAGAAAGCCAATTGTCTGAAGAGGGAGAGCCTTCCTCCTAGTTTTTGGTGAGTGAAGGGAGGGCAGAGGGGAGTCATTGTGAGTGTTTGCCATAAAAGGTTGGCTTAGAACTCCTTGCCTTAGAAACAAAGTGGTCCATAGTTTGAATCTCTGCTGGCCCTGGGATAGGGGCCTGGAGGGTCTGTCCCTGTAGGGCTTACCTTGGCCCTGTCCCCTAGGTGCATGGAAGGCCCAGTGCTAGAGGGAAAGTTCCTGCTGAATCTGGGAAGTTGCACTTTAAAGAACTCTTTTACTGTTTGTATAGATTTTGCTTTGTCTTCCATCTTTTTAAGCACCTCTTCTGCTTTTTCCCCAAACAAGCTCTCCTTATCTACGGGGTGCATCAATAAGTTTAGACTTGACATGATCATGGAGAGGTTGTTCCTTCAGCCAAGCCCGCCTCCTAATAACAGATTCTGTCACTGCTGCCCTGCTAGAGGCTTTTAGGGCGTCATATCCACATTGTAATGTGTTTGGCCACTTGACAAGCTGAGTGCAGTAAATCTGCGAACTCTTGAATTGGCACAGTCAGGAAAGGTAGCAATGTTCTATTTTAATTGTTCCAAAGTGTGTTGTTCATATTTTAATATATGAAACTGACAACTGAGTGCACTGATAGCTAAGGTTGCAGAGGTGTATACCTTTTTACCCCATCTGTCCAGAGCTCAGGAGTCCTTGTCAGAAGGAAGAGGATTCTTGGCATTTTAGGTCCCTATGTAATGACCTCTGGGTCTGCAGCAGGATTTCTGTACAAGTATTTGCGAGAATCCAGTACTCTGTAGTACTGGTCAGGTTTACTGGGAGCGGGAAGTAGGGCATCAGGGGCTAAGATGGATTCATGGAAAACATCATCCACCACTTCTAAAATAGGTGGAATGGCCAGGGGTCTGTGCTGGGGCAAGTCCAGAAATTCTCTAAGTCTTTTCTTAGACTGTGGGAAGTCCTGAGATTCCCACTGGAAATGTTCCTCGAGGGATTGAAGGGGTTTCCCAAAGGAAAGGTCCTCTGGAGGGAATGCAGAAGGGATGGATTCCTCTGCATCTCATAGGTTCATAAGTTGATACTAGACTATCTGCCCTAGGGCATTTATAAGCCTAGCCAGAGTGTGTTTGGCTTTCGCCACCCTTTTAGATTAGTTGACTGTGCCTCTGTATAGCAGGTCACAGAAGATAGCCCTTTTAAGGTTAGTTTACTGTGCCTCTGTCTAGTAGGGACACAGAAGAGATCCCAGGAGTAAACCTACGATCTCCCATCCATTCGTCAAGATTTCTCTTGAAGAGGGTCATTGAGGGGCTCTGCCTAACATGGATTGGGATTTTGTTCCAGAGTGAGGGGAGCCTCTGGGATATGAATCTGTCCCTCCAGCATTTCCTATTTATTTCTGTGCTGAGGTTTAAGTCCCTGGAGCGTGTAGCTCTAAGGGATTTGGATTTCCTGAGGTGGAGCATGTCCATTAATTCTGGGTTGGACATGGCTTTATACGTCAGGCACAGATCGCCTCTGAGTAGGCGGTAAGCAACAGAGTAGAGCTGGAGCTTCTTTAGCCTAATTGTGTAGGGCATCTGTTTGAGTCCCTTGATCCTCTTGGTGAGGTACTTTAGGGGTCTTTCCAGTTGCTGCAGGTGTCGGGTAAGGTACATCCCAAATGAGGCATTGTATTCAATTATGGGCCTGATGAGTTATGAGTAGAGGGGCACAATGACCTCTCTTGATCTAGATGTGAACCCTTTTGTGATAAGGCGGGCTATATAGAAGGTCTTTCTAACCACTTTGGCAACGTGATTGTCAAAGGAGAGATTGCTATCTTCTTGGGTCCCCAAATCCCTAATTACTTCTTCCGTACTTAATGGAGTACCACCTATGTGGTAATTTGTGGGCACTTTGTTTTTCCCAAAGGGGATGACTATGCACTTTTTGGCATTTAGCTTTAGTCCATGGCTCTGGCACCAGTTATCCGTCTCTGTGAGACCCTTTTGGTGGATGCTTGTGTCAATCGGCGAGTCGATTATGTCACCCAGTTTGCAGTCATCTGCGAACTTGGTCAGCCATAGTCCTCCCGTGTTTGCCTGTACCTCAGAGAAATATATACCAAACAAGAGAGGTCCCAGGACTGAGCCTTGTCGGATGCCACTTGTAACTGATTTAGAGTCTGGCATGGCACCTGCAATTCTGATTATGTGGGTTCTATCCCTGAGCCAGTTTGCAACCCATCTTGTGACATAGGGGTTGATATTTAAGCTGGTGAGCTTATTTATGATGCCCAAGTGGGGTATTGTGTCGAAGGCTTTTGTGAGGTCCAGGTAGGATGTGTGGACTACCTTCCCTTCATCTATGGCCTTGGTGACTGTTTCAAAGACGTCGACCAGGTTCAAGAGGCAAGATCTGCCCTTAAAGCCGAATTGGGTAGGATCCAGTGTTTGGAGGTTCCCAATGTCTTGGTTTAGGAGTTCCATGATGATACGCTCCATAGCTTTGCAGACCAGGCTAGTCAGGCTTATAGGGTGATAGTTTCCGGGGTCCGTTGTGGCACCACCTTTGTGGAGTGGGACCACTGCTGCTGTACGCCATTCCTTGGGTACATATCCTGTAGTAAGGCTAAGACTGAACAGTGACTTTATGTGAGGGCTCAGTTCTTCTTGGATCTCATGTAAGATGCAGCCCGGGACACCGTCCGGTCCCATTTATGCTGTGTTTTTTTGCTTTGGAGAGGGCAGCTCTCACCTGTGCATCTGTGATGTCATGGAGGCTACACTCTGTTGGGATAGACATTTGCTCTTTTGTGGGGGGGAGGGGGGGGGGTTTGCACTGAACCCGTCTGCCAGGATGTTGGCAATGTCTGTGGGTTCAGTGTATTTTTTGTCATTTTGCACTAACTCAGAGCATATCTGGGAGTTGCCACCCAGGTTCCTGACATAACTAAAGACGACCTTGTGATTATCTTTAGCGTCTTGTGCAATTTTTCTTTCGAAGCTGGCCTTAGATGATTTTATCTGAATCCTCATAAGCAGTTAAGGGATGCTGTTCCTCTTCAAAAACTGAATAATCAGATTCCTCAGACTCCTGTTCTGTCATAATTTCTGGAGAAGGGTCCTTTTTCCTTTTAAAAGTGGTCTGACTACCCCGGATAAGGGAGATGAGATCCTCCACCATTTTAAGCATTTGTGCTTGGGGTGGTGGAGCAGTAGCAAGATGGTGGCTAGAAGCAGATTTCCTAGGAGTGGCCTGACTTCTAGGCCTAAGAGAATCTGTCGGTCTGAGAGAAACGGTATTCGGATGCGAAGACGCTTGTTTTTGTCTAGAATCGGTAGTATGAGACGCCTCCTCGGAAGCTGGTGCCTGTGTTGTGGCTCCGGACCCAACCGAGGCAGAGACAGCCAAAGGCTCAGAAGACGAAGAAGATTTCTGCAGCATACCGGACTTGGAAAGTGTCTCTGTAGAGGCCTGCATAGATATTGAATTGGGCATCAGAGGCTGCGAAAGCGCCTCACTGAATTCCAAAGAGCTGACGACCTGCTTAGTGGTAGCAGTGTCGGAAGGCTTAGCCTTGTGTCGTCTGTCTCCATCTTTATCTCTATGTTTTTTTGGAATGTCCACAGATAGTTGGCTGACTGACGCCATATCGGAATGCAAAGACAGGACATGAAAATAACTGTCTACAAATGAGCTCTACGGCGAATGGTTCTCACATTAAAGAAGGCACAGAACAGACAATGGGGGATGTCATGGTCTGGGCCTAAACAAGTGACGAAGTAAGAATGGAAGTCACGGTGTGGGATCTGCTTTCCACAGAGACAATCGTTAACTTTTTCAGACATTGGTTAGTGCAAGAAAAAAGGATCCCCAACAGGGTACTTAGCTTTAGATGTTTTCAGCTGAAGTTCAACTTCTGGTAGTGACCGACCGGCACTCATGCGACCTGCTTCTGCTATGGGCTCCACAGCAAGCGAGACTGATGTAATGACATTAGCTGCCTTGCTTTACAGCACTGATGACCTGACAAACTACAGGCAAATGCAGACGACGGAAAAAAACATTGACTCTGGTGTTCGGGCTGGCCAAGGGCTACCACAGCAGGGATAACCCACAGGTGATGACTGCAACAGTGAAACACGAATAACATCACCATGAAAGGAGAAAGATTTTTCCAACTCATGAAATATCCTTGTTGGGTAATAGAACAAACTCAGTAATCCTATGTTATACTTACCCAAGCTGGAAAAGAAAGGGACAGATGATTTAGAGAAGTAAGACTTGGAAGAGGTTGGTAGTCAAAGAGTACTTTGGCCCGGTTGGAAAGGGCCGCTGGGATGAAGGGCCAGAAAGTACAGTTTTGTACCTACCATAAATGTAGATGTCCGATAGGTATGCAACTGCAGTCCTGACATATGGGTTGTCCTGCCTCAGGCAGCCCTTCGGTCGGCCGGATTCCAAAGTCTGGGTCCGGTGTCGGCTGATGTTGCCCTTTCCCCGACGTCAGAGCGCCTGGGGTATAAAAACATCAGCCGACGCCATCTTCCTCAGTGTTTCTTGCCCCAGATGCCAGGTGCCCTCTAAGGAAGGCTAAATTTTGAAAAATAGAGAAAAAATTCCAGACAAGTACAACAGCATAAAAACAAATACACCATAAAAGATTACCCCAGGTCGCTAAAATGAGGGGTAGAAACCCAAAAGTATACCACAGAGGGGTAGGTGCGAGGGAAAACCTGACTGCAGTTGCATGCCTATCGGACATCTACATTTATGGTAAGTACAAAACTGTACTATGTCCTTCAAGGATGAAACTGCAGTCCTGACATATGGGTTGAATACCATAGCCAACCTGGGGGTGGTAGGCACTTAGACAAAGATGGTGTAGCTAAAATGCCCTGCAGGACTGCAGAGGCAAACCCTGCTCTGGACCTGGAGTATAAAGGCAGGTTGTAATGTTTGGAAAATGTATGCATGGAGCTCCATGTAGCAGCTTCTAAAATGTCCTTTGTTGCCACTCCTCTTAAAAAAGCTGTGGAGGTGGCTGTAGCTCTGGTGGAATGTGGCCTGATGTCAGCTGGCACAGTTTTTCCATGAAAAGAGTAGCAGAATCGAATGCAAATTCCCATCCATTTAGAAACTGTCTGTTTGGAAATTGCTTTTCCCCTGCAATCCAGCAGCGAAAGCTACAAAAAGCTGGTCAGATTTTCTGAAAGACTTTGTTCTGTCCAAGAAGTAGCGCAACTGTCTGTGTATGTCCAAGGTGTGCAGAAGTCTCTCTCCTTTATTTTGAGGATTGGGAAAGAAGGTAGGCAGGTGAATAGCTTGATTCAGGGACACCCTGGATACCACCTTTGGCATGAATGACGGATTGGTTCTCAAAGAAACTCTGTCCTGGTGAAAAATGAGAAATGGTTGTATTGTCATAAGGGCCTGTAGCTCAGAGACTCTTCTTGCTGTGGTTACTGCCAGAAGGAAGGCTGTCTTCCAAGACAGAAATTGCAACTCTGAAGATGCTGCTGGTTCAAAGGGAGGAAGAGTTAATTTTTCCAGCATGAAGTTGAGGTCCCATGCAGGCACTGGTGGTTTCCTTGGAGGGTTGATGTTCTTTATACCTCTTAGAAACTGTGTTAGCAATGGGTGAGAAAATACAGGCAGATCAGTGTTATATTTGGCAGATATTGCTGAAGCATGTATTTTTATGGAAGAATATGAAAGTCCATTGTGGAGCATTTCAGCCAAGTATTCCAGGATCTGTGGAATGCTCATCAGTGATGGGTCTTGACCCTTTTTGCTGTTCCAGATAAAAAATATCTTCCATTTTGCTGAGTATGTCTTTCTAGTGGAAAGTCTGCGCGCCTCCAGGATGATATCTTTTACCCTTTTGGAAAGTGTATCCTGAGTAATAGTCATGGAATCTTCCAAGCGGTCAGCTTCAATGTTTTCAAGTTGGGGTGTAGTGTCCTGTAATTGTGCTGTGTCAGAAAAAGTGGCCATTGAGGAAGGAGCCACGGATTGGTGTGTGTCAAGCTCCGTAGCAGTGGGTACCAGTGTTGTCTTGGCCAGTCTGGAGCTATCAGTATGACTTTCGGTTGCTCTGTCTTGATCTTTAGCAACACCTTGGTCATCAAAGGAAGAGGTGGGAAGGCATATAGTGTTAGAGAGTCCCAACTGAAGGAGAGAGCGTCCACCTTCCATGCTTGAGGATGGTATGTCCTTGTGCAAAACTTTTTCAGATGGTGATTGAAGTGGGAGGCAAAAAGATCTATATCCGGCCTTCCCCATGCTCAAGCTATTTGTACGAAAACGTCTGGATGCAACATCCATCCGTGTGTATCCATGATGTTTCTGCTTAGGCTGTCCGCCAGAACATTGTCTTTCCCTGGTACAAACTGGGATTGTAGCTCTATTTTCAGTTGTAGGGAAATATCCCAGAGATTCATTGCCAGTCTGCAAAGAGGGTAGGAATGGGTACCACCTTGCTTGTTTATGTACCACATAACTGTGGTATTGTCTGTCTTTATTAGTAGATGGCCCTGATGCATGAACTTTTCGAAGGCCTTGATTGCATGTATCACTGCCAGCATTTCTTTTTGGTTGATATGCAGGTGCTTTTCTTTTAGTGTCCATTGTCCTTGAATGCATCTGCCCTCCATGTGCGCCCCGCATCCATGGTCTGAGGCGTCTGTTGTTCTGGTTTGACTTGTATGAGGCTTGCTGAAAGGCAGACCTTTGTTTATCTGGCTTGCTTGAGCCCACCACAGAAATTCCTTTTGAAGGCATGGAATGAGTGGGATCAATGTTTCCAGGCTGTGGCTGTGCTGAGACCATAGACTTTTTAGATACCATTGTAGCTTTCTCATATGCAGCCTTGCATGTGGAATCAGAAGAATGCACGATGCCATGAAACCCAGGGCCTGCAGGATTTTCCTTGCAGTCATCTGGGTGTGTGTTGCCAATCTTCTGAAGTATTCTGGTAATTGTTTTTGTTTTTCTTTTGTCAGAAACGCCATCTGGGTGTTTGTGTCCAGTGTGGCACCCAGGAAAGGTATTTGTTGGTATGGTACGAGACTTGATTTCTGAATATTGACTGTGTATCCCAAGGCCTGCAGTAGGTGAATGACATAGTCCAAGTTTTTTTAACAAGGCTTGTTGGCTGTCCGCTTGTATAAGGCAGTAGTCCGGGTAAGGGTATATTTGTATCCCCTGAAGTCTGCAATGTACAATTACTAATGCCAGGCATTTCGTGAACACTCTGGGCGCAGTAGATAAGCCAAAGGGCAATGCTGAGAATTGATAATGCTCTGAGCCTGCAAGAAATCTGAGGTATCTTCTGCAACTTTGTCTGATTGGGACATGCAGGTATGCCTCCTTGAGGTCCAGAGTTACCAGCCAAGACCCCTTGCCCAGCATGGGAAGGAGTTGCAGTAAAGTCAGCATTTTGAATTTTGGCACAATAAGGTAAGTATTCAGTGTGGACAAGTCCAGAATGGGTCTCCATTGGTTTTCTTTTCTTGGAACAAGGAACAGTCTTGAATAAAATCCTTGTCCTTGTTCTGCAGAAGGAACCTTTTCTATTGCTCTTATTTAAAGTAGGTTTGTTATTTGTTTGAGTGCCTCTGCCCTTTGATTTGGTGGCAGGTTTGGCCTGCCATGTCTTGTTGGCAGTGTATGAAAATGGAATCTGTATCCTTTGTCTATTATCTCCAGTATCCATTTGTCCTTTGTAATATTGTGCCAATTTTGTGAGAATAAAGATAATTTTCCGCCCAAAGGTGCTTCTAATTGAGCCCTGGATGGCGGAGTCAAAGTCAAGTCATTGAGATTGTCCTGGCGGAGCAGTGGAAGGTCCTGCCCCACCTCTCTGGTTCGGAGGCTGCCATTGACGTCCTCTGTAGGAGCCTCGAGTTTGCCCTCTAACTCTGCCACGTCTGTTTTTGCCTCTTTGAAATTTGTCTGTGTCAGGAAAGGACCAATGCTTAGAAGGCCAATTCCTGCTGAATCTTGGAGGCTGTACCTGGAGGAAATCTTTGACTGTTTGCACTGATTTTGCCTTTTCCTCTATTTTCTTTAAAACCTCTTGTGCAGTAGCACCAAATAGCTTATGTTTCTCTAGTGATGCGTCCAAAAGCTTAATTTTCACATGGTCTGGCAATGTTTGTTCCTTTAACCAAGCATGTCTGCGTATGACTGCACCTGTCATTGCTGCTCTACTTGAAGCTTCCAATGCATCATATCCACACTGAAGGAAATGGCCGCTAACCTGCTTAGTATTATGAACCAATTCCTGTAACCCCTTTCTATCTAATGGTTCAGGGGAAGCCAGATTCTTTTGCATGTCATCCAACATGTATTCCTGATACTGAATCGTATGAAATTGACAATTTAATGCTCGCATAGAAAGGGTGGAAGATGTATATACTTTCTTGCCCCACCTTTCTAAAGCCCTAGAATCTCTTTCCGAAGGGAGTGGGTTCTTAGCAGTAGTGGAGGAAACCCCTTTAGGCCCCTGAGAAATAGTTTCAGAGTCAGCAGTATGGCCCTTGAACAGAAACTGATGTGTGTCTGGGACCCTGTAGTACCTGTCTGGCTTCACAGGAGCAGGGGGGAGGGAGTCAGGGGAGACACTAGATTCTAAGTACACATCATCTAAAACATTTAAAACTGGAGGGATAGCTAAGGGTCTATGCTGAGGTAGCTTTAAAAATTCCCTTAACCTTTTCCTAGAATCTGAGTATTCTTGGCCTTGCCATTTGAAGTGTTCCCTCATGGAATGAAGCGTTTCCCCAAAGGAAAACTCCTCAGGAGGAGAAGCAGAGGGAATAGATTCCTCCGCATCAGAATCCTCATAGGCCGGGAAGGCCTCCTCCTGGTAGTCTGAATGTGCAGAGTCACCTGAGGCCTCCTCGGAGGACTGGGAGTCTACCTGCTCAACCCTAGGCCTCTTGTCAGAAGGCGGCTGAGAGCCTCTATCTGGATGAGGCTGGGAACCCCTAATTAAAGAAATAAGGTCCTCAGCTAAACTTAAAATTTGAGAACCAGAAGTGGATCCCAGAGAAACAGATCTTGGAGGGAGAGACTTAGCCTGTTTGGCAGCCTTAGCACGTGTGTAGGCCTTAATGGACATAGACACTGGAGGCCTGGCAGCCCCATGTGCTGGAGTAGTCTTATCCACTGAAATGGTGTCAGAAATATCCTGGGCTACGGTCTCAGAGGGGAGAACAGACACCGGCACCGAGCTGGCCTCCGGTACCGAAGTAACCGGTGGAGCGGTGTCGTCTGTCTGTAGCGGTTGCGAAACCGGCTCAGAAGAGACCGAGACACTCACGGTAGGCCTAAGCGTGGTGTCGGCCGAGACCGCGGGTGTCCTTATCCCTCCGTTTTTTAGGTAAATGTGCTGTCGGAAGCTCCGACGGCATGATATAACAGAAATCTTCCCCAAAATAATCCTGTGCAAACTCTGACCGACGCCTAAGGGTGCGTTTATTGAAAGAGGCACAAGCTGCACAGGCCGAGACGTTGTGTTCTGGGCCTAGGCAGGGTAGGCAGTAAGAGTGGAAATCCTTATGAGGTATTTGTTTCCCAAAAGTTAAACAATTATTAACTTTTTCACTTTTATCTGACATCGGCTGAGGCAAGAAAAGGTCCCCAACAGGGTACTTAGCTTTTTTGAAGACTTCAGTAGCTGAAAACACAGGAGCTGGTCGACCGGCACTTGCGAACTGCTTCTGCTTCGGGTGCCACGCGGCAAGAAAGACTGGGGAAGATGGCGTCGGCTGACGTTTTTATACCCCAGGCGCTCTGACGTCGGGGAAAGGGCGACATCAGCCGACGCCGGACCCAGACTTTGGAATCCGGACGACCGAAGGGCTGCCTGAGGCAGGACAACCCATATGTCAGGACTGCAGTTGTATCCTTGAAGGACATCCAGTAGTCTTACACTATGAAGGTTTGTTTGCAATCTTTTTAGATCTGGAAGCAGCAGCAGCAGCGGAAGAAAATGGGTGTGCCTGTCTCCTAACAAAGGAAGTCTTAGGGGGAAAATTTCTGTGGAATTTTGGAACAGGAGACACAAAAAGGTGCTTCAAATCTTGAAGCTCCTTTTCCTTCTTTTCTAGCCACTTGTGAAGAAGCTGCTAATAGAGACAACCCGATTTATTAGGTCAGAGTTTGGAAGCTGTGACACAGATTGAGAGGCACGTGAAAGCAGGGTCAATGAATACCTGGACATGTGTGTTTGATAGTTTATAGCTATAACAGCTAAACTGGAACTAATATAAACTTTATTACCTAGTCTTTCCATAATTTTACTCTCCTTATCTGACGGAAGTTGTTCTGAAGAAGGTGACAACCTAGAGGACCTGTCTGAACCAATGAATACTACAGCTGGATCAGCTGCAGGACACATACAGGAATCTGCAGTCATCAGGCACCTTGTAGAACCCGTCTGGCCTTTTAGGAGCATGAGCCTGTAAATCAGGGGTCTTACAAGTAGATGAAAAAGTGTCCAAACATGCTGGCAAAACAGGAGGTGCACCAGAATGTGGAGGAGTTTCCATCTGTAAAACGTCATACCACCTTTTTTGCTCTTCTGAGATCTGTGAGCAGTTCAGTTTAAAAAAATTCTCTCATTTTGTTAAAGGTCTCTCCCAAAAGAAATCTCTTCTTCTAGTGAATCTGCCCTTTTGGACTCCTCCTCTGGAGAAGCATATTCTAACAGAGGAGTAATTTGCGTAGAGTATGCCAAGGAATCCTCAAAGAATCATCATTATCAGGTAATTCTTGTTCCCTAACCCTTGTAACAGCAAAGGATGTTAAAGAAGGAACAGAAACAGCAGTGAAGGCTTCAGAGCTATCAAAGCCTTAATCAGCCCCTGAGAAAATGTATCCCAGTCAGACTGTAGAGAGGAAGGGGCCTGATGATGTTTTTCTGCTTTCTCTTAACATGCATTTCTGCATGAGTAGTTGAGGAAAAACCTTGCATAGACCTGGCTTCTGCGGCTGACTCTGGAACCTGTTTCCTAGCTGGAGTAAAAGGTACATCCCTGGGACCTTCAAGCACAATAAGCTATGGTTCCCCTTGTGCACCCCAAAATGAACACCTGCACTGTCTCTAAGGACGTGCCACGGTCGTATTCTTTAACGACTTCCGATGAAGTACCCACCGATGAACCGGACCTAACCTCTGAATGTAACTCCAGGTCTTCACTAACCCTCAAGGGATGTTGGTGGATAGAGGTGCAACTGAAAAGGATTAAAGCCTAGGTTTACTAACTTTCCTTTTTAAAATCGGCTCAGCCGAAGGACCCACGGAATCCTCCATAATGTCTTTAGCTAGTCTTTTAAGCTGCTGATTCTCCAAGTAAAGATTCAAAGCCGAAAGTCAGCTTCTCAATGTTTTTGGGACAAAAGCCTGACAACTAGAACATGAACGATGGTCATATTTGGGGCCTAGACAGAAAAGACAAAGATCGTGGCTGTCCTTCTGTAGAATTTGTCCTCCACACCTACACTTGCCCTTCCTGGATGACATGAACTAAGCAAAGAAGGCAGCAACAAAGAAATAAGTCTTCAACAAGGCACTTATCTGAAAGATGGCAGCAACCAATGGAATCAGGTAGCAGACAGATGTGAGAGTCAAGCATTCCGAATGGCGGCAGAAAAATTCTGAGGACTGTAGGTGCGGACATCCTTTTATGGTGGATGCTGCCAACACATACCGTTTATTTTATTTATTTATTTATTTTATTTTACATTTGTTGACCGGGCTAGTCTAACTGAATACATGCCCATTTTCAGTAGAGGCCCAGGGAGACATACAAAATGAATAGAGGATATACCAGAAACAATGTAAACAGCAGTAATTGTTACATAAAAACATTATACCAAAAAATTGATTACATTTTTTTTTTTTTAAACAGAAGTTGAACTACTCTTAGTAAATATAGCATAATCAAAATAATTTAAGGGTAGTATACTAAAGAATATACTTGTAAACATTGAATTTATATGCAAAACTTAATATATAGAAGCATTACAGGAAGATTGTAGTAGATGTAGGTTGTAAATTAGAGTCATGAAAAAAAGTTAGTCAGGGTTGGTACAGGAGCATAACCAGTGGTTATTGAGAAATAGTTTTAGATTTCTTTTAAAAAGTGGGAGAGAGGTCTGAGATGTGAGGTCAGGTGGTAGTTGATTCCATACTTTTCCGACAGTTAGAGAACAAGGAGTCACCTGTTGAGTTTTTTGATTTGGTAGTATTCATCAGCATTGTGTTTGAGGAGCATAGATTCTTGAGATTATTATATGGTTTAATGAGGCTAGAGAGTATAGGAGTGTTGCCGGGTTGATAAAGAGTCTTACGGGTTACAGTAAGTTGCTGGAATTGAATCTGATTAACAATTTCTAACCATCCTAGTTGTTTTAGATTCAGACAGTGATGAGATCTGAAAGGACAGCCTGTAGCAAATCTGGCAATATTATTATAGGGTATAGCTAGTTTGTTAAGGTTATTTTTAGAGAGCTTGGTGTATATAGGAGAGGCATAGAGTAGGGTTGAGATTATGCGAGTTCTGGCTATAGCAGTCCTAGCTACTGGTGTAAGAAAGGGTCTGATTCTGTACAGGGATCCTAATTTTCTGTTGACTAATTTTATTGTGGTATTTATGTGAATATCAAAGTTAAGATAATTGTCAATTGTAATTCCTAAGAGTTTAGTGGTTGGGTCAGGAGAAATAAGAGTACCATTATTGCATGTGAGAGTGAAATGTAGAGGGGTGGACTTTTGGGTTGGTGTGAAGAGTAGTAGTTTAGTTTTTTTGGGGTTTAGTATGAGGCAGCGGCTAGAGAACTTTTAGTTATGTACTCACCATAACTTCAGATGTTTGGGATCCATCTCGCCTACATTCTGACTGATGGGTTCGGAGCCGATCCTCGGCTCCGACTCGGCACGCTTATGCCAAAGAGCGAAGTCTCTTATTGGCTGAGCTTACTATATCCCAGGATGCACCACTACCAGTCCCCCAGATCTAGTTTGTCCGCATACATGCACACATGCACACCCTGCTTATATAACATCGTCAGATGAAACAAGATAAAACAGTAGAACTCAAAACCGTTCAATCTCTTCTGATCTCCAAGGCAGGGGGAAGGAGGGTGGGTATAGGAATGTAAGCGAGATGGATCCCAAACATCTGAAGTTATGGTGAGTACATAACTAAAAGATGTTATGTGATCCTATCTCGCCTACATTCTGACTGATGGGACAGCGTCCTAGCACCTGAATCCTGGGTGGCTCACTGGAAAACACTCCTGAGTACCGTGGAACCAAATGAAGCTCGCCTCTAGATGCCACATCCAATTTGTAGTGGGAAATGAAAGTGTGCGGATTGGACCAAGTAGCCGCAGCACAAATTTCGATATAGCGAGCTTGGAATGAAAAGCTATAGAAGTAGCCATAGCCCTGGTAGAATGAGCTTTGATGGATGTTGTAAGTTGCTTATTCGAAGAAGAATAAGCCTGAGTTATGCAATCTCTGATCCATTTGGAGATAGTAGCTTTTGTGATGGTTTGGCCCAATTTATTATCTGAGAAGGACACAAACAACTGGTCTGACTTACGAAGTTGCTGAGTCCTGTCTAAATAGAAGCGTAATTGCCTGTGAACATCCAATTTATGGAGAGTGTATTCTGCTTCATTGGAGAATTTTGGGAAGAAAACTGGTAGCTCTAGAGATTGTTGGAGACAGAAACTAGAACGGACCTTTGGGACAAAGGATGGATTAGGCCTATGTGATACTCTATCCTTGTGGAAAATCAAGTACGGTGGCTTAATAGACAGGGCTTGAAGCTCTGAAACTCTTCTTGCAGAAGTAATTGCAACTAAGAAGGCAGTTTTCCAAGACAGATATTTTAACTCACATGTAGCAGCCGGTTGAAAGGGGAAGATGTTAATGCCAAGCACCAAATCAAGATCCCACGGAGGTGCAGGATGAAAAATTGGGGTCTTAATAGGCTCGCACCTTTAATGAAAGTTTTGCATAGTCTGCTGCTCATCAAAGGAGGATCCATGGATTCGTGGAATTTAGAGATAGCCGCTAGTTGGACTTTAATAGTTGAGACAGAAGATCCTTGATTAAACAGGGATGTTAAGAATTTCAAAACCTCTGGGACAGGAGCAGAGATAGGGTCTAAGCCCTTGAGTTGAGCCCAGATAGCAAACCTCTTCCACTTACTGAGGTACAATTTGTTAGTGGTGGGTTTGTCGGCCGAAGATAGAATGTGAACAACTTGCGGGTCTAGTGTGTGCCTTCTAACTAAAGTCGGAAGTGGAGGAGCCAAGCTGTCAATTTCAAAGATTGAAGGGACTGATGCCGATGTCCCGACTGATGGATTAGCAAGTCCGAATTAGGTCTAAAGTCCACGGATCGTCCACCGCATGCTTCTTCAGGTAAGGAAACCATACCTGACGAGGCCAGAATGAGGCAATCAGTATCATTGAGGACCCCAATTGAGAAGCTTTTGAATAACTTTGGGGAGAAGTGGAATTGGAGGAAAGGCATAAAGTAGCCCTGTTGGCCAAGGTTGTGCTAGAGCATCCATAGCTGGTACTCCCTGATGTGGGATCAAGGAGAAGAACCTTTGGCACTTGGTGTTTAGTGGAGTTGCAAATAGGTCGCAGCACGTCCCCCATCTCCTGAAAACCTGAGCTGCTACTGTGTGGTTTAGAGACCATTCGTGAGGAGAGAGAATTGTCCTGCTCAATTTGTCCACCAATATATTTGACCTTCCCGGGATGTGGGTCGCTACCAAGAAGCGGTTGGTAGCTACAGCCCATTCCCACACTCTCATGGCCTCTCTGCAAAGGGCGGCACGATCTGGTCCCTCCTTGTTTGTTCAGATACCAGACCACCGACATGTTGTCTGTGTGGATGGCGATGATGCCCTGAGGAAGAAACTTGTGTAAGGCCTGTAGGGATAGAAGTACAGCCCTCATCTCCAACACGTTGATGTGGAGGAGAGCTTCGTCTGGAAGCCAGGAGCCCTGAACTAGCCTGCCCAGACAATGCCCCCCCCCACCCTAGCTGGGAGGCACCTGTCGTCAGGGTAACCACTGGAGGGAAGAACAAAGGGTTTTCCTTGATCCAAATTGGATGTCTGAAGCCACCAGCGAAGGTCCGTTTTGCATATTTCCGTGATCATGATGTGATGATTGAGAGGAACATCCTGAAAGGACCATTGAGTTGACAATAGCCACTGAAGAATTCTCATGTGCAATCTCGCCAGAGGAACTAAAAGAACCTTGGCAGACATTGAGCCTAAAACTTGTAGAACCATCCTGGCTGGGGCTTTGGATCTCGAGATCAGAGCTTGAACTTGGCCCTGTAAAGTTTGGATCCTTTCGGCAGGAAGAAAGACGCATCAATCTTGAGTCTATCTCTGCTCCTATGAACTTTATGCTGAGAGGGCAGCAAGACAGACTTTGACCAATTGAATGTAATCCCCAGGGTAATACCCAGGAGATGGTGGCTTTGAGGTTGTCCATTAGTAGATGCCTGGTGGTGGCAGTCAGGAGCCAGTCGTCCAGATAGGGAAACACTTGGAATCCAAGACTTCTCAGGTGAGCCGTCACTACTGCCAAACACTTGGTGAACACCCTGGGGGCTGTGGTGAGACCAAAGGGCAGAGCGCAAAATTGGTAATGACTGACTCCCAGGCTGAAGCGCAGATACCTCCTGGACGCCTGATGTATCGGTATGTGATAATAGGTGTCCTTGAGGTCTATGGAGCACATCCAAACATCCTTCTCCAACAATGGGAGAATGGATTGTAACGTGACCATTGAACTTGGATTTCGTGACGGATTGGTTCAGTCTGCTGAGATCCAATATTGGTCTCAGGTCCCCTGTCTTTTGGCACTAAAAGAACCTGGAGTGATTTCCTGATCCGATCTGGTCTGTGGGGACCGGTTGGATGACTCCTTTTTCTAGCAGCTTTAAAGCTTCTGCGGCTGCCATTTCCCTTTGACTGGGTGGTGGGTCCGGGATTCTTTTGGACGGTGGGGCGAGTATGTGAATGGGATGGTGTAACCTCCGCACGATCCGAAGCACCCATCTGTCCTGAGTGATTGACTCCCAGGCTTTTAGGTGCTTGCAAAAGCGACACCCGACTGGCTCCGAGCAGCACAGCCGGGCAATCCCTCATGACGTGTGGGAGGCTGAAGAGCCACGAAAGGACTCGCGGTCTCCAGAATTGCGGGGCCCTCTGCCGCCTCTGGGACGGCGTCTCCCTGAAAAATTTCCCGTCCTCTGCCTCTGGAAGGGGAATCTTCCTGCTGTTGGGAGAAAAACTTACGAGATTTGGAACCACATTTCCCTCCTTAGCCTTGGGGTAAGGCCGAAAGGGGTGGAATAACGGCTCACGGCAGATAAAGTTTTTCCCTCTTGCTCACAGCGGTAAGGGTGTCTTTAACCTTGGGTCCAAACAAGGAGGACCCATCAAAGGGAGCGTCGCGAAGGAAGACTTGAAGGCCTCCGAACTGACACAAGCGGAGCCAGGCTTGTCTCCGTAGAGCCACGCCTGTGCCTGCCGCTCTACCGCCTTCGGCCGCATAGGAAATGAGCCTCATGGACGAGTTAGAAATTGACATAAGGATAGCCAACTGAGAGCTAACCGACTGGGCTAGCTGCTCAGGTAGGTTACCGAGAGGGAATCTGACAACTCCTTGACCAGATCCCTCTGAAGCCTGGTAAAATGTGCCAAATAATTCAGAGACCTTAAAGTAAAGGCCGCTGAAGTCAGGGTGCGCACCTGTCCATACTCCTAGACTCCTTATTAGGAGGATGGATGGACGTTGAAGCCTCTGCCACGTCCTGTTGTGTAGCAGATGCCACCACCATGGCATCTACAGCCACGCCTTTAGTGAGGAACTCCTTCTCGGGGGGCAGACAAAAATTTATTTGGACGAGAAGGGACTGGTTCCACGGTATCTGGATGTTCCCACGCCCTTCGACAAACTAAATCCAGAAGCTCGAAGGGCGGAGACACCCAGGAGGCGGAGGGCTGAGCCCCAAAGGCCTTGAGGAGCACTGACTTATCAGCAGAGGGGGGTTTGGATATCCAACCACCTCGTTGTTTGAGGATCTCTAAGATGTCTGCAAATGAGACATCATCCGAGGGGGACCCCTCTGCATCATCAAGATCAGTGTCTGATGTAATAGACTCGGGGGAGTCCACGTGCTTCCTCTTGCACGATCTCTTCCTTGGGGGTTCCTCCGAAGACAACTCCGAAGAACCCTCAGGAGGAGGGAACCCCACTGGGGTAACCTCAGGCCCCGGGCTCCGCTGACTACGGACAGGGAACTGCCAAAGACCCAGTCTCCACGCCCAGGGAAGGTGCCGGTAAAGCCGGAGAGATGGCGAAGAGGACTTGGCCAAGGCACTCCTCATGGCTCTGAAAGCCGGACCCCAGAATCCTGGGAGTGTCCGGTCCCGAGCCGTGATAGCCGACGGAAGTCCCGCAGCAAGCACCGAGGGAGGCTCGGAACCAAAGCATAGGTCCCAAACATCACCCCCAGGTCCAGCTGAAGAAGTCCGCGTACCAAACTCGGACCCGAAGGCCGGGTTGGAGTAAGGGTCGGAGCCGACCCTGAGATCTCCACCGGCTCCAACAGCACCTGCTCCGACGGAGCCAAGCAGTCGGAGGAGGAATGGCAATGGGTGGGCCAAGGTCATCGGCTCGAAGCCAACTGGGTCGGAACCGAAACAAATTTTTGGAAGACTGGGGACTGGAACAGACTTTGGAGCACCCTGTCTATATCAGAATCTGACATCCTCGAAGTCCGAGTGGAAACAGAACGGGTTTGTGACGGTCTCTCCAACAGCTCCAAAGGGCTAGGGGACCGGCTTCGAGGTGACTCGATGAGTATCGGCCTGGGAATACACACACCAGATTCCATCGGTGCCGAGGTGGACTTCGGCGCCGAGGAGGAAGTGTCTGAGCGGGCGACCCTTGTCGGCTCCGAGACCAGTGGAGCCGACGAAGGTGACCCGCCTCTCGATGCCCCAGCCATCGGCTCCAAAGCCAGAGGAGTCGATACTGGTGGCATCGAGGCAGACCGTTCCGACCTCGGCTCCGAAGTCCTTGGAGCCGAAGGAGAGGCCTGCCTATGTCTCTTAGCGGTCGGATCCGACGGACTGGTCGGAACCGACGCCCTTTTCTTTTTGGCCGGAGAAGGAGAGGATGCCAAGGCTTCTTCAAAAGAAGGTTTAATTAACCCCTTAAGAATTAATTTATTTTTCCTCTCCTGGAGGACCCTTGAGGAAAAAGCGTGACATACGCTACATGATTCCTGTAAATGTTTTGCACCTAAGCAATACACACAGAGCGAGTGATCGTCCGTGATGGACATTTTGAAACTACATTTTATACATTTTTTAAAGCCCAAGGCCTAGGATTCTGAGACATTATGGGGAGAATTTCAGTAATCTGACTGAAAGAATACAATTACTGGTGACACCCTAAGTATAGGCTTACAGTTATCGCCAAAATGACAGGGGACTTTGAAAACCCTGTAAGAACAAACAGCTACAAAAATTTAAAGCCTTTTCACTATATGTAAGATATAGTAGGGTTGATTGACCGGAAGGCCCTAGATGAAGGGGCCTGCCAAACTCAACCCAATCACACAACAAAATCTTCAACAAATCCAACCAATCACAACAACAATGAGAAGAATAGCTGTTAAAACAGCTTTTTGAGAGAAAACAGCAAAACTGACAGAAAAGTTAGTTAAAATAACTACTCAGCTCAGCCAGCTCGAGACCACGTCTTCGCAGGTTAGCGGCAAACGAGATCTGGGGGACTGGTAGTGGTGCATCCTGGGATATAGTAAGCTCAGCCAATAAGAGACTTCGCTCTTTGGCATAAGCGTGCCGAGTCGGAGCCGAGGGATCGGCTCCGAACCCATCAGTCAGAATGTAGGCGAGATAGGATCACATAACATCCAATGTTCTACAGTACTGAAAGCTTTTTGTGTAAGAGACTGAAGTTCGGCCTGGGAAGTGGCTGAACAGATTATAGTAGAGTCGTCTGCATATTGAATGCAAGTGGAGAGTGGAATGGCTAAATGGAGGTCGTTGATATAAATGGAAAACGAGAGGGCCTAATATGGAGCCCTGTGGAACACCTAGTGAGATAGGAAGGTGATTAGATAGTTTATTTTGCCAGAGTACAGCCTGCTGTAGGTTTTCAAGGTTAAGATATGAACCAATTCATAGACAGAGGGTCAAGTGAAAGGGACCTCAGTATATGTAGAAGGAGTTGGTGATTAAACATGTCAAAAGCTTTAGATAAATCGACAAAGACTGCAGAGGATAGAATATTTTTGTTACGGTTTTCGTTGATACAGTTTGTGAAGGATAGCAGGGCAGTAGTGGTACTGTGGAAAGGTCTGAATACGTGTTGACAGTTAGCCAGTAGGTTGTGATGGAGAAGGTGGTTAAGTAGTTGTTTGTGGATTCACTTTTCACATACGTGCAACATCCCACATACCTGCAGTAGCTAAAAGCTGTTGTATGCTGGCCTAACATCAGGTCGCTTGGAAGAAGGACTTCCTCATACGTAAAGAATACTGCAACACTGAATAGAAGGACATCCAATGTAGTCTGGGCAGAAAGGAGTCAAAACAGTGTCCTTTGGGGAGTCCCTCAAACTTCAGAACTACCCCAGATATTACTGGAAAGGGTGGAAAAACATACAGGGACATTCCTATCTAAGGAAAAGAAAAAGCATACATCTTCCAGGCCTTCTTGCATAAAGTCCTGGAACATAACTTTGCCAAATGATTTAGAGCACACAAAAAAGATCGACTTGAGGTGTTCCCCACAGATGGATCAAACCCTGGAAGACCTTCTGATTCAGTTTCCATTCATAAGGAATCTGTCCTGGACAGCCTGTCTACCACACAACTTTGATCTGACCACATGCAAGATGCCTGCAGAGAGAGAGAGATTGTGCTAAAAAGCTATGTCCCAGGCTACCATGGCTAGTCTGTATACAGAGTAAGCCCTGGTTGCCCCTTTCTTCTTTATGTACCACATCACTACTGTGTTATCTGTAAACACTAACACTTGCAGGTCCCTTGGACCGCAGATTGAGATAGAGGCTTGACAGCATTTCCTGGTTAATATCACACTTATATGTGTGTGTCTTGGTCTGTCTTATTCCAATCACCCCACACTTTTACTCTACCGACACTGCTCCCCCAAGCAAAATCTGAGGCATCTGTTATGACAGACTCTGCTGGACTGAAGGAGAGGACGCGAGACCTGGATTATGAGAACTTTGTTGTCTCCACCACTTGATTTTCCTCATCACAAATCCCAAAACTGGAATCTGGAAATTCTATGCATGTTTATATTGGGACTATACAGAGTTCAGGTGCCTCTGGATTTTTCTCACATGGAGTCTTGCAAGAGGTATTATGAGTATCATAGATGACCAGAATCCTAGGGAATTTTCCTAGCTGAGATGGAAGTTTGAGTGGAAAACCTCAAGATGAGATCCAAAAACAGATCAAAGAGATTTTCTTCCATAGGAAAAAAAAAATAGAACTGAGGTGCCCAGGAGACACCCCAGGAAAAAATCCTATGAAAAGTTGTCCGAAAAGACTTCCAAATGTTCTCTTGGAATCACAGCCTGCATAGGAGATCAATTGTGCAAGGGTGAGATTCCTGACACTTTGAGCCAATAATCAAGGAGCCTCAATCCTTACCATGGACAGCGGTAAGGGATGTTCACTTGGAAAAAAAAAATAGATGCATACAGTATTTTCAGATGCAGTTCTCTGCACCAAGCGTAATTTCCCCTAAGAGCACACAGGGAATACACTCCCATCCTGCAGCTGGGTTTCCCTCTCTCTCACCAGGCCTCAAGCAATACTCCATACTAACCACAGCTGCAGAGTTGAGTCCTCAGCAGAGTGTACCATGCCAAGCCCTCCATCACCCTCTCTGTGAAACCAGTGCTGTGTGTCCCTGCTCCAAGTAGCACATGCACACACACACACACACCTACCTGGGAAAGGATGGCACAGATTTACCAGCTATGCCCCTTCTGTCCTGACTATAAGATCGATACTGCCGTCAGAACACTCCAAAGCCAGCTACTCTAAGGCTCTTACCAGGGTATCCAATTACACTTTGTAGAATTAATACTAACACAAACGGTACTGACTGACTAATGCAGCAAGGGTTCAGGAGCAGACACAGTGTCACCGCATAAATATAAGTACTCTCAAAGGTTACAATATTCTTTAAAAAAAACAGCCACAATGAAAAGTTTAAATATATTTAATAGTAAAAGAACATGTAAATACTAAATATCTATTTACAACAAATAGAGTTTATACCACAAGAAATACTAAAATAACACAGATGAAAAGGTTCACAAAGATAAAGAAAAACAATACTTAACTAATCTCACTGTATTTTCCTGACTGATCTAAAGAATTACTGTCCCTAGGGCACTTACTAGAGCAAGACAAGATGAAGTGGATGAGCAGTCCTTTGTCAGGTTTTACAAATAGACTGCTGAGAGCTAAGTGACATCTCTCACTAATATTTAATCATTTCAGTGCTGGCTATAGCATGTCATCACATCTGGTAATCTGACAATGGTTCCCACACCACCCCCTAGAAAATGAACCAGAAATCTAGCATGTGTGTCATAATACACATACATAGAACTTTACTAAGATGTGTTAGAGCATCTGGAAGCTATAAAACCATTTCAAAAACTTCCACCCTTCTAGAGTAGAAATTTGTTCACCTTTAAGGATAATACGGTAAGATTCTAGGCCTGGTTTTCACAGACATTTTGTCTCAGACTGCAATCAGAACTGTAAGATGCAATCTTTGCGGCCTAAACCAGGTACTTAACAAAAAAAAAAAAAAAAAAAAAAAAAAAACGCTGAGAGAAAAGGAGCCACTTTTGTGATTTTTAAGTATTTTCTTCTGATTTTTTGTTAAGTTTTACTGCTTTGCCGCCTACTTTTTGGCATTTTCCGGCTTGCTAACGTTTACATCTGTAACAGTAACAGTACTTGGGACACATCTAGAGCCTGTTTACTGCATTTCCTGTATTGTACTTAATTTAAAATCGTTTTCTTCTCTAAAAACTGCATTTTACCTTATTTTGGCCTAGCACTCAAGTGTGGGGTCATTTATTGCACTGTTGAGATTATTTTGCTGCTTGTGTATCTCTGCTACCTTCAAACTACAACAAAAAGAAAAAAAAAAAAAAAAAATCTTGCTTTTCCCCCCACTTTCTGAAAGTTAAGAAAGTTCAGTTACAGATTTGCTGTTCTGAACTGTTTGGAAGTTTCTAGAAGGCCAGTGCTTGCTTGGGCTAAAGGGAAGTCTCTGTGTTCACCAGTGGGAGTGGTTAACACTGAACAGCCTGCCTGTCCCTGGAGGAGTGGTTACTACCTAGAAGCTGTAGTTTTATTGGCCATTTTGGGTCAATTCTAAACTCCTTGATCTCTATCTCTTAAAACCCTACAACTCTCTTTTTGCGCGGTTTTGTGCACTGAGCAGCGCCGCCTAAACAGGTTTAAACTATTCCAGGCTTCACAAAGTCTGCTCTTCACTTTTTCCCTTAGAACTGTTCAAACTCTCAAAGTAATCACTCTATTCTCTTTCTAAAGCCCTGCACTTGCTCAGCTCTTATAAGGAAACACAAACTAACTAAAGCACTACACCCTCCTTGACTTCTCATAAGTATTAGGCTCCCGATTAGTCCTTCCTGATCAAGTGAAAAATCAGCTCTCTTCCCTAATCTGATCAGTAAAAAAACAGTTCCCTATACTAATCTGGTATGTCCAAGTGTCACTTTCAAGGTTACTCTCCAGTCCAGCTGGTGAATCTGGGAATTTTGAGGCAATGTTACAATTGCCTTATGTACACAGATAACCCTCTCCTCCTTCCAACAAACTCTAATACATGTGAGAGATGCAGTTACACAGCCAAACTGGAGGCAGAGCTCTCTCAACCCAAGAATGGCACAGTCAAGTCAGGAGGAAAAGGTAACCACCCACACCACAAATCCAGTCTCACACAGACCTATTGCATCTGCATACCCAACACATAAACACACAAAAACATACTCGGAGGCTCTAAATAAAAATCTGCCTAAACAGCAAAGACCGCCTAAGCAGATATCCAAGCAACAGCCACCCCTCAACAATACCCACGAATCACATATCTCACAAAATCAGTGTGCCTCACAGTCACAGCCTTTAAGGCCAAACAACACACCAAATACACTTGTTATAGGGGACTCTATTGTCTGGCAAACTGACATCCCGCTCACCAGACTGAACAAGGAGAAGGTCACTGTAAGCTTCCTGTCGGGTGCCAGGATCCACCACATAACGCAAGCACTCAGGTCACTCCAAAGCAAGTATTACTCCGTCATTGTCCATGCTGGTGTGAATGACCAGAGACATATCTCCCTGGACTACATGAAAAGAGACATAGAGGAGCTCTCTGACCATGTAGTCCAGGCTGGTATGACCCTGACCTTGAGTAGCATCTTGCCCTCACCAAGAATGATGCCACAGTATAAAGACAAAATGATAAGTTTCAACAATTGGCTAAAGTATTGGTGTCATTCAAAGGGGATCCAGTGTCTGTCAGCCTGGGATGACATGCTCGACAAGCCACGTTGCTTCGCTAGGGATGGATTGCACCTGTCACCCTTAGGCTTTCGTATACTGGCCAAGGCTCTTGCCACCCCATACTGCCTTTTTTAGGCAAGGTTCAAAGGACAAACCCACCTCCATAGACAACCTAAGGATAAAAAAACTAAAGGTAATGCTACTCAATGCCAGAAGTCTAAACCTCAAGATGCACGCACTCGAGGCTCTCCTCAGTATGGAGAAAATCGATGTCTGTGCAGTAACAGAAACCTGGTTCAAGGCTCCTGAGAGCACCCCAGCACTACCAGGTTATAACTCATACCATGCGTTTCAGCCCCAAAACTCAGACCGAAGCACAAAAGGAGGGGGAGTATCTATATTCATCAAAGATACCTACACCTCCAGATTAGTGGCACTGCACGAAGCATCGGAAACCATCCATGTGCAACTAACAGCGGGCAAAACTGCCTTTCTGTTTGTAGCCTGCTACAGAACACCCTCCCTATTACAGAAACCCCACTTAGCATTCCTGAGAACACTAGAGAATATGAAGGTCTCTCCAAACACTATGTTATTGGGTGACTTCAACTACCCAAACATTGACCGTGAAAACTACTCAAGCCCAAACACCCTCACCCAATGGTTCCTTGAATTTAGAAACTCTAACGCAATGGAACAACTGGTCACCACTCTAACAAGAGGGAACAACATACTGGACCTGGTCATCACCAACATGGGGACTCTATGTTCCACACCAGAGGTAAACCCCTCATTGGTAAGATCAGACCATAAACAAATTTCCCTGGACATCCATATCCCGTCCCCACCTCCAGCCAAGGAAATCACTGTAAAGAATTTCTCAAAAGCCAACTTTGCACTTCTCAAGACTGAGGTGGAATCCTTCAAAGCCCCTGGGCCAGAGGATAATACAGCCCAATCCGCAGAATCCTTTACAAATGCATTCTATAAGGACCTGCAGGAATGCATGGATCGTGCTATCCCAAATAAAATCAAGACTCACTCCTCCAAAAACAGGAGACTGGTCTGGTGGACACCGGCCATAAATAAGCTATACAACAGAAGGAGGAAGCTACTACATGACAGAGCAAAATCCCAAAAAGGGAAGGCATCTCTGATCAGTATTAGCAAGAAACTTCGATCCCTCATAAAATCATCAAAGGCCAGTTTCGAAAGAAAAATTGCCCTAGACACTAAAGATAATCACAAGGCCTTCTTTAGTTATGTCAGGAACATGGGCGGAAACTCCCAGATATGCTCTGAATTGTTGCATAACGGTACAAAATATACCCAACCTACAGACATAGCCAACACCCTGGCAGACAGATTCAGCGCAAACTTCTCCCCCCCCTTCCCTCCCAAAGGAGCAAATGCCTATCCCAACTGAATGTAACCTCCCCGACATCACAGATGCACAGGTGAAAGCTACCCTCTCCAAAGCAAAAAACACAGCATCTATGGGACCGGACGGTGTCCCAGGCTGTGTCTTACACGAGCTCCAAGAAGAACTGAACCCTCACATTAAGTCACTGTTCAAACTTAGCCTTACTACAGGATATGTACCCAATGAATGGCGTACAGCTACAGTGGTCCCACTCCACAAAGGTGGTGCCACAGCGGACCCCGGAAACTATCACCCCATAAGCCTGACTAGTCTGGTCTGGTCTGTAAAGCTATGGAGCGTATTATCATGGAACTCGTAAACAAAGACATTGGGAGCCTCCAGACACTGGACCCTACCCAATTCGACTTTGTTAAGGGCAGATCTTGCCTCTAAAACCTAGTTGATTTCTTTAAAACAAACACAGTTACCAAAGCCATAGATGAGGGCAAGGTAGTCCACACAGCCTACCTGGACCTCGCAAAAGCCTTCAACACAATACCCCACTCGGGCATCATAAATAAGCTTACCAGCTTAAATATCAACCCCTATATCACAAGATGGGTTGTAAACTGGCTCAGAGATACAACCCACATGGTCAGAATTGCAGGTGCCATGTCCGAATCCAAACCAGTTACAAGTGGCGTCCCACAGGGCTCAGTTCTGGGACCTCTCTTGTTCGGTATATACTTCTCTGAGGTTCAGGCTAACACAGGGGAGATTATGGCTTACAAAGTTCGCAGAGGACTGCAAACTGGGGGCCATAATCGAATCTCCTGCTGACACAAGCATCCTCCAAAAGGATCTCACAGAGACGGATGCTTAGTGCCAGAGCCATGGCCTCAAGCTAAATGCTAAAAAGTGCATAGTCATCCCCTTTGGGAAAAACAAGGTGCCCACAAATTAACACATAGGTGGTAATCCATTAAGTACGGAAGAAGTAATTAGAGATTTGGGGACCAATGTAGATAGTAATCTCTCCTTTGATGATCACGTTGCCAAAGTGGTTAGAAAAACCTTCCATATAGCCCACCTTACCACGAATGGGTTTGCATCTAGATCAAGAGAGGTCATTGTGCCCCTCTACTAGTCACTCATCAGGCCCATAATTGAATACAATGCCCCTTTTGGGATGTACCTTACCCGACACCTGCAGCAACTGGAGAGACCCCAAAAGTACCTCACCAAGAGGATCATGGGCTACAAACAGATGTCCTATGCAGCTCGACTAAAGAAACTCCATCTCTACTCAGTTGCTTACCGCCTACTCAGAGGCGATCTATGCCTGACGTACAAAGCCATGTCAAACCCAGAATTAATGGACATGCTCCACCTCAAAAAATCCAAGTCCCTTAGAGCTACACGCTGCAAGGACCTAAACCTCAGCACAAAAATAAATAGGACATGCTGGAGGGACAGATTCATTTCCCAGAGGCTCCCCTCACTCTGGAATAGAATCCCAATTCATGTTACACATAGCCCCTCGCTGACCCTCTTCAAACGAAATCTGGACGCGTGGATGGGAAATCGCAAATTCACCCCTGGGATCTCTTCTGTGTCACTGCTAGACAGAGGCACAGTAAACTAATCTTAAAAGGGTACCTTCTGTGACCTACTTTACAGAGGCACGGTAGGCTAATCTAATAGGGAGGCGGAAGCCAAATACGCCCTGGCTAGGCTTATAAATGCCCTAGGGCAGATAGCCTAGTATCTACCTATGAATCTATGAACCTAAGAACTTCAATTTCGGACTATTTTTCAAACTTAGCTGGACTGAGATTAACCTCTTCTGTTCCTGTATCCTCTGTTACGATACATTAATTTCAGCAGTTACGATACAGTCTGACATACAGTTGTATTTCTTTTCTGTCCACCAGAACCCACTAATGATACATTTTTACACAAGCAGCTTTACAAATACATTTTCAACACAATTTTCTACAAAACTCCAGCCAATTATGCTGGCGCATACAAATGACATATTTCTTTACTAAACTCCAGCTAGCTATGCTGGCATATGCTACACATCCACTGTTTTACTTCTGGCACAGCTGGCAATACCTCACATCATCAAATGGGGAACATAGTTGTGAAATAACAACATTCTGAACTTAAGCACTATCCCAAACTAGTTCAGAAAGGAAAGGTCAAAAACTGGTATCAAAGAACCTTCCTTAGCTGGCACAATAAAGATCTCCGAGTAAAAGAGATTGGTCTGGCAGGTAATGAGGAATCTCCCAAAATGATGTGAGTGACTCCCACTGCCATATGTACCTTTCCTGGATTACTCTCAAAACCAATCTAGCCAAAACAATCTGTTGCCACAGAGAGACATGGAGGTTCAGTCTTTCTGGAAGAATTAAGTGACTTCCCAGGGTGGAACAGAAGTCCCTCATATACACATTCAGACTTTTTAGACAATACTTTGTTAAGGGCAGTTCCTGCTTTCTTTCTGGAACCTTCTGCCATTGCGTTTGCTTAACAGCAAATCGTTGGGACTGTTTAATCTACTTTTAAAGACAGCTGTAGATGAACAGTTGAAAATAACTACAAATTCTTTTTTAAATATGTGAAGAAGTTAAGAATGAACACTCGAAAATACTGGATCTAGTGCACAATAACAGTACACACTCTGCCCCAAAGGAAGTAGAAAATATCTTAACTGACAAATTCTACTGCAAATTTTACTCCACCTACATTTATAACTATTCCACAGGCTCCACAATCCCAACCAACCCCTTTAATTACTATGGAACAAATTCTAGCAGCTCTCTCAAAAACTAAGAATATTTCATACATGGACCCTGACAACATACCAGATGACCAATTATCAGTGCTAAATCTAGGTTTTCTGAACCTCTATTTAACCTCTTTAAATCTAAGTTTCTCCACTGGTTACATTCCTGAAGCCTGGAAAACAGCCACTGTAATGACAAACACAGCTGACCCAACTGCAAACCCATTAGTCTCACTAGCCTCTTACATAAAGCTGTGGAGTGCATTACCTCAGACCTCATCAATCTGGACATTGATAATCTCTTGTCCCTATACCTTTATCAATTCAGCTTTGTCAAAGGAAGGTCCTGCCTGTTTAACCTCATTAATTTCTTTGAAAAAGTAACTGAAACATTTGCTAGTGGTTATGTATTTACCATAACTTGGCATCTGTGTTAACCTATGTCACTATTCATCACTCTTGGGTCTTGGATCAGACATTGGATCCGAGACGGCAACTTTACAGAAAGCTTCTAGGCTTGTGCTCCTCCCACTCCCATGATCCCTTGCTGCCCTCTAACCCCTCACAGCTCATTAGCCCTAACCTACAAAGCAGCTAAGGAAGACCGTGAGTACCACATAGGACATCTCCACATCCTCTAGATCTACAGGACAGGGTACAAAGGGAGGAACAGTGATGAATAGTGACACATGATAACACAGATGCCAAGTTATGGCAAGTACATAACTCTATCTGATGTTATCCCTGAATCCTGGGAGGCCTCATGGAAGGACATGCCAAAGAACTGTGGAGCCAAAGGAAGCCCTGTTCCAAGAGACAATGAAATTTGTAGTGACTAGCAAAAGTGTGAGGAGAAGACCAGGTGGCTGCCACACACATGTCATCTATGGAATGACAGGCAAGACAGGCAGCTGACCTAGCTATTGACCTAGTGGAATGAGGTCTGATTGGACCTGTAAGGATAAACCTTTGGATGAATAAGCAAAGGAAATGTACATCGAAATTCAATGGGAAATAGATATTTTGGACATTGCCTGACCCTACCTGTTAAGAGGGAACACGACAAACAGCTCTGGTCACACCTGCCGAAACTCTGTCCCAAGTAGAAATGTAATTGTCTATGCACATCTAGCATATTCAAGAGAAATTCTCCTTTATTAGCAAAATTTGGGAAGAAAACTGGCAATTTGATTGACTGATTCAGATTCACTTCTGTGGCAACCTTAGGCATGAACGAATGGTTAGTTTGAAGAACCATGAAAGGCAGCTTGATAGAAAGAGCCTGCAATTCCGAAACTCTTAGCAGAAGTTAAGGCCACTAGAGAAGCAGTCTTCCATGACAAGAATCTGATATCACATGTGGCAGCAGGCAGAAAGAAAGGTGCCAAAGGAGGGGGAAGGATCCCTGACAGGAAGCCAGAACAGAAAAAAAGAAGTTATGTCTTACCATAATGTTCCATCTGTGTTGTAGCTCTTCATTCATTCATTACGGACAGGACTTCGGTTCTGTCCCCGGAACAGACAAGGCTGGTACCAAGCTCACGCGAGCCAAAAATTCTCAGCCAAGACCTACCCACAATGCACCTCTCAGTCTCTTCAGATCAAGTTTGCCTACCCTTACGGTATAGAAATAATAATAGTGAAAGTAGGAGGCTCTGTCTGAGCAGATACCTTTAATAAGGAGATCCTAGGGTCCACCAGGAGTCCAGGCATGGGGAAGGAGGGCGGGACTGTACCATGATCATTCAGAATTTTTGAGGTTTGATAAATTTATTTAGTAAGCTAAGATCCAGGATTGGTCTCCAGTCCCCTGTCTTTTTTGGCACTAAAAAGAGCCTCAAGTAAAACCCGGATTCTCCTTGGTGTGGTGGGACTGGTTGGATGACTTTCTTAGCAGCTTTTCAATTTCTTAGGCTGCAGCCTCCCACTGACCAGGTGGAACATCGGGGATTCATTTTACAGGTCTGTGGGTAAGACCGAATGGGATACAATAGCCTCTGGATATTATTCTCTGCACCCACACATCCGTTGTTATGAGTTGCCAGGCCTATAGGTGCAGAGAAAATAGACCCCTGACTGCTTACAGAGGAAAGCAATCTGGCCGTTGTTCAGGAGCACTGGAAAGGTCTGCCAGAGAAGGAATCTCTAGTGCCCTGGTTGCGCAGACCCCCTTTGCCCTGAAAAGGGTGCCTTCGGGGGGGACTGCTCATCACGAGTGTCACGAAAAGATCCTTGGGACTTCTTGAACCATAATTTTCCTTCCCTCCGATTCCTGGAGTAGGATCTCTGAGGGGTGGAAAAACATATGCCCACAGCAGATCAGGTCTTTCCATCCTTCTCACTATGTGACAGTGTGTCTTTTACTTTAGGGCCAAAAATGGAAGATTTGTCAACAGGCACATTGACAAAAGAAGATTTAAAGTGGTCCGGGAAGTCACACAAACGCATCCAATCATGCCGTCTCATGACTATGCCAGATGCTGCTGCCTGAGCTTCCCCCCCTCGGTAATGTGAGAAATCAAGCGCATCAAGGAGTTAGAGATGGATTCCAGGGTAGCTAGCTGAGAGGCAACAGTATCACGCACCCCGTCAGGCAGTACCCCCGCCAAAGAGGCAGACATTTTTAAGATTAGTTCTCCTTGGAGGCGAGTAAAGCATGCCAGGTAATTCAGCGACTGAATGGTAAAGGTCGCTGAAGTGTAGGTCTGCTTCCCCAGTCTGTCCATAGTCAGAGACTCCCTGTTCGGGGGATGAGCAGAGGAACTATCTTCTGACAGTTCCCTCTTGGTGGCCGCCACCATGACCATGGGATCAACTACCAGCTGTCTGGACCAGTTGGGTTGGTCTTCAGGGGTGGACAAACTTTTATCTGGCCTCCGGGGGACAGGTTATATGTTGTCCAGGGCCTTCCGGGCACGCTGCACAATAAGTCTAATGAGCTCATCCGCAGGTGGGGTCACCCTGGAAGTAGATGGTCACACATGGAAAGCCTGCAAGAACACAGATTCCTCCAAAGGGCTGGAGTGCTTCCAGTCTCCTGTCTGCTTGAGGATCTCGAGAATGTCTCCAAAAGAGACATCTTCTGGGGGAGACCGTGCGGACCCTTCTCCCTCACTGCAATTGGTGTCTTCGGTGATGGATTCCTCAGGGGAATCGAGATGCTTCCTCTTGCAAAGTTACTTCTGGGGAGGCTCCCCAGTGGGGTCTTCTGAGGACGACTCTGGAAAAAGGGCTCCCTTCAAGTGAAGGTCTTGCAGCTCCCATGCTTGAGATCCCTAGATGCTAGCGGGGGGTTCTGGTGTCGATGCCAATGGTGTCAACTGCGAGCCTGTTGAAGCAAGAACCCTCAAGCAAAATTCCGTAAAAGCAGCGACTCCAGGAGGCAAAGAACAGGCAGGATGTCAAATAAAATTTTATGTCTGATGAAGGCGAGGGAAGTGTCCTTTGCCGAAAGCGCTTACAATTAAAAGGGTTATTTGACATCCTGCCTGTTCTTTGCCTCCTGGAGTCGCTGCCTTTACGGAATTTTGCTTGTTTGTTCGGTCAGCGTTTTTCTGAAGCAAGAACCCTCTCCATCACCTGGAAAGCAGGCCCGCCCGAGGAGGGATGGGAGCCCAGAACTGAGAAAGACTACCTCGGAACCGGGGTCACACCTCGCCACGAGGAGCCCGCCTCCAGGTGATGAGCTCAGAGAGGACTGGTAGCTGCAGGGAGAGCCTTGGGTGTACACGGCGCCACAGAAAAAAATCGACGTCGAACTAGGTGCCACGGTGCCGACAGCCCAATCACTGCTCCGAGTGCGAGCCAGTTCAGAAGGAGCCGATGAACCAAGAGTAAATGGTGCTGTCAGAGCAGAGACAGAATGCACTGGGATGGCCATTGGTACCGAAGTCTGAGAGACCTGGAGGACGTCGGAGGAGGAGAGACAGGAGAATACACCATGAGAGCTTCCGTTCTAAGAGGGAGGGAAGTCCTAGTCGGGGTGGGTAATCCTCTAGCTGCCAAAAGCTGGTCCACAACCCTCACTACATCTTTTTCTGAAAGACTCCTGGTGAATCTGAAGGAAGCTGCCAATGGAGATTCTGGCCTCTCAAGAAAAGAACTAAATTGTTGTCCCAAAAAAGGGTCACAAGAGGGAGAATACCTGGTTCAGGGAAGGTGCTCGATCTTCGGAACTGAAGGTGTCAATATCAGTGGAGCCATGTAAGCCTTCGGCACCATGGCCGCAGATGGTGCCGATGCAGGTACAGTGGCCAGAGTCTGTGTCATAAACAAGGTCAGCACCGAGGGGGATGGTGCCGAAGGTGGTACAGTGATAGGGTTCTAAGTCAAAATCAAGGACGGCACTGAGGGAGAAGACAGGGACCCTGGTGCCGAAGCAGTCTGCACCGATGGTGCGGGAGTTGCCCGGTGTTGACTCTGTTCCAAGGAGGACGGGGATGTCGGAATCAAAAAACTCTTTCTCTTTATGCTTTTTCGCATCCTTATGCTTAAGAGGTGGTGAGACCTCCATCCCAGAAAGAGGCTCCGCAAAGGGCGATTTCAACATACCCTTCAGAATAAGTTTGTTCTTGTGTTCAGCCAAAGTATGGTTGCTGAAGCTAGAACAAATGTCACAAGAAACATTAAGATTGTCAGCGCCCACACAATAAACGAACCGGGCGTGACCATCAGAATTGTGCATCTTACGCCCGGACTTACCACATTACTTGAACCCAAGCTTGGCCTTATCTGACATTATTACACACTAGTACTAACCACACAAGAAAAACTATATCACACAAGAAAAAACTATACCTACCAAATAAGAAGATAAAGGGATAGTGAACATTTTTTTTTTTTTTACAGATAGTTAGGAAGGGTACCACAATGGTACTAAGAAATACCAAAAAGTAAGAGAAGGGCCTATTAAGGTAGGGAAGAGGGAGTAGTACCAACGATGGTACGAAAGAACTACCAAGGTAGTGGGTAGGGTTTAGTCAGAAAAGGAGAATATAGAAACGAGAAATAACCTTAGCGGGAAAAACTGGCTAATAAAACGCTAAACACTAGGAATAATCACAAAAAACTACACTTAGCTTGAGAGAAGGCTTGGGACATCTGACGAGGAACGTGCCAAATGAGATCTGAAGAGACTGAGAGGGACATTGTGGGTAGGTCTTAGCTGAGAGTTTTTGGCTGGCGTGAGCTTGGTACCGGTCGTGTCGGTTCCGAGGACGGAACCAAAGTCCTATCAGTAAGGAATGAATGAAGATTTACATCATCAGATGCCCCTTTTAAAAATGCTTTACACAAGCGAGAGGAGAAGGTAGGTTCCTTGAAAACAAGGAAGTTGGAAATAGCTGACAAATGCACTTTGATAGCTGAGAAGCTAGCTCCGTCCTGAAACAGCAAAGACAGGAAGAGCAAGATATCTGAAATAGAAGCCGAAGCTCGATCGAGACTGCTCTGCTTAGCTAAACAGAAAACCTTTTCTACTTACTGGCGTAAATCTTTCTAGTGCAAGCCTTCTGAGAGCCCAGGATAATGTTCTTAATGGGAGAAGGTAGCCTGGGCGGATTCAGGATTACTGAAAGTGAACAAACCATGGCATCAGACAAAGCATCTGGCAGTCAGGAATCTGAAGCTGAGGGGGATGGGAAATCAGATCTGGAATGGGATCTAGTACCTGGGGGGGGGTACTTCAAATGAGACCGAAGAAGGGGGAAACCACACCTGCCAAGGCCAAAAGGGGGCGATGTGGATCAAGGGGGTGATCAGGATCAAGGTGGCCTTCAGGCGACGAGTTTTCTAAAGTACTTTGGGAATGAGAGGCAGGGGAGGAGAAGCATAAGAGAGACCCAGGGGCCAATCGTGAACCAGGGCATCCCTGGGGGACTCGGAATGAAATACCGGCCGCATTTGTGGTTGAAATGGGAAGCAAACAAATCGCAGCTCAGCTGACCCCAGTGAAGGAAGATCTCTTTCGCTATCGAAGGATTCAAGGGCCACTCGTGAGGACTAAGAATGGCTTTGCTGAGTCTGTCCGCCAGCATGTTGGACTCTCTGGGAATATGCATTGCAGAGAAAGTGCCCAGAGGATACGAACGTGTGCCCTCTTGCTTGCTGATTATCACACAATAGCCATGGTGTCCGTGTGAACTGCAATGGTACCCAGGGGGAGGCAGTCCTGAAAGGATTGCAATGCGAGGAGGACTGCACTCATCTCCAGGACGCTGATGTGCAGTTTGGTCTCTGCAGCGGACCACATGCCTTGGACCATCCTTCCCTGAAAATGGCCACCCCAACAGGGAAACATCCAAGGTCACTGTGGAGCTGGGGGAAGGAAGAGAGAATGGTCTGCCTGCTAGGAAGCTGGATCCACCAAAGGAGATGATGCCTGCACACTAGGGTGAGACGGACTGAGGTTGTCATCAGATGAGACAGATAAGACCACTGAACCAATAGAGTCTATTGTAGAATCCTCATGTAGAACCTGGCTACCGGCACTAGACAGATTACCGGCGCCATGGATGCTGAGGCCCTGAGAATAACATGGGCCTGGGGAGGAGACAGATTGAGAAGACACACAACACGAGATCTGATGAAGAGTACCCGGCGGACCAGGAGGACTTTCTGCTACAAAAAACAAAAAATTACAAAGGGATTTGAAGGATTTTAAAGAAGGTAATGTCTTCTCGTGGGTAAATGAAAGGGTTAATACTAACTCCAATATAAAGCATATAACAGGAAATGGGCAGAGCTCTCTAAGATCCAGAACTACATTGCATTCAACTGTTTCAGATGAACAAGCAGCATATGCAAATGCTGTTAAAACTACCACTTCTATAGAACCCACAGAACTTTTGCCCAATGTTCCTACTGTTCCTGTTAGTGAGGGAATTGTTTCAGAATTTAACCTAAATACATCTGTAGCTGCTGTAAGCAGTCACTCTGATGCTAGCATAAGCACTGCAGCTGTTAGACCTAAAACAAGCACGGCTTCCAGTGTGAGTTTGAATTCTGAATTCCACAGAGCAGGCCTCTGTACTATCAGGCTCCACCCGTAGACATTTTTTATTGAAAGAACCCCTGCCTATAAGAGTCAGATCAAGGAATCACCTGCAAAATCAACGTATACGACGACTACACAGCCAAGACGGCGAAATAAGTTCAGGAAAGAGATACAAACAGGCAAAGTTCACAATATCTCTACTTTAACTGACTCACAATTATCTGTGTTAAAAAAGAAGTTATGTCCTTACCATAACGTTCCATGTGGAGCGTTCATCTCGCCTTTGTGCTTACACATGGGTGTCGGAGCCGATCCTCGGCTCCGAGTCGGCCGCTTAGCAAAGCTTTGCATCCAGAAGAAGCTCGAGACCAACCTACCTCCCACAATTCCCTCTGCCTTTACCTCAGATCTAGTTTGCAATAAACAATACCAGATCCAGCAATAACACAGTAATCCCCTATAAAGGAAACCTACGTATACAGAAGGAATGTAACTAGCTCAAGCCAGTAGAACAACAGAGAGACCAGTAGTGGGAGACAAACAGGCCAGACTTCTAAACCGAAAACGTTCTTCTAGACCTGAGGGTGGGAGGGTGGGAATGTAAGAACAAAGGCGAGATGAACACTCCACATGGAACGTTATGGTAAGGACATAACTTCTTTATGTGAGAGTGTTCAATCTCGCCGTTTGTTCTTACACATGGGTAGCGTCCCTAGCTCCGTTACCCCGAGTGACTCACGGAAGAACGTTCCTGAGCACAGCGGAACCAAAAGATGCTCTGTCCCTGGAAGTCTTGTCCACTTTATAATGAGTGATGAACGTATGTGGTTTAGACCAAGTGGCTGTCGCACAAATAGTGTCCAAAGGCAGACGAGCCGCATAAGTCAAAGATGTAGAAACTGACCTAGTAGAATGTCCCTTTGGTTTGGTGGGCAAACTCTGATTAGAAGCAGAATAAACGAAGGTAATACAATCAGTCAGCCATTTGGAAAGAGTACGCTTCGTCACTGCCATGCCCTTTTTGTTGTCCGCAAAGGCTATAAAAAGTTGGTCTGCTTTTCTATGGTCTTTAGTTCTATCTAGGTGGAATCTGAGTTGTCTATTAACATCCAACTTGTGTAATTAGAAGTTATGTACTCACCATAACGTTCCATCTGAGTAGGTGTATTCATTTGTCTGCAACCTGTGGGTTATGGATCCGATATCGGATCCGAACTGGCATGGTTTACCAGCTATGGATCCAAGCTCTCAGCTCCTCCCCTCACCCATAATGCCCTGCTCTACCCTCATGACCTCAGATCGAGTTTGCCAACAGCAAGAACACCCTGAAAAGGGTAACATACCATATGCAGGAAACTGAAAGGCCAGGGGGATAGGAGGGCGGGATGGTTGCAGACAAATGAATACACCTACTCAGATGGAAAGTTATGGTGAGTACATAACTTCTAAATCTGAAGTAGAAGATTCATTTGTCTGCAACCTGTGGGACAGAGTCCCCAGCTACCTGAATCTCGGGCGGCCATCATGGAAGGATATTCCGGAGCACCATGAGCCAAATGATGCTCTACCCCTAGATGCAAGATCCAACTTGTAGTGGGAAATAAAAGTATGAGATGAAGCCCACGTGGCTGCTGCACAAATATCATCTAGAGGAATCCTAGCCTTAAAGGCTGCCGAGGTAGAGACTGACCGGGTTGAATGGGCGTGTACACCCTCCGGTGCGGGCCTTCCTGAAGCTTGATAAGCCAATAAGATACATTGTGAAATCCAGCGAGACAGAGAGACTTTAGAAATTGGCTTGCCCAAATTAAATTTAGCAAAGGAAATGAACAACTGGTCGGATTGCCTATGACCAGCCGTCCTGTTTAGATAAAATCTAAGTTGCCTGTGAACATCTAAGGAGTGAAGCTTGTATTCACCTTTGTTTTCATATTTAGGAAAGAAAACAGGGAGGTTAATGGATTGATTAATGTTTGCTTCAGAAGCTACTTTAGGAAGAAAGGATGGGTTGGTCCTGAGGTAAACACGGTCCGGATGAAAGACCAAGTAAGGAGGTTTAGCTGATAATGCTTGGAGCTCTGAAACTCTCTTGGCCGAAGTAATGGCTACTAAGAAGGCAGTCTTGAATGACAAGAATTTGAGATCTACCGTAGCCGCCGGTTCGAAGGGGGGGGCGGTCAAGGCCTGGAGAACTAAGGAAAGGTCCCAGGGAGGAACCGCTTGTTTTACAGGGGGCCTGAGAAGGAAAGTACCTTTAAGAAAAATTTTACACAACTTGGCCGACATGAGTGGACTGGAGTCATGACCAATGTGATAATGTGAAATTGCCGCAAGTTGTACTTTGACTGTGGAACTGCTGGCACCATCATTAAAAAGAGTGGTTAAGAAATCAAGCACTAAAGGGAGAGGAACTGTGAAGGGGTTCAGGCATTGCCACTCCGCCCACAAAGAAAACAGTTTCCACTTGCTACGGTAGACTTTCCTAGTGGACGGTTTATGAGCTGCCACCAGGATCGCCTTAACAGGGGACGAAATACCGGGAGTCCTGATCAAGAGTGGAACTGGAGCAGCCAAGCGGTCAGCTTCAGGTTGTCCAGGTTCGGAGGAGATAGGCAGGATGGATGAGATATCAGATCCGGAATGGGATCTAGAATCCAAGGGGGATTCACCGAGTGAGACCTTAGGAAGGGGAACCAGATCTGTCGAGGCCAAAACGGAGCAATGAGAATCATTCCGCAACCCACCCGAGAGGCTTTCTGAAGAACTTGGAGCATCAGAGGCAAGGGGGGATAAGCATACAGAAGACCGGGTGGCCAAGCATGCACCAGAGTGTCCCTTGGGGAACCTCCTGGAGGAGGTATCAGAGCGAAAAAACTGTCGCACTTGGTGTTTGAGGGAGAGGCAAAAAGATCGCATGAAGGAGTTCCCCACCGTGCAAATATGCGTTCCGCTACTTGAGTACTGAGAGACCACTCGTAAGGGGTCAGAATGGTGCGACTGAGCTTGTCCGCCAGGATGTTGGACCGACCCAGAATGTGCGTTGCTATTAGAAAGCGGTTGGTGGAGATTGCCCATTCCCAAACTCTCATGGCTTCTCGACAAAGAGGGTAAGACCTGGTTCCTCCTTGCTTGTTGATATACCAGACAACCGACATGTTGTCCGATTGAATCGCAATTGTTCCCAAGGGAAGAAAGTCCTGAAGTGCTAGCAACGCTAAGAGCACTGCTCTCATCTCTAGAACGTTGATATGCAGTAAGGTCTCTGAATCGTTCCACGTGCCTTGGACGGTCCGGCCTGCAAAATGCCCCCCCCACCCAAGGCGGGAGGCATCCGTGGTCACCGTGGCGAGAGGGGGAGAAGCACAAAATGGGCGGCCTCCGTGGAGATCTGGGGAGTGAAGCCACCACAGGAAGGACCGCTTGCAAGCCTTGCTGATCGCAATGGGATGATGTATAGGAAGAGCAAGGTACGACCACTGTACTAAGAGAGTCCACTGCAGGATGCGCATATTGAGCCTGGCAAGAGGAAGAAGTGCTATAGCAGACGCCATGGACCCTAGAGCCCTCAGGACCAACTCTGCCGGAACTGAACTTGAGTGGAGAATGGCCCGCACCTGGAGCTGCAGATTTTGAACTCTGTCCGCAGTGAGGAAGGCTTTCAAGCTCCTTGTGTCTAACCTGGCCCCTATAAAATCTAAGAGCTGTGTGGGTGCTAGGTTGGATTTCTTTGTGTTTATAGTGATGCCCAGACTGGGAGCAAGATGGAGAAAGGAGTCTCGCCAATAGTAGTAGATGCCTTGTTGGGGCAGTAAGGAGCCAGTCGTCCAGGTAGGGAAAGACCTGCACCCCCTGAAGCCTCAGGTGGGCCGCTACCACTGCTAATACTTTGGTGAACACCCTGGGGCTGTGGTGAGACCAAAGGGAAGGACCCGAACTGGTAGTGACTGGCTCCCAGCCCGAAGCGGAGAAACCTCCTGGAGCGCCTGTCCATTAGAATGTGGTAGTACGCATCTTTGAGGTCTATGGAACACATCCAGTGATTTTCTCCCAGAAGGGGGAGAATAGATTGCAGAGTGACCATTCGAACTTCTCCTTGGGAACTGCCAGGTTCAAGAGAGAAAGGTCTAAAATTGGTCTTAGATCCCCGTCTTTTTGGCACTAAAAGAACCTGGAGTAGAACCCTGATCCGATCTGGTCTGGGGACGGGCTGGATGGCTCTTTTCTTTAGTAGATGGCCAATTTCTGCCAAAGCGGCCTCCGTTGACCGGGTGGAACGTCTGGGAGGGACTTCAATTTTGGTAAGTGACGAAATGGGATGCGGTATCCTCTGGATATGATCTGGAGAACCCAGCGGTCTGATGTTATTGACTCCCATGCCGCTAGGTGCCCGAAAACGTCCCCGACTGCCTCCAGAGTGGAGCAGCCAGGCAACCCTCAGGGTTGCTGCGGGCCGTTCAGAGAAGGGTTCTCTGGACCCGAAGTTCCTGGGAGCCCCTCTGCCTCTAGGGCGGCGTCCTCCCTGTCCTCCACTGCCACGGAAGGACTGGTTGTCCGGAGCAGGCTGGGATTGCTGCGACTTCCGGAACCACATCTTCTTCTGACCCTTTTGGTTCCTAGAATAGGGCCTCTGGGGTGCAGAGAAGCGGATTCCGACGGCAGACAGCGTCTTCCCGTCCTTCTCGCTCTGGGTCAAAGTGTCGCGAACGGTTTTGCCAAAGAGGGCAGAACCATCAAAGGGGGCGTTCGCAAATGACGCTTTGAAGGGCTCTGAGAAATCGCAATGACAGAGCCAGGCCTGACGTCTGGTGACTAGACCTGCCCCTGCGGCTCTAGCGGCGCCTTCCATAGCATGGGAGAGTAGCCGCATAGAGGTATTGGTAACTGATCTAAGAGTGGCCATGCAGGTGGAGTGCAGCACTTTGTCCTCCTCCGACATGGACTCTGGGGGAGATGCAGCGTATTCTTTAATAAGATCGCGCTGCATCCTAATTACGTGTGCCAGGTAGTTCAGCGCCCTTACCGAGAAGGTCGCTGAACTAAACATCCGCTTCCCCAAGCGGTCCATCATCCGAGACTCCTTGCTCGGGATGGACTGAGGATTCTCCTGAGCAAGTTCCCTCTTGGTGGCCGCCGCCGTCAACATGGCATCTACCGGAGGCCCCTTACTCCAATGGGCACGGTCAGCCGGTGGACTGAGGATCCGGTCGGGCCTCTTAGGGATTGGCTCCACGGTGTCCGGTTCCTTCCACACCCTGATGGTAATGAGGTCCACCAGGGGTCGGCAGGAGGGACACCCAAGAGGTAGATGGGCCCGCTTCAAATGCCTCCAAGAACACGGACTCGTCCGAGGAAGACTTGGGGCAGACCACCCCTTATGCGCATTTCCATGATGTCTCCAAATGAGACATCCGAGGGGTGACCGTGGGGAGCCTTCCCCTTCCTCCAAATCAGTGTCTTCCGTGAGAGACTTTGGGGAGTCAATGTGCCTCCTTTTGCACGTATGCTTGCGAGGAACATCCTCTGGGGGGCTGTCAGAGGACTCCTCGCAAGCAGCAACCTGTTCCAGGGAACAGCTTGGGGCACAGAAGCGGGCTGTCCCAAGGGCAGGATGGTGGAAGCCTGACCCAGTGCAGAGGGAGCGCGGGACGGAGCCGAAACAAGTGCCGGGGGTCCGGAGACCCTCAACAGGGCCCTCTCCACTACATCAAAAGCCGAAGGGGAGCCGACCTCGACCAAAGGATCCGACAATCGGCTCCCCCTCGGATCCGAAGAGTGGATCGAGCCGGCGGCGCTCGGATCCGAAGGGACAGTGTGCTCAGACACAGACGGCGCTGAAGGAGCACTGATCCCCCCAGATCCGAGGCTCGGATCCAGGCTCCGAGAGGTCGGATCCGATGCACTCGAGGGCAGGGTCGGATCCGAAGTACCAAGTACTATCGGCGCCGACCCACCCCGCCCGGCTGCTCGGCTCCAACTGCTCCGAACCCGGTAGCGGGTCGAAGAGGGAGAAATTGGCTTGAAAAGGGTCGAGCTCCCCAGAGGGGAGGCAAGAGCACTCCCATCTGCATCTGGGCCTGGATGAACCTTCTCATCATCCGGTCCAGATCAGCGTCCGACAGGCTATAAGTTGATCTCGACGAGGCTACCGAGGTAGGCCTTGAGTGCCTCCTCGATAGCCTCGACGGAGATCGGGACTCCTCCTCCTCAGGTCCCGGTGAAAAACACACTGGAGACCGGAGCCGAGGAGGGGGAGAGCCAGCAGACAAGGAGGCCAGGGGAGAAGCCCGCTTGGCTGGCGGGGCCGAAACAGAGGTCTCGGCCCGCCGCTTATGGTGCTTCTCCCTCCGGTCCTTCATCCTAGCGTCCCTCTCCTCCGAACCAGAAACGGGAGGTTGAGTCCCAGGAGGAGGAGGGGGAGCCGGAGGAATAACCGTGTGCGGTTACCCCGGAGCGGAGGCTGAGCCGAGTCCGGGCAAGACCCGCCAAAACAAGCTTGGACCGCCGCTCCTTCAATGCCCTGGGGTTGAACCCTGCACAAATGGAACATCCAGATGTGAGGTGTTCAACCCCCAGGCATCTAACACACAGTGTGGCCATCAGCTGGGAAAACCTTAGGGCCACACTCGGAGCACTTAGAAAAAAAAGCTTTGGGCTGCTCAGACATCCCAAAAACCAACAAATAAAGTTACTAGAACTAAAAGTAAAAGTAACAAAAAACCACTCACAGGCCCAAACACACACTACGCTACCAGCGAGGGGAGGGATATAAATTTAAGTTTTAAACTCTAAAAAAAGTAATAATACAAGAGGGAAACCTACACTTTCACACACATTTAACCAAAAATTTTCAAATTGAGTACTTTAAACACTAAATATAGCACTTAGCTGGAGAGCTGGAAAAAACAAACAATCTGGTCACCATGCGCGGCAAACGAGATCTGGGGTCATGAGTGTAGAGCAGGGCATTATGGGTGAGGGGAGGAGCTGAGAGCTTGGATCCATAGCTGGTAAACCATGCCGGTTCGGATCCGATATCGGATCCATAACCCACAGGTTGCAGACAAATTAATCTCCTACTTCAGATCATATATTCCAGCTTATTGGAGTGGTTTTTGAAAAATGTGGGAAGCTCAATGGACTGATTAATGTTGTTAACTAAACAAACCTTAGGGAGGAACGAAGGGTTGGTGCGTAATGATACCCTGTCCGGGTGAAAAATTAAATATGGCTGCTTAATGGAGAGAGCCTGAAGTTCTGATACTCGTCTGGCTGAAGTGATAGCTACTAGGAAAAGAGTTTTCCAGGACAAGAACTTTAATGAACAGGAAGAAGCTGGTTCAAAAGGTGGTAACATTAGTTGGGACAAGAGCAAATTTAGATTCCAAGGGGCTGTAGGAAACCTAACTGCTGGTCTAAGATGAAAAGACCCTTTCAAGAAGGCTTTACAAAGCCTATGAGCCATAACAGGCGCTCCGTTCTCTCCTACATGGAAGTTCGAAATCGCAGCCAATTGAACTTTTAGAGTAGCAGTAGAGGCTCCTTGATGAAACAGTATGGACAGGAACTCCAAAATCTTGTTTAGAGGGGCTACTAAGGGATCTAAATTTTGTTTCGTCGCCCAGAAAACAAAACGTTTCCACTTACCGGTGTAAATTTTAGTAGTGGAAGCCTTATGAGAGGCTACCAGAATGTCCTGAACCGCCGGAGAGAAGATCAGACCTGGCTAAGTAGGGAAGCGGAGCAGCCAAGCTGCTAACTTGAGGGACAGGAGTGACGGGTGAGGAGCTCCTGACGAATGAGTCAGTAGATCTGGCGCCGGGTACAGAATCCAGGGCTCCCGCATTTGGTGAGCTTGAAGAAAGGGGAACCAAATCTGTCGAGGCCAGAATGGGGCAATGAGAATTATAGTCCTTTCCTGGTCCTTGGCTTTCTGAAAAAATCTCGGTATCAGAGGTATGGGGGGGAAAGCGTACAGGAGACCCGGGGGCCAATCGTGAATTAGAGCGCCCTGGGGACATCCCCTGGAGGGGGAAGAAGGGCAAAGTAGCTTCTGCATTTGGTGTTCATTGGAGATGCAAACAGATCGCAGCAAGGCTAGCCCCACTTGCGGAAGATCCTTTCCGCCACTATCTGGTTGAGGGACCACTCGTGAGGTAACAGGATGGCTCTGTTCAACCTGTCCGCTATGACGTTGGATAACCCCAGGATGTGCGTTGCTATCAGAAAGCGACCCGTGGATTCTGCCCATTGCCAAATTCTCATGGCCTCTCTGCACAACTGGTAAGATTTGGTTCCTCCTTGTTTATGTACCAGACTACGGACATGTTGTCCATCTGAACTGCAATGGTCCCTAGAGGTAGAAGGGGGGAGAAGTGTAGTAACGCTAGAAACACTGCCCACATCTCTAGAACATTGATGTGCAGGTTGTACTCTAAACTGGTCCATTCGCCTTGGACTGTCTGTCCCTGAAAAATGCCCCACCACCCTATCAGGGAAGCATCCGTGGTCACTGTGGCTGTAGGTGTGGGTAACACAAACGGTCGGCCGCTGATGAAATTGTGATTCTGTAACCACCAAGACAGGTGTGCTTTGCAGGTGTTCGTAATGTGAATCTCGTGTGTCAGTGGAAACTGTTGGAACGACCACTGTGCGAACAGCAGCCATTGGAGAACTCCCATGTGTAGCCTCCCCATGGGAACTGCAATGAGGGAAGCTGATATGAGTCCCAAGACTTTCAATACTAGTTTGGTCGGGGAATTTTTGGACAACAGTAGGAGAGATACGTGTTCTTGCAGGGAAGCTATTCTTGTGGAGGGAAGTTTTAGGAGCAAAGAACGGGTATCTAGCTCTGCCCCTATAAATGAAATATTCTGTGAGGGCTGTAACGCAGATTTTTCGAAATTTATCGAAATCCCTAGCTGAACACAAAGGCTGAGAGTGTAGTCCCTGGCCTGTATCAGTTGACGCTCGGTGGTGGCAGAAAGGAGCCAGTCGTCCAGATACGGAAACACCCGGAATCCTAGACGTCTCAAGTGAGACGCTACCACTGCCATGCATTTGGTGAAAACCCTGGGGGCTGAGGTTAGACCAAAGGGCAGGGCCCGAAACTGAAAGTGGCTGGCTCCCAGCCAGAAGCGCAGGTGATCTCTGGACGCTCTGGCCATTTTGATGTGGTAGTAGGTGTCCCTGAGATCTACTTGAGCACATCCAGTCGTCCTTCTGTAAGAACGGAAGGATCGATTGAAGCGTGACCATCCGGAACTTTTCTTTCTTGACATACGTATTGAGATTGCTTAGGTCCAAAATTGGCCCCCAGTCCCCTGCTTCTTTGGAACTAAAAAGAACCTTGAGTAAGTTCCAGATCCTGCCTGGTCCGCCGGGACTGGTTGGATGACTCTTTTTTTCTAGCAGCTTTGAGATTTCTATAGCTGCAGGTTCTCGCAGATGGGGTGGAACATCTGGGAATCTTTTTTGTGGTAACGGGGGGAATAGAAAGGGAATTTTGTAACCTCTGGCAATAATGCTTTTTACCCATTTGTCTGATGTAAGTTTTTGCCAGGCCTGAGGGTATAAAGCCAAGCATCCCCGACTGCCTCCAGAGCAGGACAGTCGGGCCTCCGCTCAGGAGTGCTGGAAAGGCTTCCCAGGGACGGTATCCCTGTCGCCTTGGTTTTGCGGACCCCCTCTGCCGCCAGGGCGGCGTCTTCCACCTCTGCCCCCCCCTCTGCCTCTGGAGGGGGCATCACCTTGTGTGCCTGGGAAAGAACTCTGGGGTTTACAAAACCACATCTTTCCACCTCATTGCCCTTTGGGGTACGGTCTGGATGGGGTGGAAAAACGGACTCCGACAGCAGACAGAGTCTTTCCCTCTTGCTCACACCGGGTCAGGGTCTCCTTTACTTTGGGGCCAAAAAGAGTGGCACCATCAAAGGGGGCGTTAGTAAAGGAAGACTTGAAGGCTTCCGCAAAGGAGCACAGGCGCATCCAGGATTGTCTACGAAGAGCAATCGCTGAAGCTGCAGCCCTACTCGATCCTTCGGCCGCATACGAGATGAGCCTCATGGACGAGTTCACAATAGATGTAAGGGTAATGAGTTGTGCCGTAACCTTATCCGAGACAGCAGCATCTGTACTACCCTGGAGGTATCTCCCAACTCCTTGACTAGATCCCTCTGTAATCTTGTGAAGTGTGTCAAGTAGTTCAGCGATCGCATGGAAAAAGTTGCTGAACTGAAAATGCGCTTCCCATATCTGTCCATGGTCCTAGAATCTCTGTTAGGAGGATGGACAGACGAGAAAGATTCGGACATCTCCTTTTTCGTGGCAGCTGCCACCACCATAGCATCCACTGGAACTCCCTTAGTGAGATATGACTTATCCTGAGGGGCAGTTATATATTTGTTAGGCTTCCTGGGAACAGGTTCCACTGTGTCAGGTGTTTCCACGCCCTCCGAGCAATCAATTCCATTAACTCGTCGAAGGGCGGAGTGACCCAGGAGGAAGAAGGGCGAGCACCAAATGCCTTCAGCAGAACTGACTCATCCTCATCCTCAGAAGAGGGTAGGGCCTGCCAATCACCTCTCTGTTTCAGGATCTCCAAGATGTCAAAAAAAGAGACATCCTCTGTAGGCGATTTTGGGGACCCCTCTGACTCATCCAAGTCAGTATCCGATGTTAAGGATTCTTGTGGGGAATCTAAGTGCCTCCTCTTGCATAATCTTTTCCTCGGGACGTCATCGGGTGGGGGGCATCCGATGAAGCCTCCGAGGAAGAAGGGGCTCCCTCTGGGAGTGGCTGAGACACTGGTGCTCGACGCTTTTGTGTAGTCGTGGGTGCGGAAGAAGACAACGGACCTTTATGGGAGGGAGAAGTTGCTTCTGCTGAAGTGGTTGTCTGAGAAGACAATACCTTCCTCATAAGGTCGAAGGCCCCTGGACCCCGAGCAGAGGAATCCCCCGGTTCCGAAGAACGCGGAGGTATCTCCGACGCAGAAACCAAGGGTATCGACCCCGAGGACGGAGCCGAAGTGATCCGTGCCGAGGTGGAGAGTCGGCACCGAAACATCGGTTCGACTCTCGGTCCCGGAGCCAAGGATAGATCGTCGGCTCCGCGAGTCCGGTAATGGTTCCGACGGAGTCGAGGTCAACGGTGCCGACCGAGAAAGGGACGGTTCCGGCACCAAGGGCTCCACTATCATCAGATCAACGTCTCCCGGCTCCGAAGGCTGAGTAGGCCTCGGAGGAGGATTAGATGGAGATAAAGGAAGGCCTTCGAGTCTCGACACCAATTGAGAGGAGACTGCAATGAGTTTGGACAGGGCTGTGTTCTCCATTTACTTCTGCACCACACGATCTACGTCGGTGTCGGAGAGGGGCCTGGAAGACCGAGTCAAAGGGATCGAGGACGGTGCCGACCTCAACAGAGCAAGAGGTGGAAGCTCCGCCACCGGTTCCAAGACTCGAGGCTCGGTGACAGACAGAAGTTCGACACTCGGCCCCGAAGTCTGTGGAACCGGTGAACGAACCTTAAACGAAGAACTTGGAGCCGATGACCTGGGCTCCGATGTCTTCGACTCCTTCGAGGATCTAGAAGTCTGGTCTGACTTGTCAAAAGCCTCCTGGAAGGCAGGCTTCAAAAGACCTCTGTCCATAAGCCTCCTGCGCCTATCTGTCATGACCCTTCCACTAAAGGAATGACAGATAGAACAGTCTTTCTGTAAGTAGAGAGGGCCAAGACAGTAGACACAGGAGCTATGGTTGTCGGTGACAGACATCTTCTGCCCACACTGACACCTCTTAAATCCTGACTTAGCTTTCTCAGACATTCTGTAAGAAAAAGTAAGTACACTAATACAAACACTGTCAAATTAGGTATCAAGTAACTAGCAATAAAATTGCAGGTATCAAATCCAAGTTTAGTAGTAGTGGGGTAGGCCCTAAGGTAAACCTAACTATATATATGTATATATATACTATATATAATCGAGAAAGGATGACCAGAGCACACACACACACTAAATATATGAGTCAAGAATCCTAAAACTTTTGATGAAAAAGTTCAAGAAAAGTTATCTTATCTTTCCCAGTTGGTCTGAGCTGTGTAGAACGATGCGATCGGTTGCAACGGCAAACTAGATTTGGGGTAAAGGCAGAGGGAATTGTGGGAGGTAGGTTGGTCTTGAGCTTCTTCTGGATGCAAAGCTTTGCTAAGCGGTCGACTCGGAGCCGAGGATTGGCTCCGACACCCATGTGTAAGAACAAACGGCGAGATTGAACACTCTCACATCAGAGGTTTAACCTTTGTTCCGGCTCAACAAATGGACATAACAGAGGTAAAGACCTACAACTTTTTGGCAGAACTCTTACACTTAAAGCTATGCTTGGTAATTCTAATAATGCTGATTGTATATTTAGAAAGCCCAGCACTTATATATCACCTAGCAATTCTACTACAGATCTGTTTATTGACCTTTGTGAAAAACAACTTAGAGAGAAGTCTCTAGATAAGCAAACTAATAATTTTAGTAATTTATCAGCTGCAGAGATGCAAGCTCTAGTTGAACTGAAAGAACTAAATAGTACAGAAATACGTCCAGCTGATAAAGGAGGTGGTATTGTTGTTATCGACAAGGACAAATATATAGAATCTATGTTAAGTCATCTCAGTGACCTTGATACGTATACCATCTTACCTATGCATATACTTAGTAGTATCATAGAAAAAGTACAGTTCCTAATCTTTGATTTATTAATAACAGGCATGATATCTGAAGAACTGTTTGAGTATTTCAAGGTAGAACATCCAACAGTCCCTTTGACATATGGTCTACCCAAAATACATAAAAATCCTTCAACTCCACCTATGCGCCCTATAGTTTCAGGCCAAGGTTGGGTAACTGAGCCACTTTCTATCTTTGTAGAAGACTTTGCACGCTGCCTTGGCTAATTGTAGCACTGTTTTAAAGGATACCAAGAGTTTTTTTAAATGAGCTATCTAAACAAAATGAAATTATCTTAGGACAATGTTTATTTGTAACTCTGGATATTGAATCATTGTTCACTGCTATACCCAATGAATGGGGAATTGAAAATGTCAGAGAATTACTATGTGAGAAAAACACCCCTTATACTAAGATGACACTTATTTGCACACTTTTGGAAATTGTGCTAGAAAACAATGTGTTTATTTTTAATGATGTTTATTATGCACAAAAAGTTGGCGTAGCTATGGGCACAGCTTGCGCTAATAGCTACGCCAAGCTATCCCTAGCTAATTAGGAAGCTAAACATGTACTTTCAAATAATGAATACCAGGTTAAAATCAAATGGTATAAACGTTTTGTGGAGGATATTTTTTTGTTGTGGCATGGCTCAGAGCAGTGGCTACAAGTGTTTCTTTTATACTTAAATCAGTTAAATACTTTGAGTTTTACCTATGAATATTCTGATAAAGAAGTAGAGCTTTTGGATGTTAAAGTTACTAAGAATAATTTATCCACTGCGTCTACTACTTTGTATAAGAAAATTGTTAAAAAGAATAATGTTCTACACTATGGCAGTATGCATCCGAATCATACGAAATTTAATGTGTTTGAAGGACAGATATTTCGAATTAAGAAACTTTTTAATGATGATGATAGGCTCATTGTTGCATTACAAACACTTAAAACAAGAATTTTTAGAAAGAGGCTATAGCAGTAAACTTATTAATTCTCAAATAGCAGAAGGATGGCGGCAGAGGTCAGGTAAGTGCCAGCCATACTTTTCCCCCCTCCCCACTAGTATTAACAACAGGGATAATACTGACAATACTTTCTCAAGTGACGCTTCCACTGATACCTCTAGCAATAAACTAAGGATGCCATTGACTTTTGCCAGCAATGTGCATGTAGCATGTGATATTATTAAAAAGAACTGGGATATTCTGTCTACTGTACATGAGTTGAATGGGGTTATCGGCAGACAGCCAGATTTTGCTTTTAGAAATAATAGATCACTTAAGAGCTCTGTTATCGATCCTTTAATACTAAATCAACTATAATATCCGATAGACTTGGTACATATATGTGTAGGAATTGCATGGCCTGTACACATATACACACTGGTAATCATTTCACACATCCCACTTTAGGTTTTAAGATAGATACTGCTTTTTACGCAGATTGTCGAACAAAAAATGCTGTCTATTTCTGCTATTGTACTAGCCGCTTTTCATTTTACATAGGGAAAACAAACAGGGTGTTTAAGGATAGAATACTTGAACACCTTAGGGATATTAGGAATGTTAAAGAAACCAGCGCACTATCACTACATGTAGCTAAAGAAGGTAAAGAACATAAATTTAGCTTTATGGTACTAGAGATAATGCATAGCACCACGACAGGAGGTGACATAAATAATAGAACAGAATCTGGTGAACAGAAATGGATTTTGCGCTTTCAAGCTGATAAACCTCCTAGTTTAAACAACATAGTTTCCCTGAAACCCTTCCTTAAAGCACGGCCATTAAAGCATTGATTTCTCTTTTTAATATTTTATCATATATATTTCAATAGTCCATCTTTTATTATTTTTACTACTGTATTCGTTGCCATTTTTTAGTACATATTGTTCATTTAGTCTGTTTTTATTAAATTTTTTTAAAGATCTATACATTCTACAGATGTATTTTATCACATCGATTTTGGCTATGATGCACATTTTTTCTGATTTTTTATTGGACGTTTTAGCGTTTAAAAATGTAACTGTTATTCTATCTTTGTTGGTCTGATGAAGCAGATGTTATTCCGAGAAAGCGCTTACCTTACTACAGTAAAGGACATGTTGATTTTCACTGCTGTGTGGAACCAGATTATTTTTTCTTTTTCTTGTATTCTCTGTTTTTTGCATCTGATTCCTTATTTGGTTCAACGACTGTTTTCGTTTAATCTTTTGTAATACTTGCCCACGCCAAAGGGTGCAAAGCCAAATGACCCCAGACTGCCTCCAGGGCAGGACAGTTGGGCAGCACTTCAGGAACACTGCTGGGGCTTCTCAGAAAAGGGTTCCCTGGAGCTCTGATTTTGCAGACACCCTCTGTCCTTGGGGTGGCTTCTGCCACTGAACCCTCTCCACTGACCTCTAGAAGAAGGCTCATCCTGTGCGTCCTGGAAGGCAGACTGCAACTTGCGAAACCACATTTTACTGGCCCCTTGCTGCATCTTGGAAAATGAGCTTTGAGCGGTGGAAAACCAGATTCCCACAGCCGACAAGGTCTTGACTTCCTGCTCACTGCAGGTAAGAGTCTCTTTGACCAAAGGGCCTAACAGGGCAGAACCATTGAAGGGGGAATTGGTGAAAGACGCCTTAAGGGACTCCGCAAATCTACAAAGGCACAGCCAGGCATGCCAAATAGCGATGCCAGTGCTGGCCGCTCGGAAGACCCCTTCATTATCGTTGGCAATCAGCATCATTATTGTATTAGCCAAGGAAGAAAGTGTGGATAGTTTGGGGACACCTTACTTAGTTACCCGGCAGGCAATACCTCAGAAAGGGACATGGTAAGCTCCTTGACCAGGTCCTTTTGTAGTTGGGTGAAACGTGCCAGGTAGTTAAGAGCCCACAGACAAAATATAGCTGAAACAAAAAATCCACTATCTATGCCTGCCAATCACCTGGGACTCAGGGCTGGGAGGGTGGACAGACATGCTCTTTCTTGGTTGTGGCAGCTACCAGGAGTGCATCGACTTGCACGCCTTTCGACAAGAACTGCTGGTCAGAAGGGGTACTAAGGAATATGCATGAGTGTTTGGCAACAGGGTCCACATTATCCTGCTCCTTCCAAATCCTGCTGGCGATAAGGTCTACAAGTTAATCTGCAGGGGGGGAAATGCAGGATGTAGATGGTCTCGTACCGAAAGCCTTCAGAAAGACAGACTCCTTGGAGGATGAGGGGGAAGGAAAACCAACCCCTCTTAAGTTTAAGGATTTCCAAGATGTCCCCATAGGAGACAACATCGGGTGGAAATCTGGGGGACCTGCCCCCTTCATTGAAGTCCATATCCTCAGTGAGCGACTCAGCTGGGGAGTCCAAGTGTCTCCTCTTACACAATCCCGTCCGAGTAACCTCCTCCAGGGGTGGCTTGAGGGAGGATTTGGAAGAGATTGGGATCCCAAGTGGGGTAAGCTCACACTTGAAAGCTAGTTTGAGAGGGCTGACCTGGGACAGGATGAGTGGGGTCCACTTAGAGGAGCTGGGGTGGTCCCTGGAAGGTCGACAAGGAAACTCACTGGGAGGAAAAAGTCCTCTCTATGACCCAGAAAGCTGAAGGACTGGACGATGCCCCGTCTGCACTCCTGGCAAGAAGGCCCACCTGGGAAGAAGGACCAGACAAGGCCAGAACTTCCTGACCTCTGGATAGTACCAGCCCTGAGATGTCAAGGGCCGAAGCACCAAGGGGAAGGGCCCGGTCTGAGAAAACGGGTACAGAACTCCCACCCAAGGACTCCAGGGTGACCGTACAGGCCCAGGACTCTGCCTTTCCATGGGGAGGCCAAGCAGAAGTAGTCAGTGACTCCAATGGGACAGGGACAGAAAAGTCCCTGGGGATCTCCATCTCACTCCCTGTGCAATCCAGGGCCAGAAAGTCCGAAACAAACCTCGTCAGATGAGAAGTCAATGAGGGGATAACGAGATGGCCCCCTGGCCGGATTGGTATAGGACGCGAGAAGCCCCGACTCAATCTGAGCCTTGACAAAGGACCTAATCATCCTGTCCATATTGGAAGGGAGTAGACTCCTGGAGAACCTAGAGGAGGAGGAGTAGGACCTAGCCAGGAACGGATGTCTAGACCCCGAAGACATCCCCTGTAAAGAACAAGATCTCTGCTTGGAGGAGGAAGGGGACTACCCAATCCAGAATGCAAAAGGGGAATCCTCAATTACAACAGTGACCTCTTTGGATCCGATGACAAGGTAGGATCCAAGCTCTTGGATCCCACATGACCTGGACCACAGAAGCCAGATCTGTGGCTGGTCCGGATTCGACAAGATCCGAAGGGCTCGAACCAGAGACCTTGGATCTGGGAGTGGATTCCTGCAACCTTGGATCAGAGGGCTTCGGAGGGGAGGCACCGGATCCGAGGAAGTCCCGGATCATAGGACCAAAGGGCACTGAATCTGACAGGGTCAAGGCTGAAATCAGATCCTAGGCACTAGGATCAGACGGCCTTGCCTGTTTTGAGGAGGAGGACCCCAGAAGCTGTGGGGCCATCGTTCTGAACTCTGAGGGTCCAGAAGTAGCAGGGCACTGAGCCAACCCTTTCAAAAGGAGTTTGTTTCGGCACAAACGTCACACTCAACGTACAGGTGGTCCACGCCCAAACAAAGGCACTCCTCGTGCAAATTGGAAACTGGCATCTTCCGAATGCACGAGGAGCACTTTTTAAAACTGACAGGCTTGTCAGACAATGACAGAATCTAAGCCAAAGGGATACGCTAACTCGAGACCAGAAAACCAAGCTGAGGTCAGAGCCAGAAAACACAGCCAAATAAACTATTGCAAATAACTACACCAAGCACAAACAAAGCTACACAAAAACTATGCTGGGAAGACTAAGAAACGGCTACTAGAAAAAGGGCGCCAAAACAGAATTAAACAACGAGAATATAAAATGGGAGGGGGAGGGACTAACACTAAAACCACAAAACAATAGGCAAACCAATAAAATAAACCACAAAGACTACAAAACAGTAGTATTTAATTCACTCTAACATCTTGGCAAATGCCTACAAGGAATACAAACTACTACAAAGCACATACATTTATATGCAGCTTTACACAACCATCAATAAAACAATTAAGCAAAATCAATTCAATATTTCCTATTAAAAGTATTCAAACCCCCTAGGAAACAGTGTCATATTTCATAACAAACCAAGCTTCTTTATGCAATAATCGGTGTCATTTCCCCAAAGCTCACACAAACATGTTCCAAAACACATTTTAAAACTCTAAAATCACTATTATGATAATCTTTAAAGTGTAGGGGTATTGGACTATCTTTATTATTCTTTATATTCCTGACATTCTTGGATCCTCACCTTAAACATCCTTTTTGTCTCCCCTACATAAAATTTGTCACAGGGGCATTTAAGAATATAAATAACACTAACAGTACTACATGAAAAACTCTGGTTAGAATGAAATCTAAAATCATTAATATTTGTAAAGGAATTAACAATAAGCGGACAAATCCAATAAGTTCCACAAGCAACTGTGCCTTTCTTAGAGAGACTAAGCCTATTAACTTTAGAATCTGTCATTTTAAATTTACTATGCACAATTAAATCACCAATGCTATGTCCCTTTTATAGGAAATCAATGGCTTTTTCTGAATAACTTTTGCCAAAGTATCATCTCTAAATAACATACGCCAAAAATGCTCTAAAACCTCTAATTCTATTACTAAGTATATTGTAAGTAATGACAAAATAAATATCCCTATTGCCATTACTATAATTGTAACTATTATAAGATTCCCAGCCATTTTTAAAAAAGGACGGGAAAGAATCATCTTCATATCTCAACATACCTTTGTCCCGCTTACTTTCACTACATGTCAAACAGACTGCACCCCTGCCACCTACATCATCAACCTACATAATGAGATAAGCAGCCAAAAATTTTCCCCAGGTCTATCTTGTCTTGCCCTCCCTGAAGCGAAAACTAACTTTTGAATATTTTTTTTTTACTAAGTCTGGAATGCTCTACAAATAGACTGCCTAGTACCTACCTTTTGAACACCTAATCCTATAAACTTGAAGGAGGAGGGCTGAAGATGCCTTGAATCAGCTTTGCACCTCTCATCACACTTTTTAAATGACCTCTGCAGAAGATAGTCCAAAAACTAGTTCTTTACCCTTGGGTGAATTCAATAATTTATTTCACATCCTCAGAGGTTTTGAGAAAGCAGGCAAGAATACCCCCCAAAAACAGTTCAAGTAGCTGCAGCTCCAGAGGTAGTATCAGCAAAGTCATACCCACATTTCAAACTATGGGTAACTACTTGAGACTGAGAAGAGACCAAGTTACACTAAGCAGATCTATCCTCACAAGAGGAAACAGATGATGCAGTATCCCTCATAATTCCTAAAAGAAGCAAGCATAAACTTCATCATATGATCTTGAAAGTTAAGAATTCTAAAAATAAGTTTTGCAAAAGAATACACCTCCTCCCAAAATCTGTCAAAAGCTTTCCAACCCTTGTCTGTAAAGGGATTAGTATTAACCAAATGTTTACCAGCAGATGGATTCCATATAGCACAGCTGCTGGGTCAGACCTGGAAAAGTACAGTTGTGTGCATTTACCATGAATGTAGATGTTCAACTGTATTCACTGTTGCAGTCATCAAATTTGAAAATTCAAGATGCTAACTCTTCAGCAGTTGCTTCCCATGCTAGGCAGGGACGCCTGGTTGGAAACACTGGATATAAAGAAGCCTACCTGCACATCCCAATCAGGGAATCTTGCAGAAGATACCTATGCTTCAAAGCAGGCTGCAAGCACTATCCGTTCTCTGCACTGCCCTTTTGCTTATCTACTACACCCATGGTATTCACAAAGTGCCTAGCTCCAGCCATTGCATTTTGGTGGCAAAGAAATATTCAAATACTCCCACAGCTGAACGATTGTCTAATTCAGGCAGAAAGCCAGGACATACTTTTGAATCATCTGGCATTTGTAAAAAGGGTTCTAACTTGTCTGGGGTACACCATAAATGAAAAGAAATCGCATCAGGTACCCTGTCAAAAATTATATTCCTGGGAGCAAGCTTGAACACAACCCCCCAGATGGTTTTCCTCATGCAAGAGAAAAATTCATTTGACAACTCCACAAAAACCCTGCTATCTGCAAGTCAAATACTGCAAGCCTTGGGGTTCATGGCCTCCTGCATTCTACTAATTCCATATGCAAACCTGCATACGAGGAAACTACAATGGTATCTAAAAAGCCTATGGTGTCAACATTCTCAGGATCTAGAAGCAGTGATTCCGATCATTCCTTGCCTACAGTTAGAGTTCCTTTGGTGGGCAGAGGCCTGTCACCAAAACAAAGGTCTACCATTCACTCTACCCCTGCCATCCAAACCCTAACAGACACGTCAGACTATGCATGGGGGGGGGGCTCACCTGGCAGGGAAGTGCATTCAGGGCAATTGGAACCCAAATCAAATGCACCTGCATATCAATCAAAAAGAAATGCTTGCTGTACAGAATGCTCTGACAGCCTTCAAGGACCACATTCTTCCAGAACATTTAATGGTAAAGATGGACAACACCACTGCTATGTGGTACATAAACAAGAAAGGGGGTACCCATTCAGGCCCCCTCTGCAGACTAGCCATGGCTCTGTGGAACACAGCCTTGAGCTTTCAAGTGCATCTACAGGCTCAATTCCCGCCAGGAAAACTAAATACATTGGCAGACAAACTAAGCAGAAAGTGGAAACTAGAGCCAAAGACTTTCAACATGTTGATAAACAAATGGGGGAGCCCAGATATAGACCTATTTGCCTCCCCCCAGAGCTACCAATTGGACAAATTTTGCACAAGGACTCCCCAGAAACAAGCTTGGAAAGAGGATGCTTTGTCCTTCAGCTGGAAAAATCTATCAGTTTATGCCTTTCTTCCTCTGCCTCTCCTCTCCAAAGTACTACTAAAGATCAAACAGGACAAACCAAGGACGATACTGATTGCACCAGATTGGCCACGCCAACACTGGTACCCCCTTTTGTGCAGTGTGTCACTGCTGACTCCATGGCACCTGCCTCAGACCCCTACCCTGCTGTCTCAGCAGGAGAGCCAGATTCTGCACCCTCAGCTTCAAACCTTGAACCTGGCAGCCTGGTTAATTACCCAATCTCCAAGTTTCCATCCCTCAGTAAACAAGTGTCGGATGTCATTTTGGAGGCAAGAAGGCCTCGTACTAGAAAATCTTATACGGAAAAATAGAAAATATTCTTTGCCTGGAACCAAACTCAAGGGATGGCTACAGCTGCACCCAATTTACCTCAGATTCTTCAATATTTAACTCAGATGCTTCACAAAGGCCTTTCTTTTTCCTCTATCAAAATTCATGCCTCAGCCATTTCAGCTCATTACAGCACAGAACCACCCCTCTTCTCTCATCCACTGCTCAAGGAGTTCCTCATAAGGGCCAAAAACTTAAGACCACCCAGGAGAGCCCGAACTCCAGCCTAGGACCTTAACTTTGTATTGGAAAAACTCACTCTTCCTCCTTCTGAGCCAGCTGCAAGTGCAGAGTTAAAATTCCTTTCTTGGAAAACAGCCTTCCTTTTAGCAATCACTTCAGCAAGAAGGGTATCAGAATTACAGACCCTTAGGGCAGTGGAGCCTTTTATCATCTTTCATGCAGACATGGTGTCCCTCAGGACCAATCCCTCCTTCATGCCCAAGGTAGTATCCATTGTGGCTCTTAATCAGTCCATTCATTTGTCAACCTTCTGTTCTAATCTACAGAACAAAGGGGAACGGATACTGCACTCCTTAAGTGTGTACAGACAACTTAGATTTTACTTAGGACTAAACCTTAAAGGAAATCTGAACAACTGCTGGTGGCATTTGCTGCAGGGGAAGGCTATTTCACAGCAAACCATTTCTAAACGGATGGGCCATTGCATGTTTTTCTGCTATAAGCACAATGGAAAACCTATCCCACGGTATTAGACCACATTCATCCAGGGCTGCATCTACCTGTACAGCCTTCCTCAGAGGTGTCCCTACCAGGGACATCCTAGAAGCTACTACCTGGAGTTCTGTACATACTTTCGCCAAGCATTACCATTTGCCAATTTTTTCTAAATCCAGAGCTGGCTTTGCCAGTGCTGTCTTGCAGGGCCTTATAGTTTGTCCTAATGCTATCTAAAGTCCTCTTCCCATCCTTAGCTTTGGGAATCTACCCAAATGTGATGACTGCAGCAGTGAAACATGAACATAGTACAGTTGGGTAGACTTATCATAAGTGTAGATGTTTGAGTGTATTCACTGCTGCAGTCTTGGTTACCCTCCCTCCAGCCCCCTGACTTCTTTTGGCTATACCTCTATTCTTCTTTACCATGCTTAAAAGCTTTTTGGTGTATTTGCTTTTTTGTTGGAGGTATAACCTTGTGTGTGTGCGTGTGTGTGTATATATATATATATATATATATATGGGTATATATATATATATATATATATATATATATATATATATATATATATATATATATATATATATATATATATATTTTTTTTTTAATTGCTTCCCATTGGGGGACACCTGACATCTGGGGCAAGAAAAACTGATGTAATGGCATCGGCTGCATGCTTTATACCCCTGACTACCCGAAGTCACAGAAGATGAGACGGCAACTGATGCAGGACCCAAGACTTTGATAATCAGGCCGACTGAGGGCTACTGCAAGCAGATAACCCAAATGTGATGACTGCAACAGTGAAACACTAAGAACATCAGTGTATAAAAATTTTAAAATACTGAGGTGCTTTGTATAGTCTTATCTACTTTTTTAGGGACTACAACTGACATGTTGTCTATATAAATTGCTATCGTCCCCAGAGAGAGGCAGTCATGGAAGGCTTGCAACATCAGGAGAACTGCTCTCACCTCTAGGACATTTATGTGCAATTTGGTCTCTGTCGGGGACCACGTGCCTTGGACCACTCATCCCTGACAATGCCCCCCCACCCCAAAAGGGAAGTGTCCATGGTCACTGTGGCTGTGGGTAGAAAAGCAGAAAGAGTCTGCCTAAATATAGGTTGGCTGATAGCATCCACCATTAGACATGGCATTTGCAAACTGGAGTGAGTTTTATAGGAACCAATAAAGGATGAACAGGATAGACCACTGAACTACAAGGGTCCACTGCATTACTTGTATGAAGAACCTCACTAAAGGTACCAGAAGTATTGCTGCTGACATTGAACCTAGTGCTTGCAACAATAGTCATGCAGGTGGAGCTGGCATGTCCAGAAATATCTGTACTTGTTGCCTCGGAGACATAACCCATTGTTGAGGCAATGCTGCCATTTGTGAAATTGTGTTCAATCGCATTCCTATGAACACCCGGTCTTGTACAGAAGTTAAGCTTGACTTTGTCAGGTTTACCATGATTCCCAATTGGCTGAAGGTCTGCAGTAGATATTCTGGTTCCCGGAGGAGTTGATGCTTTGTTAGTGCTGTAAGGAGCCTATCATCCAAATACGGAAACAACTGGAATCCTTGCAGACTCAGGTGAGTTGCTACCATTGCCATACACTTGGGTAAACACCCTGGGGGCCATGGTGAGGCCAAAGGGTAGGGCTCTGAACGGATGATGATTTGCTCCAAGCTGGAAGTGCAATGTCTCCTGGACCACTTGTCTATTCTGATATGATAGTACGCATCCTAGAGATCCGCAGAGCATATCCATCCATCCTTGTGGAAAAGCTGCAAGACTGGACTGTGATCATCTGAAACTTCTTCCTGACATACAGATCCAATACTGTTTGTAGGTCCCCTGTCTTTTTTTGGCACCAAAAAGAAGCATGAATAAGTTCTGTACCCTTGTTGTTAGACTGGGACATTTTGGATGGTTCATTTTTCTAGACGTTTTTGAACTTCCTGAAAGGCGAACTCCCTCTGAGCGGGTGGTACGTCAGGGAGATTTCTGTTGAGGTATGGAGGTGGAAGGGAAAAAGGAATGTAGTAACCTCTGGATATTGTGCTTAGCACCCAGTGGTCATTTGTTAAGAGTTCTCCAGGCGTCTCAGTGCAATGATAGATGGCCACCGACTGTCTCCAGAGTAGGACAGTCGGGCAATGCTTCAGGAGTGCCGAAAGAGCTAGTCAGAGAAGGGTTCTCTGAAGCCCTGGTTTTACGGAACCCCTCTGGCTCTAGGATGCCTGCCATTAAATCATCTTATTCTGAAAGAGGAATCTTTTTGAGGATCCTGGAAAGAACGTTGAGATTTTTTTGAAACATAATTTCTTAGCCCCTCATTGGTTCCTTGAGAAAGTGTGAAGATATGTGAAGACTGCCAGCCTAGCTAAACAGGATTTTGTAGACAATTATGTCATTTGTAAATATTAATACAAGCCACATGTTTTTTCTCTTTATTAAATGTTGAACTTCAAAAATGTAGCCACACTGCACTCTGCTGGAGGAAAGCCGAGAAGACAAACATTATACAGTTCTTTGATCTCAAACTCGGAGCCGAGATGTCTGGATGAAGGAATTCTTGCTATTGTTTTGAGACCAGAGTTAATTGGTAATATCTGCATGTATAATGTCTTATGTGGCAGCTTCCTGACCAAGTGCAAGATCAAAAGTGCTGTTACAGTCTGGGTTTATGTTAGCCTGGGGACCAGAGAGAAATTATGTAATCTGAAATGAGTCAGTAATACCATGTTATCAATTTAAAGACAGAGACTCTGGGCATTTTTTTTTGTATTTGTCTTCAGAACATCCAACTCACCAGCAGTCTGCCGGTGCTCTATTTGTAAGTTTATTTTAGAACTGTGTTTTCTTAGATATAGCTAGGAAACAGAAAGATTAGACTAGATGTTTTTCTGTAGTGATGCCAGAACTATTCTACTGTATTATTTTATGCATTTTCCTGTGATCTCTGGACTCTTGACTAGCACTTTCTATAAGTATTGTCTTGTGTTCTTGTTATTTATTATTAAATATTTTTAAACCTTTCAACTGTGGCTGTTATGTAGAGATAATTTAAGCTCGAGAGTACATTGCATGTATAAAGTAATAATGTCCAAGCCACCCCAAATAAGCCTTGCTGTTCAGTCACATTTACCAGTTGGATAATAATATTGCACAGTAATAATTGGACACCCTTTGATAAGGGTCTTATTAGTAGATGATATTAATGGTTGGTGGCAGTAATTACTACCTTATAGCCTGGACAGAAGGGGCATAGCCGGAGAACCTGTGCCAGCCTTCCCCAGGAGTGTCTGTGTGTTTGTATACAACTCATATCCCAAAGTGTGCTGTGTGTCAGCTACTTGGGCAGGGACACGAAGCACTGGATGAACAGAGAGGGTTGCTGGAGGTTTTAGTTTGACCACTAGGCTGAGATCTGGACCCTAAAGCTGTGCCAGTGGGGAGTCTTATTGGGGATCTGGAGAGAAAGGGAGAAACCAGCTCCAGACTGACTGTGATCTCTGTGGGCTCTTAAGGGAAATTGTACTTTACTGTGTGTATATTTGTTATCCTCCCCTATGTGGACGCGAGGATTGAGGCTCCTTGATTGCTGGGCCAGTGCATGGGCGTCACAGAAGGTCCTGAGGGGTAGAAAATTTGATCCCTACTGCAGACAAGGTCTTCCCCTCCTGCTCGCTGTTGTGTGTGTCTTTGACAGATGGTCCAAAAAGGGAGGAGCCATTGAAGGGTTGGCGTTGGTGAAAGATGCCTTAAAAGTTTCTGCAAACTCGCACAGCCTCATCCAAGCATGTCTCCTCAAAGCTATGCATGATCCAGCTGCTCGAGAAGTGCCCTCTAAAGTGTGAGAAATTAACCTCATCGAGGAATTAGCTAGGGAAGAAAGAGTAGCCAACCTGGGAGACAAATTCTTGAGGTCCTCCTCCAACAAGGTCTCTGTAAGAGAGACGGTTAGCTCCTTGACCAAGTCTCTTTGAAGGTGAGTAAAATGGGACAGGCAGTTCAATGCTCTCAGTTCAAAAGTGGCTGAGGAGTAGATGCGCTTCCCATGTCTGTCCAAAACACGGGACTCCCTGTTTAGGGGATGGACTGTGGAGTTCTGCTCAGCCAGCTACTCCTTTGCGTCTGCCAACACCACAATAGCATCATCAGGCACACCTTTGCTTCAATGAAGTCTGACACTAGGTGGGCTTAGATGCTTTTCTTCACATTTTAGAATAGGCTCCATGGTATTGAGTTCCTTCCAAGCTCAGCGAGAAACTAGATCAGTAAAGTTCACTCACCAAGGAGGTTACTTAGGACATAGATGGCTCATCCCAAATGCCTCCAGAAACATTGACTCCACAGAAGAGGGAGGATGGGAGGACCATCTACCTCTCTGTCTCAATATTTCCAGGATGTCTCCAAAGAGGATATCTCCAGGTGGAGATCTTGTGGATCTCTCTCCCTCAAAGTCAGTGTCCTCAGTTAAGGACTCCTAGGAGAGTTTAAGTGCCTCCTCTTGCACTTTTTCTTGCAATGCACCTCCCCTACAGGTAGCTAAAGAGAAGGATTGGAAGATACCAGGGCCCTCTGGGGGCAGTAGTAGACTGAAGGCCAGTTCAGGGGGGATAACTTAGGAAATGTTGGATGGGCTCAGGATTCAGAAGAGATGCAAACCAGGTAAGATCTGGGAGAAGAGGGGACGCAGCTCTAGGTCTAGAGAAAATCCTAACACCTGAAACGCTGAAGGAATCAAGAAAACCCTCTCCTTCTCTCCTGCAGCTGAAGCGACCTGAGGAAAAGGAGTAGAATCCATCCCAGATCTGAAGCCTCCAGATAGTACCAGACCTGAGCTGTCAAATGCTGAAGCTCCTAGGGGAGGGGACAGATCAGACAAGGTTAGACCAGATGCCTGTCCTTTGGAGTTGGCACTGACATCTTGGATCAGAGACCCACTCTGCTCTGACAGCATCAGAGCACAGACTGTCTGGGACCCTGACAGAGTTGAAAAAAATCAATATCCTTGGAATTGTCAATGACTACCTTGGAGAAAAACTGGATCCTAGGATTCCGAAGCAATGGATTGGATCAGAACAGGAACATGTACAGAAGGTGATGCAGATCTCACGGATCCTGGATGAGACATAGATGGCAAAGGTCCCAACTCTATCTGCACCTTTGAGAAAGCTCCGCATCCTCCTGTCCGTACCCGATCGAAGAAGGCTCCAAGATGACCTAGTGGAAGAAGAGGAGTGCCTGGATCTTACCCATGATGAGATCTTGGAGGTAGGAAAGTTAGTTGTGTACACTTCCCATAAAATGTAGATGTTAGAGTGTATTCACTGTTGCAGTCATCACATTTGGGTTATCTGCCTGCAGGTAGCCCTCAGCGGGCCTGAATACCAGAGTCTTCGGATTTCTGCATCGGATAATGTTGCTTCGTCCATGACGTCAGGGGTATAAAACATGCAGTCGATGCCATCAGTTTTGCTTGCCCCAGATGTCAGGTGCCCTCCACAACAGGAAGCAATTATATGGTATAGAACACCCCCAGCAAAAAGCAAATACACATTATATAATATATGCGAAACAAGGTGGAAAGGTAAAAGTCACGAGATGTCAGGGGGCTGAAGGGAGGGTAAAGTACAGTTTTGTACCTACCATAAATGTAGATGTTAGAGTGTTCACACTGCTGCAGTCATTACAGTTGGGTTATCCTGCCGTCAGGCAGTCCCGCAGTCGACCTGAGTTCCAAAGTCTTGGACCGGCGTCGGTTGCTGTCGCTTCTTCCCTGACGTCAGTGCACCAGGAGTATATAAGATGCATCCGACGCCATTTTCTTCAGTTTTTCTTGCCCCAGATGTCAGGTGTCCCCAAGTAGGTAGGCAACACATATTGCTAATAGAAAATATACATATAAAATAAGAACAATACCATCAGTTACAAGCAAATACACCTCAAAGGTTGTATAGGATAGAAAGGTATAGACAAGTCCAGTTAGTTCAGAGGGGATGGAGGGAGGGTAATCTGGACTGCAGCAGTGTGAACACTCGAACACCTACATTTATGGTAGGTACAAAACTGTACTATGTTCATCGTGTTACACTGCTGCAGTCATTACAGTTGGGTAGAATCCCAAAGCTAAGGTTGGGTGGCTGGTCTATAAAGAGTTAGAATTGGCTATGAGGCCCTGCAGAACTGGGTTGGCAAATCCTGCTCTGGATTTAGAGTACAGAGGCAGGTGGTAATGCTTGGTAAAGATGTGCACTGAACTCCAAGTTGCAGCCTCCAAAATTTCCTTGGTGGGTACTCCTCTGAGAAAGGCTGTTCAAGTGGCTGTTGCCCTGGTGGAATGTGGCCTAATGTTAATTGGGAGTGATTTTCCATGCTGTGTGTAGCAGTAACGAATACAGTGTCCTATCCATTTGGATATAGTCTGCTTTGAGATGGCCTTTCCCTGTGATCCTGCAGCATATGCTACAAACAGTTGCTCAGTTTTCCTGAAAGCTTTTGTTTTGTCCAAGTAGAAGCGTAGCTGCCTGTGTATGTCCAAAGAATGTAGAAGTTTCTCCCCTTTATTCTGGGGGTTTGGATAAAAAGTTGGCAAATGGATTGTTTGGTTAAGAGCCACACTAGATACCAGCTTTGGCATAAAGGTAGAGTTTGTCCTTAAAGAAACCCTGTCCTGATGAAAAATTATAAACTGCTCCACTGCCATTAATGCCTGTAGCTCTGAGACTCTTCATGCTGAAGTTACTGCCAGGAGCAGGGCCGTTTTCCATGATAAAAATTTTAGATCGGCTGTATTGGCTGTCTCAAAAGGTGACAAGGTCAGTTTTTCCAAAACAAAATTGAGGTCCCAAGTTGGTGTTGGTGCTCTCCGGGGCGGTCTTATGTTTTTAGCCCCTCTGAGGTACTGCTTTAGCAAGGGATGAGAGAATAAAGGAGGATCCGTGTTGTAATGTGCTGAAATGGCAGAGGCGTGGATCTTAATTGATGAGAAGGATAGGCCTCTGTCCAACATCTCAGTTAAGTATTGTAAAATCTGAGGAATATTTGGAACAAGAGGGTCAAGGCTTTGAGCCTGGTTCCAGAAGCAGAATCTTTTCCATTTTTCTGAGTAAGCTTTCCTGGTGCTAGGCCTCCTGGCCTCCAAAATGACATCCATAACAGCTTTAAAGAGAGGTGTTGCCTGTTTGACTAATGAATCTGCCATGCAGCCAGGTTTAGGGTTTTGAGCTGACCGTGCAGGATCTGATTGTTTTGCTGAGTCAGGAGGTGTGGAATTTGAGGCAAAATCCAAGGTGGGCCTTGAGCAAAGTTCCTTAAGATACGGTACCAGTGGAGCAATCAGGATCATCTGTGGTTTTTCTTGTCTGGCTTTTAGGGGTACCTTTGAAAGGCGAGGCAGTGGCGGGAAGGCATAAACTTTTAGGTTTTTTCAGCTGAACAAAAGAGCATCCCACTTTCCATGCTTGCATGTGATAAGTCCTTGTGCAGAATTTTTGTAGTTGGCAATTCAGTGGGGAGGCAAAAAGATCTATGTCTGGGCATCCCCATTTTTGTGTTACTATACTGAAGATTTGTGGATTCAATTTCCATTTGTGAGGGTCCATGATATTTCTGCTTAGATAGTCTGCCAGAGTATTTTTCTTTCCTGGCAGGAATTGTGCTTGCAGGTGAACTTGATACATTAGAGCTGTGTTCCACAAGGTCATGGCTTGCCTGCATAGGGGATAAGAATGAGTGCTCCTTGCTTGTTTATGTACCACATTACTGTGGTGTTGTCTGTCTTTAATAATAGTTGTCCTGGATGTAGAAGGTCCTTGAAAGCTGTTAGGGCATTCTGAACAGCCAACATCTCTTTTTGATTGATGTGAAGATGCATCTGGTCTGTGGTCCACTTGCCCTGAATGCATTTTCCTGCCATGTGTGCTCCCCAGGAGTAGTCCGAAGCATCTGTTGTTAGAATCTGCCTGGCTGTGGGTAGGGTAAAAGGCTGACCCTTGTTTAGGTGATATGCCTGTGCCCACCATCAAAACTCCTGTTGTAATCATTGGTATTACTGCTTCTAAACTGTGAGAGTGTTGAGTCCAAACACTTTTTAGGTACCATTGTAATTTCCTCATATGCAGTCTGGCATATGGTATTAGTAGTATGCAGGATGCCATGAATCCCAGGGCCTGCAGAAATTTTTCTTGCAGGGAGATGGGACTTCTTTGCCAGTAATTGAAAATACTGAGTTAGCTGAACTTGTTTGTCTGGCGTGAGATAAGCCATATGGGCCATTGTATTTAAGCTGGCACCCAGGAATATCATCTGTTGTGAGGGCACTAGTTTTGACTTCATTTCGTTTACTGTGTACCCTAGAGAAATTAGCAACCTTTTTACAAATGCCAGATGCTGTAGAAGAATGTCTGTTGTCTCTGCTTGAATGAGGCAGTCGTCCGTCCAGGTATGGCTATATTTGTATTCCTTTTTGTCTGCAAAATGCAATTACTGGTGCCAGGCACTTTGTGAAGAACATGGAAGCAGTAGATAAGCCAAAGGGCAGTGCAGAGAATTGGTAGTGCATTGTACCACCTTTGAATCTGAGGTATCTTCTGCAATTTTGTCTGATAGGGACATGCAGATATGCCTCTGAGGTCCAGATTAACAAGCCAAGCCTTCTTGCCCAGCATGGGTAGAAGCTGCTGTAATGTCAACATTTTGAATTTCGGAATATCCAGGTAAGTAATTAGAATTGAAAGGTCTTCAGGCCTTGTCCTTTCTGGGGACCAGGAAGAGTCTTGAGTAAAATCCTTGTCCTTGTTCCTGTTGTGGTACTTTTTGAATAGCTCTCATGTCCATGAGGGCTGAAATTTGTTTTTGTGCCTCTGCCCATTGATTGTGTGGCTGGTCTGGCATTCCTTGGTAAAGTATGAAAGTGGAACCTGTAACCTTGAGACACAATATTCAGAACCCATTTGCCTTGGGTGATTGTTTGCCAGTTTTGAGAAAAAAGTGCCAGTTTTCCCCCTTAGGGGGCTTCCAAAAGGGAAGCGCTTGGCGTACGCAGGGGAAAGTCATTGTGACAGTTTCCTGTAAGGTTGAGACTTGTCCTCACCCCCTTTTGGGGTTGAGGTGCCCCACTGTCGTCGTCTGTTTGAGCCTTTGGGTTGAGATCTGCCTCTTGGGCATCTGTATCTGCCTCTCTGTGGCCTGTCTGACACTGGAAAGGACCAATTCTTTGTTGGCCAATTTCTGCTAAATCGAGGTGGCTGTACCTGTAAGAAATCCTTGACTGTTTGCATAGATTTAGCTTTATCCTCCATTTTCTTTAACACCTCTTCTGCCTTAACACCAAACAAGGTATCATGCTGTAAAGCAGCATCCAATAATTGTGCCTTAACATGATCAGGTAAACTCTGTACTTTTAACCAAGCATGTCTTCAAATCACAGAACCTGTAAGTGCGGCTCTACCAGAAGCCTCCAAAGAATCAAAACCACATTGCAGAGTATGTTTTCCCACCTGTTCAGCTGCATGCAATAAATCCTGCATTTCTTTGCAATCCGGAGCTTCTGAGCTTGCAAGCATTTTCCGTTTTAACTGAGCCATTAAATATTGTTGGTACTTAAGCATGTGAAACTGGCAGTTTAAAGCCCTTACTGCTAAAGTTGCAGAAGTGTATACTTTCTTCCCCCATCTATCCAAAGCTCTGGAATCTCTGTCAGAGGGTACTGGATTTTTAGCAATGGAAGCCTTAATCCCTTTTGGACCCTGGAAACAGTTTCTGGATCAGTAGAAGGGTTTTTATAAAGAAACTTGTGAGAGTCAGGGACTCTATAATACCAATCTGGCTTGGCTGGTGCAGGGGGGGGGGCAAAGAATCAGGAGATAAGCTGGATTCAGAGAACACATCATCCACAATATCTAGCACAGGCAGAATAGCCAGGGGCCTGTGCTGAGGCAATAAAAGGAAATCCCCGAGCCTTGTCTTGGATTCTGAGTAATCCTGGCTTTCCCAATGGAAATGCTCCCTCATGGTATGTAAAGTTTCCCAAAAGAATAATCCTCTGGAGGAGAGGCTGAAGGGATAGATTCTTCAGCATCAGAGTCCTCATAGGGGGGTAGAGAGTATCCCTGGTCTGAAGAGGAATCAGAGGAAATGGAAACCTGATCAGAGGAATCAGTCTGTATCCTGCCTAGGCCTTTTCTCAGGAGGGGGATGGGAATAAGAAGTTATGTACTCACCATAACATTCCATCTGAGTAGGTATCTTCATTTGTCTGCAACCTTTGGGATACGGATCCGATCTCGGATCCGAGCCGGCAACTTCTACCACAGCATAGATCCGAGCTCCTAGCTCCTCCCTTTACCCATAATCCCCTGCCAACCCTGACTGACCTCAGATCAAGTTTGCCCCATATAACAACTGTTACTATGTCCCGGAAGGGACTCATCTAGGACAACTCCTGGTCAGAATCGTATTGGTCAGGGGGAAGGTGGGGGGGATGGTTGCAGACAAATGAAGACACCTACTCAGATGGAACGTTATGGTGAGTACACAACTTCTTAATCTGAAGTAGGCACTTCATTTGTCAGCAACCTTTGGGACAGAGTCCCCAGCTACCTGAATCTTGGGTGGCCTTTATGGAAGGATATTCCGGAGCACTGCAGAGCCAAAGGATGCCCTACCTCTGGAGACAACATCCAGTTTGTAATGGCTGATAAAGGTATGAGATAAAGCCCAAGTGGCTGCGGAACAAATATCATCCAAGGGAACCCTAGATTTAAACGCAGCCGATGTAGCAACGGCTCTAGAAGAATGAGCGCGGACTCCCTGAGGTGCAGGCCTTCCCGAACTGTGATATGCTACGAGCATACAATTAGCTATCCACCGTGATCGGGTAACTTTAGAAACTGACTTGCCTAAATTGGTTTTTGCAAAGGAGACAAACAACTGGTCGGATTATCTATGACCAGCAGTTCGACTAATACAAAAACGCAATTGTCTGTGCACGTCCAAAGAATGCAGTTGATACTCTCCTTTGTTCTGATAGTTGGGGAAGAACACAGGAAGATTAATAGATTGATTAATGTTAGCTTCCGAAGATACCTTAGGTAGAAAGGATGGATTGATCCTGAGGTAAACTCTATCCTGATGGAAGGCCAAATAAGGTGGTTTGACACAGAGAGCCTGAAGTTCAGAGACTCTTTTAGCTGAAGTAATGGCCACCAGAAAGGCCATCTTCCAAGAGAGGAATTTAAGATTAACCGTGGCCGCCGGCTCGAAAGGGGGCTTTGTCAAGGCCTGTAGAACCAAGGATAAATCCCATGGGGGTACTACCTCCCAGACAGGGGGTCTGAGGAGGAAGGTACCCCTGAGAAAAGCTTTAGACAGCTTGGAGGTAATAAGAGGGCCTGACTCATGCCCTACATGATAGTGCGAAATCGCTGCTAGTTGTACCTTGACTGTAGTGCAGCTAGCCCCCTGATGAAAGAGTGTAGTTAGGAAATCCAAAACTGAAGTTAAAGGCGCCGTAAAGGGATCTAAGTGACGGTGCTCAGCCAAATGGAGAAATGTTTCCACTTACTCCGATAGACCCTTCTGGTGGATGACTTGTGTGCTGCTACTAGAATAGCTCTGACTGGTAAGGAGATTCCGGGAGTCCTTATCAAGAGTGGAAATGGAGCAACCAAGCAGTCAGCTTGAGGGTGACCAGGTTGGGGGTCGGAAGACCCAGAGGGTGAGTAATGAAATCCGGAAGGGGATCCAGAATCCAGGGCAGATGAATCAGGTGAGACCATAGGTACGGGAACCATGTCTGACGAGGCCAGAATGGGGCAATGAGGATCATCTTGCTCCCCAACCGACTGGCTTTCTGTAAAAGTTTTAGCATCAGGGGCAGTGGAGGGTAAGCGTAAAGAAGACCGGAAGGCCAAGCATGTACTAAAGAGTCTCTTGGGGACTTCCCCTGAGGGGGGAGCAGAGCGAAGTAACTGTTGCATTTGGTATTTGAGGGAGAGGCAAAAAGATCGCAACAGGGTTGCCCCCATCGTGCAAACACTCGCTCCGCTACTAGAGGATTGAGAGACCATTCGTATGAGGTCAGAATTGTACGACTGAGCCTGTCTGCTAAGATGTTGGACCGTCCCGGAATGTGCGTTGCAATGAGAAAGCGGTTGGTGGATATCGCCCATTCCCACACTCTCATGGCCTCGCGACAAAGAGGATAAGACCTGGTTCCCCCCTGTTTGTTGATGTACCAGACAACTGACATGTTGCCCATTTGTACCGCAATCGTCCCAATCGGAAGAAGGCTGTGAAGTGCCTGCAACGTCAAAAGCACCGCCCTCATCTCTAGGACATTAATATGCAAGGAGGTCTCTATGTCGTTCCACGTGCCTTGGACCGTTCTGCCTGAATAGTACCCCCCCACCCCCACCCCAGACAAGAGGCGCCCGTGGTCACTCTGGCGATGGGAGGAGGCATCGAGAATGGGCATCCCGTGTGGAGGCTCGGGGACTGGAGCCACCACACGAGCGACCTTCTGCAAGCCCTGCTTAGGGGAATGGGATGAGACAGGGTGCTGCGGGACAGGGACCATTGCACCTGGAGGGTCCACTGTAGGACCCTCATATTTAGATGGGCTAAAGGCAGCAGAGAAATTGCTGCTGCCATGGATCCTAGAGCCCTCAGGACCAAATCCGCCGGTGGGGCTTGGAGTTGGAGGATGGCCTGTACATGCAACCTCAGGTTCTGAAGCCGATCTGGAGTCAGGAAAGCAAGCATTAGTCTGGAATCCAATCTCGCCCCTATGAAATCTATTACCTGTGTAGGAGCCAGAGAGGATTTGGCCATGTTGACAGTCAACCCTAGGCATGGAGCAAGATTGAGGAAGTAATCCCTGCATGAACAGAGTAGATGCCTTGTTGGGGTGATGAGGAGCCAGTCGTCCAGGTATGGGAAGACCTGAATTCCCTGGAGTCTCAGGTGGGCCGCTATTGCTACTAAGACTTTGGTGAACACCCTGGGGGCTGAGATCAGACTGAAGGGGAGGGCCCTGAACTGAAAGTGACTGGCTCCCAGCCGGAAGCGGAGAAACCCCCTGGAGTGTCTGTGCACTAGAATGTGATAGTACGCATCCTTGAGGTCTATTGAGCACATCCAGTCGTTCTCCCGTAACAGGGGGAGAATAGATTGTAGCGTGACCATCCAGAACTTTTCTTTGGGGACTGCCAGGTTCAAGAGAGAGAGGTCGAGGATGGGCCTCAAGTCCCCTGTCTTTTTTGGCACCAGAAATAACTTGGAGTAAAACCCTGATCCGAGCTGATCTGGGGGGACGGGTTGGATGGCTCTTTTTTGTAAAAGCTGCTAAATTTCTGTAGCAGCCGCCTCCCTCTGACTGGGTGGTACGTCGAGGAGGCTTTTGTTTTGGGGTTTACAATAAAGGGAATTTGGTAACCTCTGGATATTATTCAAAGCACCCAGCGATCTGTCGTTATGGACTCCCATGTTGCTAGGTGCCTCGAAAAATGTCCCCCGACTGCCTCCAGAGAGGAGCAGTCAGGCAAACCCTCAGGGGTTCTGCGTGGGTCTCTCAGAGAAGGGTTCTCTGGACCCAAAATTCCTGGGACCCCCTCTGCCTCTAGGGCGGCGTCCTCCCTGTCCTCCTCTGCCACGAGAGGACTGGTTGTCCGGAGCAGACTGGGATTGCTGCGATTTCCGGAACCACACCTTCTTCTGACCCTTTTGGTTCTTGGAAAAGGACCTCTGGGGAGCAGAGAAGTGGACTCCGACGGCAGACAGTGTCTTCCCGTCTCTCTCGCTCTGGACTAAAGTGTCGCGAACGGTTTTGCCGAACAGTGCAGAACCATCAAAGGGGGCATTCGCGAATGACGCCTTAGAGTTCCGAGAAGTCACAATGTCGGAGCCAGGCTTGTCGCCTCATGACCAGGCCGACTCTGCCAGCTCTAGCGGTTCCCTCAGTGGCGTGAGACAAGAGCCGCATAGAGGTGTTAGAAATGGAACGTAGAGTAGACATTCGGGAGGACTACAGTTGTTTGTCCCCTTCCGACATGGACTCTGGGGGGGGGGGGCAGAGTATTCTTTAATTACATCCTACTGCATCCGGATGACATGTGCCATATAGTTCAGCGCCCTCAACAAGAAGGTTGCTGAACTGAAGGCCCACTTCCCAAGGCGGTCCATCGTATGAGACTCCTTGCTCGGTGGATGGACCACGGAGCTCTCCTGAGCCAACTCTGTCTTGGTGGCCGCTTGGATCCGAAGCGGGGATCGGACCCAGGGCCGAGACCATCGGATCCGAAGGACCCGTGTGCTCCGACCGAGACGGAGCCGAAGGCACACCGAATCCCGCGGATCCGAAGCTCAGTCCTCGGCTCAGAGAGGTCGGATCAGACAAGCTCGAGGGACCAGTTGGAGCAGAAGTGCCCAGCACTGTCGGCTCCGACCCGCCCCCGGATCCAACGCAGCTCGGCTCCGAACTCTCCAAACCAGGAAAAAGGGTCGGAGAAGGAGCGATTGGAGCAAAAAATGGGGTCGAACTCCCCCCCGGAGGGGGGGGGGGCAAGAGCACTCCCATCTGCAGCTGGGCCTGGATGAACCTCCTCATCATCCGGTCCATGTCTGCATCTGACATACTAAAAGTGAACCTCGAAGAGGCCACCGAGGCAGGCCTGGGGTGCCACCTCGATGACCTCGACGGGGGCCGGGTAAACTCCTCCTTGGGTCCCGGTGAGGAGGAGGCGACCCAGAAGCCCTGGAGGGAGAAGCCTGTTTGGCGGGCGGGGCCGAGGAGGAGTCCTCGGCCCGCCGCTTATGGTGCTTCTCTCTCCACTTGGCTTTTCTGGCCTCCCTACCCTCCGGAGCCAAAGCGGGAGGTTGAGTCCCGACCGGAGGAAGGGAGGCAGGAGTGGCCACCACCGAAGGCTGGGCAGCGGCCACAGAAGCACCGGAGGTCGGAGCTGGATCTGGGGGCAAAAGGCCCGCCAGAATCAGCTTCGACCTCCGGTCCTTAAGTGTCCTGGGGTTGAATGCCGCGCAGATCGCACATCCAGAGGAGAGGTGTTCAACCCCAAGGCATCTAACGCACCGACGGTGGCCATCTGCCGGTGAAAGCTTATGGCCACACTCGGTGCGCTTCGAAAAAGTGGCTTTAGGGGCCTCCGACATTATAAAATAAAGGAAACACACTCACTAGGCCCCTTCACACACCACACACACACTACGACCAGCGAGGGCAGGGAGGAGAAGGATCACAAATTAAATTAAATTTGAGAGGTAAAAAAAGGCTAAAGGGAATGCCTAAACAATCGCTCACACTCACACAGAAAAAGGAAGAAAAATTGAAAATTTTTTTCTCACAAAGTTCGACTATACCAGGAGCTCAGGAACCTAGCTTGTAGCTTGAAGCGTGGCAAACTAGATCTGGGGTCAGTCAGGGTTGGCAGGGGATTATGGGTAAAGGGAGGAGCTAGGAGCTCAGATCTATGCTGTGGTAGAAGTTGCCGGCTCGGATCCGAGATCGGATCCGTATCCCAAAGGTTGCTGACAATGAAGTGCCTACTTCAGATCCCCTGATTAGAGTAATGAGATCTTCAGCCATTTTAAGCATCTATTTCTTAGGCATGGAGGACTATCCAGGAGAATGCTGTACTTGTTTCTTTGTCTTTAATGGTAAGTTGTGAAGGTCTGAAAACACCCTCAGAAGCCAATGCCTGCTCAGCGGCTCCGGAACCATCTGAGGGATTAGTTTCCGTAGGTCCAGTACCTTGAGTTTCCAGAGGCCTAGCTATCTCCACGTGGGAGTCAGAGGCGGCCTGTGGCTCTGAGGTAGCGGGTGTCAGGAGCTGCAAAAGCACCTCACTGAGAACTGGCAACTGGCCTAGAAGAGGTTTTGTCATCGGTTTTGGACCTCGGATGCCTGTCTTTATCCTTATCTTTGTGTTTTTTCGGTATTGCGGTCGTCAGTTGATCCGACAGCATAGTATAATTGAACCTTCGGCCAAAGTAGTGCAAAGCAAAATCAAAACGTCTTTTATAGTGCGTTTGTTAAATCTAGCACAAAACCGACAGCTAGTGATGTTGTGATCAAGGCCTAGGCATGGAATACAGTAAGAGTGGAAGTCCTTATGAGGTATTTGCTTCCCACAAGAAATACAATTATTAACTTTTTCTGACATCGGTCTGAGGCAAGAAAAAAAAGTTTCCTCAACGGGGAACTTAGCTTTATTGAAGACTTCGTATCTGAAATTCGACTTCGAAAATCTCAGGGGTCGGCCGACCGGCACTTGCGAACTGCTTCTGCTTCGGGCACCGCGCGGCAAGAAAGACTGAAGCAAATGGCGTCGGATGCATCTTATATACCCCTGGTGCACTGACATCAGGGAAAAAGCGACAGTAACTGACGCCGGACCAAGACTTTGGAACTCAGGCCGACTGCGGGACTGCCTGGCGGCAGGACAACCCAACTGTAATGATTGCAGCAGTGTAACACGATGAACATCCAGGACTGCAACAGTGAATACACTCGAACATCTACATTTATGGTAAGTGTACACAACTGTACTATGTTCTTCGTGTTTCACTGTTGCAGTCATCACATTTGGGCTGATTCCCAAAGCTAAGGAAGGGTGGAGGTAGTTAAAGAGCATTAGGGCTAGCAATAAGGCCCTGTAAGACTGCTGTGGCAAATCCAGCTCTGGATTTAGAAAAGATAGGCAGGTGGTAATGCTTGGTGAAAGTATGTACAGAGCTCCTGGATGCAGCTTCCAGGACGTCCCTGGTAGGGACTCCTTTGAGAAATGCAGTAGAGGTAGATGCAACCCTGGTGGAATGTGTTCTTATCCCCTGTGGAGTAGGTTTTCCATGGTGTTTGTAGCAGAAATGGATGCAATGTGCTATCCATTTGGAAATGGTTTTCTTTGAAATGGCCTTTCCCTCTGCCTATGCAGCAAAGCTAACTAGCAGCTGGTCAGATTTTCTGAGAGGTTTAGTCCTGTCCAAAGAGAATCTAAGCTGTCTGTGTACGTCCAGATAACGTAGTATCCTCTCCCCTTTATGCTGAGGATTAGGGGAAAAAGTAGGCAAATGAATGGACTAGTTTAGAGCCACACTAGACACCACCTTGGGCATAAAGGATGGATTACTCCTGAGGGAAACCCTGTCTGCATGGAAGATGATGAAGGGTTCCCACTGCCATGAGGGCCTGCAGTTTAGACACTCTTCTTGCTGAAGTGATGGCTAGAAGTAAAGCTGTTTTCCAAGAAAGGAATTTCAACTCTGCTGTACCAGCTGGTTCAAAGGGGGGAACAGTGAGTTTTTCCAATACAAAGTTAAGGTCCCAGGCTGGAGTGGGAGCCCTCCTGGCGGGTCTTAAATTTTTGGCCCCTCTAAGGAACTGTTTTAGCAGGGGATGAGAGAAGAAGGGTGGCTCAGTATTATAATGTGCTGATATGGCAGAGGCATGAATCTTAATTGAAGAGAAAGATAGGCCCTTGTGGATCATTTCTGTTAAATAATCTAGAATATGAGGTAAGCTGGGCAACCGTTGTGCCCATCCCCTGAGCTCCAGGAACAGTATCTTTTCCACTTTTCTGAATAGGATTTTCTAGCCCTAGGCCTCCTTGCATCAAGAATGACATCCAGCACCTGCTTACTGAGGATTGCTGGAGGTGAGGTCAGGGAATTAGCCAGGCTGCAAGGGTCAGGGTTTGAAGCTGAGGGTGCAGAATCTGGCCCGCCTGCTGGGACAGCAGGGAAGGAGTCTGAGGCAGGTGCCAAGGTTGTAGCACTGTCAGACTGCGCAAAAGGGGTACCAGTGCTGACGTGGCCAGTCTTGTGAAATCAGTATTGTCCTTGGCTTGTCCTGTTTGATCTTTAGTAGAACCCCTTCGAGAGGAGAGGCAGAAGGAGAAAGGCATAAACTGAGAGGCTTTCTCAGGTAAAGGACAGGGCATCTACTTTCCAAGCTTGACTGTGGGGAGTTCTGGTGCAGGATTTGTTCAACTGGTAGTTCTGAGGGGAGACAAACAGGTCTACCTCTGGTGTCACCCATTTGTTCCTCAAGAGCTTGAATATTTTGGGTTCCAGGTTCCATTCGTTTGGGTCCATGAGATTTCTGCTCAAGTCATCTGCCAGTGAATTTAGTTTGCCTGGCAGGAATTGAGCTTGTAGGTTCACTTGGTAGCTCAAGGCTGTGTTCCACACAGCCATGGCTAGTCTGCAAAGTGGTTAGGAATGGGTTCCCCCCAGCTTGTTTATGTACCACATAACTGTGGTGTTGTCTGTCTTTACCAATAGTTGTCCCGGAAGAATAAGGTCTCTGAAGGCTGTCAGAGCATTCTGTACAGCTAACATTTCTTTTTGATTGATATGCAGGTGCATCTGTTTTGAGTTCCATTTGCCCTGAATGCACTGCCCTGCCATGTGAGCCCCCCATGCATAGTCTGATGCGTCTGTTGTTAGGGTTTGGGTGGCAGAGGGTAGAGTGAAAGGGAGTCCCTTGTGGTAGCAGGCCTCTGCCCACCAAAGGAACTCTGCCCTTAGACAAGGAATAATAGGAACAAGAAGTTATGTACTCACCATAACGTTCGATGTATGTAGTCCATCTCGCCTCACATTCTTACCCGTGGGTTCGGAGCTGAATATCGGCTCAAACTCGGCCGAACTTTTTTAGCTCTAAGTCTTTCTACTGGCTGGGCTAAGATGGTAACCCATGCTGCATTGCTCTATATCCCCAGATCTAGTTTGCTGCGAATACCAACATTCAGCTCCCATGCATAGCAACACCCAAGGAAGAAAGAATAACCCAAGAGTGAAGGGAGCTCTGAAAAAACAGTTATCCTCCATATCCTCCAGGAAGGGGGAATGTGGGGGGGTAAGTAAGAATGTGAGGTGAGATGGACTACATACATCGAATGTTATGATGAGTACATAACTTCTTGATGTTACGTAGTCCAATCTCGCCTACATTCTTACCCGTGGGACAGCGTCCCCAGCACCTAAATCCTGGGAGGCTCAGTGGAAAATACTCCTGAGCACTGTGGAACCAAAGGAAGACCTGCCCCTAGATACCACGTCCAACTTGTAATGAGTAACAAAGGTGTGAGGAGATGCCCAAGTAGCCGCAGCACAAATATCATCCACAGACAATCTGGCCTGATAGGCTGTAGATGTAGATACAGACAGAGTAGAATGAGCCTTGACCAAGAACGGTAGATCTTTACCTCCTGAAGAATAAATGAAAGAGATGCAGCTGGATATTCACCTGGACAGAGTGATTTTGGAGACAGGAGACCCAATTCTGTTTTCCGAAAAGGAAACAAACAATTGATCCGATTTTCTGAGATAGTACAGTTTTGTACCTACCATAAATGTAGATATTCGAGTGTTCACCCTGCTGCAGTCATCACACTTGGGTTATCCTGCCGTCAGGCGGTCCCCGCAGTCGGCCCGAATTCCAAAGTCTTGGTCCGGCATCGGTTGCGGTCGCTTCTTCCCTGACGTCAGTGCGCCAGGGGTATACAAGAGGCATCAGATGCCATTTTCTTCAGTTTTTCTTGCCCCAGATGTCAGGTGCCCCCAAATAGGTAGGGGGGAAAAAAAAAACCCTTTGGCACGAGCAAATGCACCACAGAAGTAGTATAAGATAGAGTGGTAGAGATAAGTTCAGCTAGTTCAGAGGGGATGGAGGGAGGGTAACCTGGACTGCAGCAAAGTGAGCACTCGAACATCTACATTTATGGTAGGTACAAAACTGTACTATGTTCATCGTGTTACCCTGCTGCAGTCATCACACTTGGGTTGAATCCCAAAGCTAAGGATGGGAGGTGGAGTCAAACAGGGTTAGAAGAGGCTAGTAGGCCCTGCAAAACTGCAGTGGCAAAACCAGCTCTAGTCTTAGAATATAATAAGTGATGGTGTTTGGTGAAGGTGTGCACTGAATTCCAAGTTGCAGCTTCCAGAATATCCTTGGTTGGCACTCCCCTGAGAAAGGCTGCTGATGTAGATGTAGCTGTAGCCCTGGTGGAGTGGGACCTAATGTTAGCAGGTACTGGTTTCCCACGATGTGTGTAGCAGAAACGTATGCAATGCCCTATCCATTTAGAAATGGTCTGTTTTGAGATGGCTTTTCCTTGTGATCCTGTAGCATAGGCTACAAAGAGCTGGTCAGTTTTTCTGAAAGCCTTAGTTTTATCCAAGTAGTAACATAATTCCCTGTGAATGTCCAAAGAGTGCAGGAGTCTTTCTCCTTTGTTCTGGGGATTTGGGAAGAAGGTGGACAAGTGAATGGTTTGGTTTAGGGCCACACTGGATACCACCTTTGGCATAATGGAAGGATTAGTTTGTAGAGAGACTCTGTCTTGATGAAAAATGAGGAAAGGTTCCACTGCCATTAGTGCCTGTAGCTCTGAGGCTCTTCTAGCTGAGGTTATTGCTAGTAGTAGGGCAGTTTTCCATGAAAGAAATTTTAAATCAGCTGAAAAAGCTGGTTCAAAGGGCGGCAGTGTAAGCTTTTCCAGAACAAAGTTGAGATCCCAAGTAGGTGTTGGAGCTCTCCTTGGCGGTCTTAAGTTCTTAGCCCCTCTGAGGTACCATCTTAGGAGTGGATGTGAGAATAAAGGAGGATCCGTGCTGTAATGAGCTGAAATTGCTGAGGAGTGGATCTTAATAGACGAAAAGGAAAGTCCTTTGTGTAACACCTCCGTTAAATATTGTAGAATCTGAGGAATGTTTGGATCAAGGGAATGTAGGCCTTTAGCCTGGTTCCAGGCGCAAAATCTTTTCCATTTGTCTGAATAGGTTTTCCTGGTGCTGGGACTCCTGGCCTCCAGAACGACATCCATAACAGCTTTGGATAAAGGTGTTGGCTGGTTGTTTAGGTAATTTGCCATGCAGCCAGGTTTAAAGTCTTGAGCTGGCTGTGTAGAATATGATTGTCTCGCTGGGTGAGCAGGTGAGGAATTTGTGGCAAAATCCTTGGTGGGCCGTGGGCCATGTTCCTTAAAATTGGATACAATGCTGGCGTGCCCAGTCTGGTGCAAAGAGCATCATTTGTGGCCTCTCTAATCAGACTTTCAGCAGTACCTTTGCTAGAAGAGACAGTGGAGGGAAGGCATACACTGTTAATGTTTTCCAACTGAACGAGAGGGCGTCCACTTTCCAAGCTAGTGGATGGAAGGCCCTTGTGCAAAATTTTTGACGTTGGTAGTTGTGGGGGCTTGAAAACAGATCTATGTCTGGGCGTCCCCATTTTTGAGCTATCATTGCAAGTACTTGTGGATCTAGTTTCCATTCGTGTGGATCCATGATGTTTCTGCTTAGGTCGTCTGCCAATGTGTTTTTCTTTCCTGGCAGGAATTGTGCTTGTAATTGAACCTGGTAAGACAGTGCAGTGTTCCACAAGGTCATTGCTTGCCTGCATAGAGGGTAGGAATGTGTGCCCCCTTGCTTATGTACCACATTACTGTGGTATTGTCCATCTTTATTATTAGTTGTCCTGGGTGTAGAAGGTTCTTGAAAGCTGTTAGGGCATTCTGTATTGCTAGCATTTCTTTTTGATTGATATGCAGATGCCTCTGATCTGTAGTCCATTTGCCCTGAATGCACTGCCCTCAGGCATAGTCCGATGCATCTGTTGTCATAGTTTGCCTGGCTATGGGTAAGGTGAAAGGCTGACCCTTGTTGAGGTGACATGCCTGTGCCCACCATAGAAACTGCTGTTGAAGGCAGGGAATGAGTGGTATCATTGTTTCCAAGCTGTGGCTGTGCTGAGTCCATACACTTTCAGGTACCATTGTAATTTCTTCATATGCAGTTTTGCAAATGGTATTAGCAGTATGCAAGATGACATGAATCCCAATGCCTGCAGAATTTTTCTTGCAGGGAGTTGGGTCTTTGTTGCCATTAATCTGAAATATTGAATCAGCTGTCGTTGCTTGTCTGGTGTGAGATAAGCCATCTGGGCCATTGTATTCAAGCTGGCACCCAGGAATATAATGTTTTGTGAGGGCACTAGTTTTGATTTCTGTTCGTTTACTGTGTATCCTAGGCAACTTAGAAGGTGTTTGACAAATGCCAGATGCTTTAAAAGAATGTCCTTGCTTTCTGCTTGAATAAGGCAGTCGTCCAGGTATGGGTATATGTGAATTCCTCTTTGTCTGCAGTATGCAATTACTGGTGCCAGGCATTTTGTGAAGACCCTGGGCGCAGTAGATAAGCCAAAGGGCAGTGCAGAGAATTGATAATTCGTTGAACCTGCAATGAAGCGGAGGTATCTTCTGCAATTTTATCTGATAGGGACATACAGGTATGCCTCCTTGAGGTCCAAAGTGACTAGCCAAGCATTCTTGCCCAGCATGGGAAGAAGCTGCTGTAGTGTCGGCATCTTGAATTTTGGTACTTGCAGATAGGTGTTCAAATTGAAAGATCCAGAATGGGTCTCCATGCTTTGTCCTTTCTTGGGACTAGGAAGAGCCATGAGTAAAATCCTTGTCCTTGCTCCTGTGTAGGTACCTGTTGAATGGCTCTCATGTTCATGAGAGCTGTCATTTGTTTTTGTGCCTCTGCCCATTGATTTGGTGGCAGGTTTGGCATTCCTTTGATCCTTGGTAAGGTATGAAAGTGGAATCTGTATCCTTGAGAGACAATGTTTAGAACCCATTTGTCTTTTGTGATGATGTGGCAGTTGTCTGCAAAAAATGCTAGTTTTCCTCCCAAGGGAATTGCCAGGAGAGATTTGCTTGGTAGTTTGAGGACAGAGTCATTGTGTTTGTCTTCTGCTAGCTTGGGGCCTTGTCTTCTCCTCCTTTCTGGGTAGCAGAACTCCATTGGCAAGGTTTGTAAGGGCCCTGTGACTGACCTCTGCCCCTTGGGCGCCTGTATTTGCCCCTCTGTGATATGTCTGAAGCTGGAAAGGATCAGTTTTTTGTTGGCCAATTTCTGCTGAAATGAGGGGGTTGTACCTGCAAAAAATCCTTGACCGTTTGCATAGACTTTGCCTTATCCTCCATTTTCTTTAAAACCTCTTCTGTTTTGACATCAAATAACACATCCTGCTGTAAAGGTGCATCCAATAATTTTGCTTTAATATGGTCAGGGAGGGTTTTGTTCTTTTAACCAAGCATGTCTACGTATGACAGAGCCAGTAACAGCTGCTCTACAGGAAGCTTCCAATGAATCAAATCCGCATTGTAAAGTATGCTTGCCCACCTGTTCAGCTGCATGCAACAGATCCTGCATTTCCTTGAATTTAGACTGTTCTGAATGTGTGCTCATTTTTTGTTTTAACTGAGACATTAGGAATTGTTGATATTTCAACATGTGAAACTGGCAATTTAATGCTCTCATAGCCAGAGTTGCTGAGGTGTATATTTTCTTTCCCCATCTATCTAGGGCTCTGGAATCCCTTTCAGAGGGCACAGGATTTTTAGCCATAGAAGCTTTTGCTCCCTAAGTACCCTGGGAAATTGTTTCTGGGTCAGCTACAGGGCTTTTATAAAGGAATTTGTGAGTCAGATACTCTGTAGTATCTGTCTGGTTTGGCTGGAGCAGGAGGTAGAGAGTCTGGATTTAAACTAGACTCCAAGTAAACATCATCCACAATATCTAAAACAGGAGGGATAGCAAGAGGTCTGTGCTGGGGTAGTAAAAGGAACTCTCGGAGCCTTTTCTTAGAATCTGAGTAATCCTGGCCTTCCCAGTGGAAATGTTCCCTCATGGTATGTAAAGTTTCCCCAAAGGAGTAGTGTTCAGGGGGAGATGCTGAGGGAATAGAGTCTTCAGCATCAGAGACTTCATAAGGTGGAAAAGTGTAATCCTGTTGAAACCTGGTCAGAGGATACATAATCCTCCTCTTGTCTTGGTCTTTTATCAGGAGGGGGATGGGAACCCCTGATAAGGGTAATCAAATCTTCAGCCATCTTAAGAATCTGTTTCTTAGGCATGGGGCCTTGCACTGTAGACTGATGTACAGTTTTCTTAGGTTTTAAAGGAGTTTTAAACTTAGCATAAGATTTAATGGTGAGTGTAGTCAGTCTGAAGACGCCTTCTGCAACCGAAGGTGTTTCCACTGCTCCGGTGTCGGTTGATGGCTGTGTCAGCCTAGTAGGCTCCGCTTGGGAATCCGCAGCTGACTGGGGTTCCTGTTCTGCGGTCGTCAGGGGCTGCATAGGCAATTCACTGAAAACCGGAGAACCGGCGACAGGCCCAGCTGAGGCCTCTGAGTCTGGCTTGTTCCTAGGCTACCTGTCCTTATCCTTGCGTTTTTTTATGTATGGCGGTCGTCGGCTGCTCCGACGGCATGATATAATTAAATTTCCTACCAAAGTAATGCAGTGCAAAGTCAAAACGGCATTTGATAGTGCGTTTATTAAACCTAGCGCAAAACCGACAACCTGTGAGGTCGTGGTCTGGACCTAGGCAAGGAATACAATAGGAATGGAAGTCCATATGAGGTATTTGCTTCCCACAAGAAATGCAATTGTTAACTTTTTCTGACATCGGACAGAGGCAAGAAAATGTTCCCCAATGGGGTACTTTGCTTTATTGACTTCGGACTGAAATTCAAATCGAAAATCTCAGGTGTCGGCCGACCGGCACTTGTGAACTGCTTCTGCTTCGGGCACCGTGCGGCAAGAAAGACTGAAGAAAATGGCGTTGGATGCCTCTTATATAGGCACACTGACGTAAGGGAAGAAGCGACAGCAACCGATGCCGGACCAAGACTTTGGAATTCGGGCCGACTGCGGGACTGTCTGATGGCAGGATAACCCAAGTGTGATGACTGCAGCAGGGTAACACTACGAGCATCTTTGGTTCTGTGCAGATAAAAGCGTAATTGTCTGTGTACATCCAAATGATGAAATTTAAATTCTGCCTTGTTCGAGAACTGGGGAAAGAACAATGGCAACTCAATAGATTGATTAAGATTAGTGATAGCCGCCACTTTGGGAAGAAAGGAAGGGTTCGGTCTGAGAGAAACCCTGTCCTTATGAAAAATCAAGTATGTGGGTATTATAGAAAGAGCTTGAATCTCTGAAACGCGTCTGGCTGATGTGATAGCTACTAAAAAGACAGTCTTCCAGGTCAAGAATTTTAAATCACAAGTAGCTGCAGGTTCAAAGGGTGGTGAAGTAAGAGCCTGTAGAACAAGGTTTAAATCCCAAGGCATGATAGGTTCCGAAACAGGAGGACGGAGCAACAGAGTGCCCTTCAGGAAAGCCTTACAGAGTCAGTGAGCCATCAGACTAGGCTCATTAGCAACATGAAAGTTAGAAATCGTCACCAATTGGACTTTTATGGTGGCGGACGCTGAGCCCTGACGAAAAAGCATAGACAAGAACTCCAAAACAGAAGAAACTGGAGCTGTGTAAGGGTCAATCCCTTGGGTATGAGCCCAGATTGAAAACCTCTTCCATTTGCTGGAATAAATCTTCCTAGTAGAGGGCTTATGAGAGGAAGATAAAATATGAACTACCTCCGGTGAAAAATGATGAAGCTTAACTAATGACGGAAGTGGAGTAGCCAGGCTGTCAACAGGAGGGTCCGCAGAGAGGAATGGAACTGCCCTGACATGTGTGTCAGTAAATCTGGTTGTGGGTCCAGAATCCAAGGCGCGTCCACGATGTAGGGATGGAGAAAGGGGAACCAAACCTGACGAGGCCAGCGTGGGGCAATCAGAATCATTCTGCTTCCCAAGGATTACGCTTTCTGAATAACTTTTGACAGCAAGGGAACCGGAGGAAAAGCATATAGCAGACCGGATGAAAACCTCTTCCATTTGCTGGAATAAATCTTCCCAGTAGAGGGCTTATGAGAGGAAGATGAAATATGAACTACCTCCGGTGAAAAATGATGAAGCTTAACTAATCGGAGTGGAGTAGCCAGGCTGTCAACAGGAGGTCCATGAGAGGAATGGAACTGCCCTGACATGTGTGTCAGTAAATCTGGTTGTGGGTCCAGAATCCAAGGCGCGTCCACGATGTAGGGATGGAGAAAGGGGAACCAAACCTGACGAGGCCAGCGTGGGGCAATCAGAATCATTCTGCTTCCCAAGGATTACGCTTTCTGAATAACTTTTGACAGCAAGGGAACCGGAGGAAAAGCATATAGCAGACCGGATGAAAACCTCTTCCATTTGCTGGAATAAATCTTCCCAGTAGAGGGCTTATGAGAGGAAGATGAAATATGAACTACCTCCGGTGAAAAATGATGTAGCTTAACTAATGACGGAAGTGGAGTAGCCAGGCTGTCAACAGGAGGGTCCGCAGAGAGGAATGGAACCGCCCTGACATGTGTGTCAGTAAATCTGGTTGTGGGTCCAGAATCCAAGGCGCGTCCACGATGTAGGGATGGAGAAAGGGGAACCAAACCTGACGAGGCCAGTGTGGGGCAATCAGAATCATTCTGCTTCCCAAGGATTGCGCTTTCTGAATCACTTTTGACAGCAAGGGAACCGGAGGAAAAGCATATAGCAGACCGGAGGGCCAATCGTGGACTAGAGCGTCCCTGGGTGACTCCCCTGAGGGGGGATCAACATGAAGTAGCTGCTGCATTTGGCACTGAGAGGGCTGGCAAAAAGGTCGCAGCAGGCCTGACCCCAGCTGCGGAAGATCCGTTCCACAACTAGATGGTTCAGGGACCACTCGTAAGGCATCAGAATAGCTCTGCTTAGCCTGTCTGCGATCACTTTGGACTTCCCCGGAATGTGCATTGCCACCAGAAAACGTTGGGAAGACACTGTCCACTGCCACACTCGCATGGCCTCTCTGCACAGGAGATATGACCTGGTTCCTCCCTGCTTGTTCAGATACCACACCACTGACATATTGTCCGAGTGGATTGCAATAGTCCTAAGAGGGAGAAAACTCTGAAGTGCCTGCAACGCAAGAAGCACAGCTCTCATCTCCAGGACGTTGACATGCAAATGTATCTCGCGCTCTTGTCACGTGCCTTGGACTGTCCTGCCTAGATAATGACCCCCCCCACCCCATCTGGAAGGCGTCCGTGGTCACCGTGGCAATCGGGGGTGGCGGATCGAAGGGTTTCCCCGAGTCCAGGCTGTTGGTGCAAAGCCGCCAACTGAGGTCCTGTTTGCACCTGCCCGTGATTAAAATAGGGTGAGAAAGTGGAAGCCTTTGAAGAGACCACTGGGCAAAGAGGAGCCATTGAAGGAGCCTCATATGTAATCTTCCTAGAGGGACTCACAAAATTGTCGCAGCCATAGTCCCCAGGAGTTGGAGAACCTGTCTTGCCTTCGCTCTTCTCAGAGGGATCAGGGCGTAAACTTGTTGCTGTAAGACTCTGATTCTTTTGTGTGGCAGAAACGCTCGCATTTGAACGGTGTCTAGTTCTGCGCCTATAAAATTGACACGCTGTGAGGGCAACAAGGCAGATTTTTCCCAGTTCAATGTTATGCCCAACTGTTGACAGAGTGATGGTGACGTCCCTGGTCTGAATTAGTAAATGCCTGGTGGTAGCAGTGAGGAGCCAGTCGTCCAGATAAGGAAAAACTTGGAATCCTTGACATCTCAGGTGAGCCGTCACCACCGCCATACATTTGGTGAACACCCTGGGGACTGTGGTGAGACCAAAGGGCAGGGCTCGAAACTGAAAATGACTGGCTCCCAGTTGGAAGCGCAGGTGACTCCTGGATGCCCTGTCCATTTTGATATAGTAGTAAGCATCCTTGAGGTCGATGGAGCACATCCATATTTCTTTTCCCAACAATTGGAGAATTGACTGCAATGTAACCATACAGAACTTGGATTTTTGTACATGGTTGTTCAACTGGCTGAGATCCAATATGGGTCTCAGGTCCCCTGTTCTTTTTCGGCACCAAAAAGAATCTTGAGTAAGTCCCTAATCCGATCTGGTCTGAGGGGACATGCTGGATGGCTCCTTTTTCTAGCAGCTTTGAAACCTCTGAAGCCGCGGAATCCCTTTGACTGGGTGGAATGTCCGGGATTTTTCTGACTAGAGGGGAATCTGACGAAAAGGGGATGACATAACCTCCGGAAATTATTCGTAACACCCATTGGTCCTGGGTAATGTTTTGCCAGGCCTCCGGGTATAACGATATTCGACCCCCGACTGGCTCCGGAAACACACAGTCAGGCCTCCCATCAGTAGTGACGGTAGGGAGAACCACGAAAGGAATTGCGGTCTCCCGAGTTGCGGGGACCTCCTCTGCCTCTAGGGCGGCGTCTTCCTGAATAACCTCCCGCTCCTCTGCCTCTGGAGGGAGGCTCACCTTGTGCACCGGGAAAAAACCTCTGATTTTTTTGAACCACATCTTTCCACCCCTCTGGGCCTTGGGATAAGACCTAGAGGGAAGGGAAAAACGGACCCCTACAGCAGTCCTGCTCGCACCTGGTGAGGGTGTCTTTCACCTTGGTTCCAAACAAAGAGGAACCATCAAAGGGGGCGTCGGTGAATGAAGACTTGAAGGCCACCGCAAAATGACAAAGGCGCATCCAGGCCTTCCTCCTAAGGGCGACTCCTGAGCTTGCTGCCCTACTCGCTCCCTCGGCTGCATATGAAATCAGCCTCATGGAAGAGTTAATGATGGAATTGAGGGTAGACATCTGGGCGTTAACCGTCTGGGCCACCACCTCAGAAACGTTAGTCGTGAGAGTGTCTCCAAGCTCCTTGAGGAGATCTCTCTGGAGCAGTGTAAAGTGAGATAAGTAGTTCAGCGACCGTAAGGTAAAGGTCGCTGAAGAGAGTGTACGCTTCCTGTACCGGTCCATGGTCCTAGACTCCTTGTTAGGAGGACAGACGGAGGAAGAAGTCTCGGCTAATTCCTTCTGGGTGGCCGATGCCACCACCATGGCATCCACAGGGACTCCCTTGGACAAAAAATCCTTAACCGGGGGAGCAGACAGAAATTTATTGGGTCTCCTGGGGACAGGTTCCACAGAATCAGGGTTCTCCCACACCCTCCAACAAATCAAATACAGGAGCTCATCGAAAGGTGGGGACACCCAGGAGGCAGAGGGCTGAGCACCGAAGGCCTTCAGGAAGACAGACTCCTCCTCAGAGGGGGACTTTGGACGGCCAGTCACCTCTTTGTTTCAATATCTCCAGGATGTCAGAGAAAGAAAGATCCTCAGAGGATGACTTGGGAGACCCCTCCGATTCCTCGAGGTCAGTATCTGAGGTGAGAGACTCATCCTGGGAGTCTATGTGCTTCCTCTTGCATGTCTTCTTTCTAGGGGGCTCCTCAGGCAACCACTCTGAGGGGCCCTCAGAAACTTGGGGACCACTCGTGGGGGTACCCTGAGGCCTTAGGGCTCCGCTGTCAAAAGATAGGTGGTGATCAGAGACCCGTACCGGAGTGGTAGGGGACGGAATGACCGACCCCGTATGATGTTGCTGACGATCTGGCCAGCACACTCCGCATGGCCTCAAAGGCTGGCCCCCCCAAATCTGAAGAACGAGCAGCCTCCGAGGCCACGACAGGAGTCGGGGTTCCCTGAGCCGAAGCACCGAGAGGAAGACTACGAACCGAAAGTTGTCCCGCGGCCTCTCCCTCGGGCCCGACTGAAGAATCCCGAGTCCTGAATCCCGTGGACGGCGCCAACGGGGTCGGAGCTGACGTCGGCACCGATAAGCCAGGAGGGGCCATCGGAGCAGACTTGGAAACATCACACAGAGCCAAGCACTCCGGCTCTGAAGGCTGGGATGTGCTCGGAGGAGGAAGAATCGAAGTAGGTTGCAGAATGGGCTCCGGAGCCGACTGGGATGGAGCCGAGAATAATTTAGCCAAAACCAGCGACTGAAGGAGTCTCTGCACCACCCTATCAACATCCACATCCGATAGTGTCCTGGAGGATTTGGAGGACAGGGAGGGAGATCGAGATCTCCTCTCAGGTGATACTTGCCTAATACTGGGCGATCAGCTCCGAATAGGTTCCAATATAATTGGAGCCGACGCCGGTTCCATCAACACCAACACTTCCTGCGGCCCCAAGGACAGTGGAGCCGAGGATGTTGAAGCTAATTTGATTACTTTCTCCGGTGGCTCCGAGGAGACTGAAGAGCCGGAGATCTCTTTTTGGATTTTGTGGATCTAGGTTTTGAGCTGGATGCAGATTCCAGACCCTCTTCGAACGAGGGTTTCAAAAGTCCCTTCAGAATTAACTTATTCTTTCTTTCCTGAGGTATCCTAGGACTAAATGCATGACAGAAGCTGCAAGACTCCTGCAGATGAATTGCTCCCAGACAAAAAACACATACCGAATGTCCATCGATAATGGACATTTTATAGCCACATTTTGAGCATTTCTTAAAGCTCGAGGGCTTGTGCTCCCTTCGAATCTATAGACATCTTAAATATTTTCAACCACCACCAAGACAAAGGATCACAGGTATGAACCGACTGGAGAAAAACAGTCACCAACTACACCACACTAAGAGCAGGAAAAAGAATTACAACTAACCAACTTTAACAACACAATCCTCCGATACACACACACAAAGGGGAACTAAGGCTAAACCTCTAATTTAAACGGTTTTAGACCAGTAGTTAGTACACACACGAAGGGGACTAAGACTGAAACCTGTAATTTAAATGGTTTTAACCAAAGGATAGAAAAAAAGGGAAGCAAGGGGACAGACTAGGTCCTCTAACTGAAACAGGCCTAGCCCGTTGGAACAGCTAGTGGGATACCACAAAAACAATCACACAAACCGAACAAAACTTTCACAATAATGCCAAACTAAGAAATAGCTATTAAAATAGATTTTGTTTGTAATAAATTCTCTCAAGAAGAAGAAAAAATGTACTTAGCCACAGCCAAGAGCGAGACCACGTCCGAGCTACACGAGCGGCAAACGAAATCTGGGATATAGAGCAATGCAGCATGGGATGCAGTCTTAGCCCAGCCAATAGAAAGACTTCGAGCTAGAAAAGTTTGGCCGAGTCGGAGCCGATATTCGGCACCGAACCCACGGGTAAGAATGTAGGCGAGATTGGGCTACATAACATTCATTGTTTCCAGGTCCTGAGAATGTTGACACCATAGACTTTTTAGATACTACTGAAGTTTCCTCATATGCAGTCTTGCATATGGAATTAACAGAATGCATGAGGCCATGAACCCTACGGCTTGCAGGAATTTCCTTGCAGATAGCTGGGTTTTTCTAGCCAGTAGTTTGAAGTAGGTTGTCAAATGAACTTATTTCTCTGGAGTGAGGAATGCCATCTGGGAAGTTATGTTCAAGCTTGCACCCAGGAATACAATCTGTTGGCAGGGCAATAGGTGTGATTTCTTCTCGTTGATGGTGTAACCCAGTGAAGTTAGAAGTCTGTTTACAAATGCCAGGTGCTGTAACAGCAAGCCCTGACTCTCTGCCTGAATCAGGCAATCGTCTAAGTATGGGTAAATCTGAATATTTCTCTGCCTGCAAAATGCAATGGCAGGAGCCAGGCACTTTGTGAATATCCTGGGCAGAGTAGATAAGCCAAAGGGAAGTGTAGAGAACTGATAGTGCACGGACCCTGCCCTGAAGTGTAGGAATTTTCTGCAGGATTGCCTTATTGGGATGCGCAAGTAAGCTTCTTTTAAGTCTAGAGTTGCCAGCCAGGCATGTTTGACTAGCACAGGAAGAAGCTGCTGAAGAGTTAGCATTTTGAATTTTGGAACCACCAGAAAGGTGTTGAGAATAGAAAGGTCCAGGATAAGACGCCAGGTGTTTTCTTTTCCAGGAACAGTCTTAAATAAAAACCTTGTCCCCTTTGTTCTGCTGGGACAGGTAGAATAGCCCTGATACTGAGGAGAGAGAGAGCACTTGTCTTTGGGCCTCCACCCACTGGTCTGGGGGGAGGTCTGGCCATCCACATGGGATTGGGAGTGAGTGGAAGTGGAATCTGTATCCTAGGGAAACTATGTTTAAAACCCATTTGTCTTGGGTAATGCGTAAGAGTACATCCAGTAATTTAGCTTTAACATGATTTGGCAAGTTTTGTTCCTTAAGCCAAGCATGCCTTCTAAGTACAGACCCAGTGACAGCAGCCCTGCAAGATGCTTCTAAAGCATCAAAACCACATTGCAAAGTATGTTTACCTACTTGATCAGCAGAATGCATTAACTCTTGTAAACCTTTGTGTTCAGCACCATAAGGAATCATTTTCTGCTTAATTAATCCCATAATATGCTGCTGATACTTTAACATATGAAACTGGCAATTTAAAGCCCTAATGGCCAAAGCAGCAGAAGTATATACCTTCTTACCCCATCTGTCTAAAGCTCTAGAATCCCTATCAGAAGGGGTAGGATTTTTGGCAATAGTAGCCTTAATGCCTTTTGGTCCTTGGGAAATGGTCTCTGGATCCGCAGTAGGATTCTTGAAAAGGAATTTATGAGAGTCAGGTACGCCGTAGTACCGGTCAGGTTTCCTGGGAGCTGGAGGCAAAGTGTCTGTGGTAAGGCTGGATTCCAAGAAAACATCATCTACAATCTCCAGAACAGGAGGGATAGCTAGAGGCCTGTGTTGAGGCAGGTTTAAAAATTCTCTAAGTCTCTTTTTGGATTGAGAACAGTCCTGGCTTTCTCACAGGAAATGCTCCCTAAGGGTATGCAAGGTTTCACCAAAAGAAAAATCTTCTGGAGGGGAATCCTCTGCATCAGAATCCTCATAAGTAGATATGGGTAAATCCTGGTAGTCAGAAGGAAAAGAGATATCAGATTCCTGATCAGAAGAATCAGAAATAAAATCAGTTCTAGGTCTCTTAGAGGGGGAAGGCTGGCTTCCCCTAATTAAGGTAATAAGGTCTTCAGCCATTCTAATAATTTGTTTGAGGCATATGGGCCTGAGAATGCGCTTTGGCTTCTATTTTAGTTTTCTAGGCTTAGTGCAAGCTTTAGGCCTGAGAAATTCAGTAGTCTTAGCTTGAAATGAAGTCGTCGGTTTGATATGAAAATCAGTAGGCCTGAATACACCCTCAGAAGCCGGTGCCTGCACAGTGGCTCCAGACCCATTCAAGGTAGAGACATCCGCAGGTTCCATAGTCGAAGAAGCATCTTGCAACATACCAGACTCCAAATGGGTCTCAGTAGAAGCCTGTGAATCTGTAGTTGCAGGTATCAGGGGCTGCGAAAGCGCATCACTGAGTACCGGCAGACTGGTGACTAGCTTATCGCAAGTGTCGTTGGCAGTTTTGGACCTATGCGGTCTGTCTCTGTCTTTATCCTAATTTTTTCAGAAGACCGGTACTCGGATGGCTTAACAAAGCCATTTCAGAGTATGGAGATCGAGAATGAAAGTATTTAGCTACAAAAATAGCCTGACGACGAATAGTTTGGGCATGGAACAAAGCACAAAACAGACAGCGAGGGACGTCGTGGTCTGGGCCTAAACAGGTGACGCAGTAAGAATGAAAATCTCTATGAGGTATTTGCTTTCCACAGGCAAGACCATTGTTAATTTTTTCTGACATAGGTTAGTGCAAGAAAAAAGGATCCACAACGGGGTACTTATCTTTTTGAAGACTTCAGGTCTGAAACTTGAAAATGAAAATTTCAGGAGTCGGCCGACCGGCACTTGCGAAATGCTTCTGCTTCGGGCACCGCACGTCAAGAAAGACTGATGTAATGGTGTCGGCTGCATGTTTTACACCCCTGACATGATGTCATGGAAGAAGCGACAGCATCCGATGCAGAAATACGAAGACTCTGGTATTCAGGCTGGCTGAGGGCTACCTGCAGGCAAATAACCCAAATGTGATGACTGCAACAGTGCAACACAAAGAACACCCAGGGAAGCATGTTTTGATGCCGAAACTGAAGTTCAGCTCCGAGACCTCAGACCCAAAGCTGCTGGATCCGAGGAAGATGTCCTTGGCAGGCACTCTATAATAGCCACAGTCTGATCCGGTGAAAACAAAAGATCCACAGACTTATCTGTAACCAGCTTTGGATCCGAAGTAACTTTAGATGCACTCAGATTTGCGGAATTGGGATCTGGCAGTCTTGGTCTTTTCGCTGCATGACAACAGAAAAAAGCCCCCAGAGAAGCTGAGCAGGCTCTTCATTTAAGATCCTTGGAGCTTAACAACTAAGCGGAAGTCTGAACTCCAGAAGCAGGCAAGATCCCCTTCAAAATTAACTTGTTCTAGCTATCCAAAAGGGCGCACGGGTTGAAGGCCATGCAGATGAGACAGTCAGACTGCAAATGTTCGGACCACGTACCACAGACAACAGACGCACTTCTAGTGCACATCAGAATTAGGAATATTGTGCCCAGAGGGAGTGCATGTTTCAAAACCTGTAGGCTTATCCAGTCTATCAGACATCTTGACAAATAAGCCACAACACCATGTGCACACAAACATGCACATACTCTATGGGAAACTATAAAGTCTCTCTTTTTAAATAAGCTACAGGAAGAAGTGCCAAAGCACTGAAAAGTACAGTTTTGTACCTACCATAAATGTAGATGTCCGATAGATATGCAACTGCAGTCATAACATATGGGTTTGTCCTGCCTCAGGCAGCCCCCGGTCGGCCGGATTCCAAAGTCTGGGTCCGACGTCAGCTGATGTCGCATTTCTCTCCGACGTCAGAGCGGCTGGAGTACATAAGCATCAGCCGACGCCATTTTCTTCAGTGTTTCTTGCCCCAGATGCCAGGTGCCCTCCAAGGAAGGCTGTAATCAAATTGGAAGACAAAAACAGGATTCCAGACAAATAAATGAGCAATAAACAGATACACCATAACAGATATCCCCAGCTAAGAGAAACAGGGATAGGAGTGGACCCTAGGCATAGAGGGGTATGGAGGGAGGGAAAATCCGACTGCAGTTGCATATCTATCGGACATCTACATTTATGGTAGGTACAAAACTGTACTATGTCCTTCAAGAATGCAACTGCAGTCATAACATATGGGTAGAATACCATAGCTTAGCTGGGGGAGGAGGAATGCTCTAGGAAAGAGAAGGTGTGGCAATCAAACCCTGCAGGACTGCTGAAGCAAAGCCTGCTCTGGATCTGGAGTATAGAGGGAGATTGTAGTGTTTGGAGAATGTATGCACGGAGCTCCATGTAGCAGCTTCTAGAATGTCCTTAGTAGGCACCCCTCTTAAGAATGCTGTAGAGGTGGCTGTAGCTCTGGAGGAATGTGGTCTGACATTGTTTGGAACAGTCTTTCCATGAAAGGAATAACAGAATCTGATGCAATGTCCAATCCATTTTGAAATAGTCTGTTTTGAAATTGCTTTTCCTTGGACTGCAGGGGCGTAAGCTACAAAAAGTTGTTCAGACTTCCTACTGGTCTTGGTTCTGTCCAGGTAGTATCGAAGTTGTCTGTGAATGTCCAAGGTATGTAACAGTCTTTCCCCCTTATTCTCAGGATTGGGGAAGAAAGCAGGCAGATGAATAGCTTGATTTAAAGAAACCCTAGATACCACCTTTGGCATAAAAGTAGGGTTGGTCCTTAATGAAACCCTGTCTCTGTGGAAAATTATGAACGGTGGTATTGCCATTAGGGCCTGTAGTTCCAAAACCCTTCTTGCTGAGGTAATTGCCAACAGGAAAGCTGTCTTCCATGAGAGAAATTGCAAGTCAACTGAAGCTGCTGGCTGAAATGGAGGTAGAGTCAGTTTTTCTAGAACAAAATTGAGGTCCCAGGCTGGCACTGGAGCCTTTCTTGGTGGCTTAATGTTCTTGATTCCTGAGGAATTGCCTTAGCAAAGGATGTGAAAAGACAGGCGGATCAGTGTTATATCTAGCTGAAATAGCTGATGCATGTATCTTAATGGAAGAATATGAGAGTCCATTCTTTAGCATATCTGCCAAATATTCCAGGATGAGTGGGATGTTCAATAATGATGCATCATGTCCCTTGCTGGTATTCCAAATGCTGAATCTCTTCCATTTTGCTAAGTAAACCTTTCTGGTGGATGGTCTTCGAGCCTCTGTTAGTATCCGCTGAACTTCCTTGGAGAGAGATAGGTTGAGGTTATTCATGGGATCTCCCAGGCTGTTAGCTGCAGTGTCTGAAGGTTTGGATGCACTGTTTTGAAGTTGTGTTGAGTCAAAAGTAGAGGCCATTGGGGAAGTGGTGTGACATATGCTCCGTAGTAGTGGATACCAGTGTTGTCTTGGCCAGTCCGGAGCTATTAGGATCCCCTTGGGTCTCTCTGCTTTGATCTTTAGTAATACTGAGGTCATCAGTGGCAGAGGTGGGAATGCATAGATTTTAGGAAGTGCCAGTTGAATGAGAGAGCATCTATTTTCCAAGCTTGTGGGTGGTATGTCCTTGAGCAGAATTTTTGTAGATGATGGTTGAGGTGAGAGGCAAATAGGGCTACTTCTGGCCTGCCCCATGTCGAAGTGAGCTGTGTGAAGATCTTCGGATGTAACCTCCACTCATGTGAAGCTGTGAAATTCCTGCTTAGGCTGTCCGCCAGCACATTGTCTTTGCCTGGAACAAACTGGGATTGTAACTGAATGCTTAGGCTCAGTGATTTTTCCCAAAGATGCATTGTCAGTCTGCAAAGGGGGTAAGAATGGGTGCCCCCTTGCTTGTTTATATACCACATTCACAGTGGTGTTGTCTGTCCGTATCAGTAAATGGCCTTGCTGAAGTTGGTGTTGAAAGGCCTCGATGGCATGCATTACTGCCAGCATTTCCTTTTGGTTTATATGCAGATGTGCTTCCTTTGGAGACCATTGTCCTTGTATACACCTGCCTTCCATGTGCGCCCCCCATCCAAGGTCTGAGGCGTCTGTGGTCGTGGTCTGTGTTATCTGTGGTTTTTTGAATGACATACCTGTGTTTGCCTGGCTTACCGAGGCCCACCATAGGAATTCCTTTTGTAGGCATGGAATGAGCGGTATATTTGTCTCTAAGTTGTTGCTGTGCTGAGACCATAGGCTTTTTAGGTACCATTGAAGCTTTCTCATGTGTAGTCTTGCTAATGGAACCAGGAGAATGCAGGATGCCATGTAACCCAGGGCCTGTAGGAATCTCCTTGCAGTCATCTGGGTAATTTTTGCCAAACCTTTGAAGTAATGAGTTAACTTCTCTTGCTTGTCTTCTGTCAGGTAAGCCATTTGAGAGGCTGTGTCTAATTTGGCTCCTAAGAAGATTATTTGCTGGGATGGCTGAAGTCTTGACTTTTGGAAGTTGACTGTGTATCCCAGAGCTTGAAGTAATCGTATGACTCAGTCCAAGTTTTTTGTCAACATCAATTTGTCGTCCGCTTGTATGAGGCAGTCGTCCAGGTACGGGTAAAGTTGGATCCCCTGGAGCCTGCAATGAGCAATTACTGAAGCCAGGCATTTTGTGAATACTCTGGGCGCAGTAGATAAGCAAATTGCAATGCTGAGAATTGATAATGCTCTGGCCCTGCAAGAAATCTGAGGTATCTTCTGCAGCTGTGTCTGATATGGACATGCAGGTATGCCTCCTTGAGGTCCAGAGTAATCAGCCAAGACCCCTTGCCCAGCATGGGAAGGAGTTGCTGTAGAGTCAGCATTTTGAACTTTGGTACTATGAGAAAGGTGTTTAATGCGGACAAATCCAGTATTGGTCTCCATTGAGATTCTTTTCTTGGAACAAGGAACAGTCTTGAGTAAAACCCCCTGGCCTTGTTCTTGTTGTGGAACTCTTTCTATTGCTTTCATCCGAGTCAGCACAGAGATTTGCTTGATAGCCTCTGCCCTCTGGTTTTGTGGTAGTTTGGCATGCCTTGTTTTCTTGGTAAGGTATGAAAATGGAACCTGTAACCTCGGTCTATAATGTCCAAAATCCATTTGTCCTTTGTCAATCTGTGCCAATTTTCTGTAAACAGAGATAATTTACCGCCCAAGGGAGCTTCTATTTGTTCCCTGGTAGGCGGCAGTAGAGGAAAGTCATTGAGATTGTGGCTGTGGGGCAGGTGAAACCCCTGTGTCACTTCTTTGGTTTGCTGGCTGCCATTGTCGTCCCCTGTAAGGACCTCTGTATTGTCCTCTTCCTCGGCCACGTCTGTTTTACCCCTTTGAAATTTTTCAGGATTAGGAAAGGACCAGTTTTTTGAAAGCCAATTCCTACTGAATCTGGGGGGGGTTGAACCTGGAGGAAATCTTTCACAGTCTGAACTGATTTTGCTTTTTCCTCGATGGACTTTAACACATCCTTAGCATTAGCACCAAAAAGCTTGTTCTTTTCCAAAGGTGCATCCAGAAGTTTTGCCTTTACATGATCTGGTAGAGGTTGATCCTTTAACCATGCATGTCTACGAATGACTGCCCCTGTCATAGCTGCCCTACATGAAGCTTCCAGTGCATCATATCCACACTGCAGGAAGTGATTGCTTACTTGCTGAGAGTTATGTACAGCTTCCTGCAAAGACTTCCTGTCTAAAGGATCAGGAGAGGCCAATGTTTTCTGTAAATCTTCTAACAAAGAAATCCTGATATTGTAACATATGAAAAAGGCAATTCAAAGCTCTCATAGATAAAGTAGTGGAGGTGTAAACCTTTTTACCCCATCTATCTAATGACCTAGCTTCCCTGTTGGAGGGCAAAGGATTTTTACAGGTGGAAGCTGAAACACCTTTAGGTCCCTGAGAAATAGTTTCCAAATCAGCAGTATGGGCCCTGAATAAATGGGAATGTGTTTCTGGGACCCTGTAATACCTGTCTGGATTGGCTGGAGCAGGAGGAAGAGAATCAGGGGTAACACTAGAGTCAGAATATAAATCATCCAAAACATCAAGCACAGGAGGAATAGCTAAGGGCCTGTGCTGGGGCTTTTAAGGAAAGTTCAAGGCGCTTTCTGGAATCAGAATATTCCTGGCCTTGCCACTTGAAATGTTCTCTCATGGTATGCAGAACTTCCCCAAAAGAAATATCCTCAGGAGGGGAGGCCGAGGGGATGGAATCCTCTGCATCCAAGTCCTCATAGATCTGGAAGAGCTCTTCCTGGCCATCTGAGTGGACAGAGTCCTCAGAATCTTCATCTGAAGGAATAGGGTCAGAGGGTTCAACCCGGGGCCTTTTATCAGAAGGAGGCTGGGATCCTCTCTCAGGATGGGCCTGTGAACCTCTAATCATAGAAATTAAGTCAGCAGCCATATTCATGATTTGTGTCTCTGGAGTAGGCTGAGGTAAGGCTTTAGCAGTAAGATGCTTGGTCTTGCTGGCTGCCTTAGCCCTAGTGTAGGCCTTAATAGACATGGCCATAGGAGGCCTGGCAGCTCCACGTGCAGGAGTGACCTTATCTACAGCAACGGTCTCGGGCATTTCCTCGGTTTCGGTATCCGGAGGAAAATCAATAACTGGCGTCGGGGTGATATCCGGAATCTGAGTCGTCGGTAATGCGGTGTCTTCGGTTCGGAGCGGTGGAATAACCGTCTCAGGGGGAACCGGAGCACTCGCGGAAGGTTTTGGCGTGGAGTCGGAGGTAGACGCAGGCCGAGGATGTCGGTCCCGGTCTTTTCGTTTCTTGGGAGTTTGCGATGTCGGAAGTTCCGACGGCATTGTATAAGCAAATTTTTCGCCGAAAAAGTCTTCAGCGAACTCGGCCCGGCACCTGAGAGTGCGCTTGTTGAAGCGAGCACAGGCTACACAGGCCGAGACGTCGTGGTCTGGGCCAAGGCAAGGAAGACAGTAAGAGTGGAAATCCTTATGAGGTATTTGTTTACCACAAGAAAGACAATCTGCTGAGGCAAGAAAAGGTCCCCAACGGGGTACTTAGCTTTTTTGATGACTTCGGAATCGAAGAATACAGGAGCTGACCGACCGGCACTTGCGAACTGCTTCTGCTTGCACCGCGGCAAGAAAGACTGAAGAAAATGGCGTCGGCTGATGCTTATGTACTCCAGCCGCTCTGACGTCGGAGAGAAATGCGACATCAGCCGACGTCGGACCCAGACTTTGGAATCCGGCCGACCGAGGGCTGCCTGAGGCAGGACAACCCATATGTTATGACTGCAGTTGCATTCTTGAAGGACATCAAGGGAAAGTGAAAGAAGGGAAGAGTCCCTAATGCTCAATCAATGAAAAAGTTATAGGAGGGGAGGAAAGGAAGAATAGCAAGAAGGTATAGAAATATTAATCAAGTAATTAGTACAAAAAAAAAAAAAAATGTCCAGCAGGAAAATGATTGTCTGTGGGACCTGGGTATTCAAGCATAGGAGGAAAAATGTCCACGAATAAAATACCCTAGGGAAGCCAAGAATAAACTGATGACCAGGTAGGCTGCCTTAATAAAGGTACGGTGAGATGTCGGTAAAGAAGCTGGGCTACCGGTAAAGCCTTGAGAAAGGCCGTGCGTACCAGAGTGTTTGTGGTTGAAGGCTGAGTAAAGCCTTTAGAAAGGCTTCGTATACAGGTCGTAGTTCCGGCTGGTCAGGTTGCCCTGCTGAGAGGAACCGCCAGTGTGACAGCTAGAAATCAAAGATGAAACACACAGAAAAAACAGGCAAAACAATGTAAATGTGGCTCGCTGGAGCTCTACCGTCGTGGTGGCAAAAATCAACGTAGTTGAAGTTCAGATTCTAGAAGATCGTACTTTATTGAAGTAAAAGTACCAGAAGTACAATCACCATCGAGCGTAGTTCCTTAATGGAAAGAGTGATCCTGAGGATTTCCTTTAATAAGAGTACCTGGGGTTGTGTCAGTGGGAGCCAATCAAGTGTGGGTGAAAAAACCTTTATTGTGATTGGGTACGCCAACTTGACATCATACCTTACAAATCTGATAGGTTAGATACCCTGAGCCAGCTCATACGTGGTTAGTAGAATCACTTTAGACCTACAATAGTGAAGTTGATTAGCTAAAATTAGCTAAAAAAATGTAGTTAACTAAAAATAGTCTTGCTGGAAAAAAAATCAACCCTTGCTGGTAAAATACATTGTTAGGCTACACTTTTCGAAATCTTCGTCAGGATGGTGGACGACCTAAAAGCGCATAATAAGCAAAGCCGAGCGTACTAGTTGTATGTAAAATAACATGTATGTAAAATAAGAATCAGGCTAGAAAACCAAAAAATAAGAACCAGGCTAGATATCCAAAAAATAAGATACAGAAACTAAAAAGAGAAACAAAATAGTGAAAAATTCTTAAATAATGGATATCAATAGAAACTAATGTATTAAGATATGGAACTGAATGAGGGCTATTAATTAAAAAAAAATCTTAAAAAGGCACCGATATGTAACCTGAAAAGCTAGAAAGACACGAAAAAAAGTAATACTGAACCATTGTAGAAAACATGAAAAACAAACATACATAGATGAACCACTGATCAAAAACAAATGAGTCCAAATTTGCCAGGGGAAGTATCAGACCATGGGCTGGAGGTAGACTGGTGAGATCAAAACTGGCTGTCGCACGAAAGATAACATTTCGTCGGTAAATCTGTTAGAGGTCCAGGTGCAGAGGTTGTGGTATACGGTGTTGTATCTTTCTGAGATACAAGACTGGGGTCAAAGATTCCGCATAGTTAAGGCCTGGTCTTTTCCTTGCCTGCAAACGTATTTGCCACTCGAGTTCCCTCTGCTCAAGCAGCGAATTGTGCTCCCCGCCTAGTGGGGATTTAGGGATACGTTCAAGAACATGAAATTTGAACGTATTGTGTCCTAGTTTCCTGACAGCATGCACTGCCAGCTGGTTTGTCACTTTCAAGTATTTTAAGTCATGCAGGTGATTTGCTATCCTCGTTTTAAGGGAGTTGACTGTCTTGCCAACATAGAAAGCGTTGCGTTTGGTGCACGCTGCCCTGTAAACCACTCCTGTGACATTGCAGTCGCCTCTGACATTAGGTGTGTAGTGTCTCCTGCCATTGGGGCAGTAAAGCTCTGGCCTCATGTGTCTACAGTAGTGGCAGGGAGGCTCACTGTAGACAAAGGTACCAGGGTTGTCAAGTTTAACTTGGCAGGGGTGATACAGAAAGTCCCTAATGCTTCTCCCTTTTCTAGCTGTGAAGAAGGGTTTCTCTGGAAAAATGTGGCCAAAAGACCTGTTATTTGTGATGATGGGCCAATTGTCCATTACGATCTGGATGATGTCTTTGTAGTCCATAGAGAAGTCCAGGATGCAGTTGAACTGGAATCTAGTTTCTGGGGTGGTATGGATCCTGGTGTTAGTTAGAGCCCTAGGGGTGCCAAGTTGGCGCTGGCTGATGATGGGGTCGAGGATCCTGTTGATTAGCCCTTCTGAGTAGCCTCGGGCTAAAAAGTCCATTTGTAGCTTTCGAATGTCGGTCAAGAAATCCGTCAGGTCTTGGGAGACTCGTGCTATATGGATCCCTTGCGATTTAATCACGCTCACCTTCTGTTTGAAGGGGTGCATACTGGTGGCGTGCAGAAAAAAGTTTACCCTAGTGGGTTTTAATAGAGGTTGTATGCTAGTGTGGTGGAGCCTTGTTTCTTCCTCAGGTAAAGATCCAGAAATTGATTTTCTCTGTACTTTGTTTGCTGGTAAAAGCAGGAATGCGGTGGTGTTGTTGATATAAATGAGGAATTCCTCCAGTTCAACTTGGTACCCTTCCAACCAGGAACATATTGTCAATAAACCTGTAGTAGCACGCTATGTTAAAAAAGGTGGAACCGTATATGTGGTCCTGCTCCCACTTCCTTAGTGCCGTGTTTGCCAAACACGGGGCCACAGCCGCTCCCATAGCAATCCCAGTGCTCTGGCGATAGAAGTGCCCATTGAAGTGGAAAAAACTGTTCTTGAGGAGTAGGGAGAGGAGCCTACCCAGGTGGTCCACTTCCCCTGGTATGGCCGTGTGGTCCTTCATGTAGGCTTCAGCCATGGCTGCAATGCAGAAGTCATGTGGGAGTACCGTGTAAAGGGACTCCACTGTTGACCAGGATCCAGTCTCTGTCTATGGCTATGTCCTTGATCTTGTTGAGGAAGTCCAGAGAGTCTAAAATAAAGGACCTGTTGTTTTCTGCGAGAGGTTTTAGGTGGAAGTCCAGGTAGAGAGCTATGGTTTCCATGACGGAACCTCCGCTGGCTACTACAGGTCTATATGGAGGGTCTTCCAGGTTTTTATGTGGCTTTGGTATCCTAAAGAACTGGGGAATCCTCGGGTGGTGGATGGAGAAGAGGGAACTCGAGTGGCAAATACGTTTGCAGGCAAGGAAAGGAAGACCAGGCCTTAACTATGCGGAATCTTTGACCCCAGTCTTGTATCTCAGAAAGATACAACACCGAATACCATAACCTCTGCACCTGGACCTCTTTACCGACGAAATGTTACCTTTCATGCATAGGCCAGTTTTGATCTCACCAGTCAACCTCCAGCCCATGGTCTGATACTTCCCCCTGGCAAATTCGGACTCATTTGTTTTTGGTCAATGGTTCATCTATATATATGTTTTTCTCTTTCATGTTTTCTACAATGGTTCAGTATTACTTTTTTCGTGTCTTTCTAGCTTTTCAGGTTACATATCAGTGCCTTTTTACGATTTTTTTTAATTAATAGCCCTCATTCAGTTCCATATCTTAATACATTAGTTTCTATTGATATCCATTATTTAAGAATTTTTCACTATTTTGTTTCTCTTTTTAGTTTCTGTATCTTATTTTTTGGATATGTAGCCTGGTTCTTATTTTACATACATGTTATTTTGCATACATGCTATTTCTCTATTACGCTCGGCTTTGCTTATTATGCTCTTTTAGGTCGTCCACCATCCTGACGAAGATTTCGAAAAGTGTAGCCTAACAATGTATTTTACCAGCAAGGGTTGACTTTTTTCCAGCAAGACTATTTTTAGTTAACTACATTTTTTTAGCTAATTTTACCTAATCTCCAAACTTCACTACTGTAGGTTTAAAGTGATTCTACTAACCACGTATGAGCTGGCTCAGGGCATCTAACCTATCAGATTTGTAAGGTATGATGTCAAGTTGGCGTGCCAATCACAATAAAGGTTTTTTCACCCACACTTGATTCGCTCCCACTGACACAATTCCAGGTACTCTTATAAAAGGAAATCCTCAGGATCACTCTTTCCATTAAGGAACTACGCTTCGATGGGGATTGCACTTCTGGTACTTTTTACTTCAATAAAGTACGATCTTCTAGAAATTGAACTTCGACTACATTGATTTTTTGCCACCACGATGAGCAGAGCTCCTTAGCCGTGCCACATTTACATTGTTTTGCCTGTTTTTTCTGTGTGTTTCATCTTTGATTTCTAGCTGTCACACTAGCAGTTCCTCTCAGCAGGCGACCTGACCAGCTGGAACTACGACCTGTATACGAAGCCATTCTAAATGCTTTTCTCAGCCTTCAACCACAAGCACTCGGGTGCGCACAGCCTTTCTCAAGGCTTTACCGGTAGCCCAGCTTCTTCACAGACATCCCACTGTACCTTTATTAAGGCAGCCTACCTGGTCATCCATTTATTCTTGGCTTCCCTAGGGTATTTTACTTGTGGACAAAAAAAAAAAAAAAAAAAAAAAAAAAAATTCCCCACAGAATTAGAAAAACCCACTTACCTTCACGACTGTAAAACGCTTGAGAGCTATGGCCCACATCTGTGCAGAATGGCACAAATCACAAATGAGATCTAAGGATTAGAGCAGGCGTTGGGCATTACGGGAGAAGGAAAAGCCTGAGGCTCGGATCACAGTCTTGTAAAAGCAGCTGGATCAGATCCGATGTTGGATCCTACACCCAGAAGTGAAGATCACAAGTTTGTTTCAGCACAGAAAATGCAGTTTAAATAAGTTTTAACATCTTTCTACCACAAAAGTATAAATGTAATACTTTTAAAAGTGAATAAAAGTCACATAATTAGAAGTTATGTACCTACCATAACGTTCCATGTTAGTTGTCTTCTCTCGCCTTCTTTCTTGCTGGATGGGTTCGGAGCCGATCCTTGGCTCCAACTCGGCACTTGCTAAGCTCGAGAGCTAATTTTACCAGCTCGAGGCAACCCTATATCCTATGATGCAAGGCGGAGATTACTCAGATCTCGTTTGGTAGCTAAAGAAATAGCAGTATTTTCTTCCAACTTAAGAGGAGGAAGAAAATAAGGATACTAAATAACATCATAGGTTCATAGGTTCATAGGTTTATACTAGGCTATCTGCCCGAGGGCATTTACAAGCCTAGCCCATCGTTTTGTGGCTTACGCCACCCCTTTAGTATGGGGAACTATACCCATTATTTTGCTGTGCCTCTGTCGAGCAGTGACACTGAGGTAATCCCTGGGGTATATCTGCGATCTCCCATCCATTGGTCAAGATTTCTCTTGAACAAGGCCAGCGAGGTGCTCTGCCTCACATGTACCGGGATTTTGTTCCACAGCATAGGAGTCTTTGGGTAATGAATCTATCCCTCCAGCACGTCCTATTAATAGCCGTCGAGGTTTAAGTCTCCGCCTTGTGGCTCTGATGGATCTAGATTTTTTGAGGTGAAGCATATTCATCAAATCTGGGTTTGACATGGCCTTGTATGTTAGGCAAAGGTCACCTCTGAGCAAGCGGTAAGCGACTGAATAGAGCTGGAGTTCTTTCAGTCGGGCAGCATAGGACAGATTTATGAGACCCTTTATCCTTTTGGTGAGGAACTTTTGTGGCCTCTCCAGCTGCTGCAGGTGTCGGGTCAGATACATCCCAAATGGGGCATTGTACTCTATCATTGGTCTGATGAGTGATGAGTAAAGGGAGACTATGACCTCCCTTGATCTAGATGAGAATCCCTTCATGATAAGGTGGGCAATGTAGAAAGTCTTCCTAACTACTTTAGCTACATGGGTGTCGAATGACAGACTACTATCAACCTGGGTCCCCAGGTCCCTGATAACTTCTTCTGTGCTCAGTGGATTGCCACCTATTTGGTAGCTAGGGGTAACCTTGTTTTTCCCAAAGGGTATGACTATGCATTTTTTGGCATTTAACTTCAGGCTGTGGCTCTGGCACCAGTTATCCGTTTCTGTGAGACCCTTCTGAAGGATATCTGTGTCAGATGTGTTTTCTATGGCGCCCAGTTTGCAGTCATCTGCAAACTTTGTCAGCATAACCCTCCTGTGTTTGCTTGTACTGGAAAAGTAGATGCCAAACAAGAGTGGGCCCAGGACTGAGCCCTGTGGGACACCACTTGTGACAGGTTTTGAGTCTGACATGGCGCCAGCAACTCTGACCCTGTGGGTTCTGTCACTCAGCCAGTTTGCAACCCATCTTGTGATGTATGGGTTAACATTTAAGCTGATGAGTTTTCAATGATACCCGAGTGGGGTATTGTATCGAAGGCCTGAGCCAGATCGCGGTAGGCTGTATGGACGGCCTTTCCCTCGTGAATGGCTTTGGTGACTGGTTCGAAGAAGTCAACCAAGTTTAAAAGGCATGATCTGCCTTTGACAAAGCCAAACTGGAATGGATCCAAAGTCTGCAAGCTGCCTATGTCTTTATTTATGAGGTCCATTATGATCCTCTCCATGGCTTTGCAGATAAGGCTTGTCAGGCTAATGGGCGGTAATTTCCAGGGTCGGTGGAGGCACCGCCTTTGTGAAGTGGGACCACAGTTGCAGTGCGCCACTCCCTGGGCGTATCCAGAGGTAAGACTTTGATTAAACAGCTGTCCTAGCTGTGGGTTTAATTCCTCATTGAGTTCGTGGAGCACACAGCCGGGGACACCATCAGGTCCCATGGATGCTGTGTTTTTTGCTTTGGAGAGAGCAGTTCTCACTTGGGCGCTGGAGATGTTTGGGGGCTGCAATCGTTTGGTATAGATATCTCCTTTTGGGGAGGGGAGAAGTTTGCACTGAACCTGTCAGCCAGTATGTTGGCAATGTCTGTAGGATCAGTAATCTTCACATCATTTTGAACTAGTTCTGAGCATATCTGGGAGTTTCCTCCTAGGTGTCTAACATAGCTAAAGAAGGCCTTATGATTGTCTTTTGAGTCTTTAGCTATTTTGTTCTCGAAATTTGCTTTGGATGATTTTATTAGAGCTCTTAGTTTTTACTTATAGTGATCAAGGGTGTCTTACCTTTTAAGGATTTTGCTGTATCTTGTAGTAGCTTCCTCCTTTTATTGTAGAGTTTGTTTATGGCTGGGGTCCACCAGACTGGACGCTTGCCTTTGGTACTAAGAGTCTTTGTTTTGTTTGGGATTGCCTTATCCATGCAGTCCTGCAGGTGCTGGTAGAAGGCGTCTGTAAGTGATTCAGCGGCTTGAGTACTGTTTTCCACCAGCTCCGGGTGCTTAAAGGAGAGCACACTAGTCTTTAGAAGTGTGAGGTCGGCTTTGAGAAGTTCTTTACTGTGGTCTTTTTTATTTCAGGAGGGGGTGGGATGAGGGCCTCCAGCGAGATTAGTTTGTGATCTGATCTCACCAGTGAGGCGTATACTTCCGGTGTTGAACATTGTGCTCCCATGTTCGTGATGATGAGATCAAGTATGTTATCTCCTCTTGTGGGGATGGTGACTAGTTGTTCCATGGCATTTGAGTTTATGAATTCCAGGAACTTTTGGGCTAGGGTGTTTGGGCTTGAGTAGTGTTCCCAGTCTATATTAGGGTAATTGAAGTCACCTAGTATGATGGTGTTTGGTGATACATTTATCCCCTCTAGTGTTTTCAGGAAGGCCATGTGAGGTTCCTGAGTTTGTGAGGGTGGCCTGTAACATGCTACAATTTGCAGAGCAGTCTTGCCTATGGTTAATTGCACCTGGATGGTCTCCGATGCATCGTGCGTTGCCACCAGTCTTGAGGTGTGGGTGTCCTTAATGAATATGGATAGCCCCCTCCTTTCTTGGTATTGTCCGGATTTTGGGGCCGGAACGCATGATATGAGGTAAAACCTGATAGCTGGGGTGCTCTCAGGAGCCTTGAACCAGGTTTCTGTCACAGCACAGACATCGATGTTCTCCATACTGAGAAGGGCCTCGAGTCGTGCATTTTGAGATTGAGACTTCTGGCATTGAGCAGCATTACCCTTAGTTTTTTTCCTTTTTTGTGTTCTAGGGTGGTAGGTTTAGAATTTGAGCCTTGCCTAAAAAAGGCACTATGGGGGTGGCAAGAGCCTTTGCCAATATCCGGAATCCCAGGGTGACAGGTGCAAGCCGCCTTAAGCAGCGTGGCTTGTCCAGCATGTCATCCCAGGCAGACAGATACTGGATCATAACCCTCTAGAAAGGATCAACATAATTTAGTGACACTAGGAGTTGAACAGCTAGAAAAAGGTAATAATCTCTTAATAGAAGATGTATAATCTTCCCGGTCTGACCAGGCTAGGGGGATGGAGGGCAGGACACAAGAAAGAAGGCGAGAGAAGACAACTAACATGGAACGTTATGGTAGGTACATAACTTCTAAATGTTAACTTGTCAATCTCGCCTTCATTCTTGCTGGATGGGACTGCGTCCCTAGCACCTCTATCCTGGGTGGCTCAATAGAACAGACTCTTGAGAACGGTGGAACCAAAATTTGCTCTGTCTCTGGAGACCAAATCTAATTTGTAATGTGAAACAAAGGTATGAGGAGAGGCCCATGTGGCTGCTGCACAAATAGTGTCTATTGGAAGTCTAGCTTGAAAAGCTGTAGATGTAGCTAGAGCTCTGGTAGAATGGGTTTTTGGGTTAGAAACCAACTCTTTGCCTCTGAGCTGATAAATGTAAGTGATCACAGAAGACAGCCACCTAGATAAAGTTACCTTAGAAACTGGAAGGCCTTTCCTGTTCTCTGCATAGGATAGAAATAGTTGATCAGATTTCCTAAAAATTTTTGTCTTATCCAGATAATATCTGAGCTGACGGTGAACATCGAGATAATGTAACTTTTGTTCAGCTCTATCAGAATAGTTCGGAAAAAATACTGGAAGATCAATGGATTGATTTAGGTTAGTTTGTGTGATGCCACCTTTGGTAAGAAAGACGGATTAGTTCTTAGGGATACCCTGTCTTTGTGGAATATTAGATAGGGAGGGTGAACACAGAGAGCATGAAGCTCAGATACTCTTCTGGCAGATGTAATGGCAACTAGAAAAAGTATCTTCCAAGAAAGCAATTTCAAAGAACAGGCAGCTGCAGGTTCGCACGGGGGAAGAATCAAGGATGTTAAAATTAAATTTAGATCCCACTGTGGTGGGGGGTCTCTAATCGGAGGTTTCAATAAAAAGATACCTCGAAGGAATGCCTTGCAAAGTTTATGTGACATAATGTTGTGGTCCAAAAAGCCTATATGAAAATTTGAAATGGCTGCCAGTTGAACTTTCACTGTGGAAGAAGAGGATCCTGAAAGAAAAATGTCAGCTAGGAAGTTCCAATACCGAATGAATTGGAGCAGTATAGGGGTCTATGTTCCTAGCTTTTGCCCAGGAAGAGAAACGTCGCCATTTACTAGTGTAAATCTTTCTGGTAGAAGATTTTAGGGAAGCTACTATGATATCCCGTACAGGATTAGAAATCATAGGAAGCCTGGCTAAGGATGGAAGCGGAGCAACCAAGCAGTGAGGTTGAGAGAGGGTATGGATTGGTGCAGTTGACCCGACTGGTGGGTCAGAAGATCTGGAACCGGGTCCAGATGCCATGGCTGTACCAAGAGGTAATGATGTAGGAAAGGAAACCATATCTGTCGAGGCCAATAAAGGGCAATGAGAATCAACTTGGCTCTCAAGGCGGTTGCTTTCTGAATTAGCTGAGGTATCAGCGGAAAAGGAGGAAAAGCATAAAGAAGTCCCCGGGGCCAATCTTGGGTTAGAGCGTCTCTGGGGGGATGGCCTGGAAGGGGAAAGAGAGAGAAGAAGTCTGGGCATTTGCTGTTTTGAGGTGTAGCGAAAAGGTCGCAGCAAGGAAGACCCCACTTCTGAAAAATCTCTTCCATCGCTGACTGTTTGAGAGACCACTAGTGAGGCATGAGAATAGCTCTGCTCAATCTGTCCGCTATGATGTTGGATTTCCCGGGGATGTGCGTTGCTATCAGAAACCAGTGAGAGGAAATTGCCCATTGCCAAAGTCTGAGAGCCTCTCGACACAGTGGATAGGACTTGGTTCTGCCCTGTTTGTTTATATACCACACTACGGACATATTGTCCGTTTGGACTGCAATAGTTCCCAGGGGAAGAGAGTAGTTGAGGGCTTGCAACGTTAAAAGCACTGCTCTCATCTCCAGAACATTTATGTGCAGATGGTACTCGAAAGGTTGCCAAGTGCCATGGACCATTCTGCCCTGATAATGCCCCCCCCACCCGATCAGGGAGGCGTCCGATGTAACCGTGGCAACCGGGGCAAGAGGAACAAATAGTCTGCCTTGATGGATTTGAGGGGACGATATCCACCAAGTCAGATGCCTTTTGCAAGTTGGAGTTACTATGATCTCGTGACGCATGGGAAGTTGTTGAAAGGACCATTGGGTGAATAGCATCCATTGTAGAAGCCACATGTAAAAGCGGGTGAGGGGAATAAGTGTTATGGCAGCCGCCATAAGACCCAGTACTTTCAGAGCAAATCTGGCCTGAAGTTTTTTGCTGAATAGAATCACTTGGACGCGTTTTTGAATGTCCAAGATCCTTTGGTCTGTCAACCTTGCTGAAAGTTGTACGGTGTCCAATCTTGCGCCTATAAAAGTAATATATTGACAAGGCGACAAGGCAGATTTTTCGAAATTTATAGAACTTCCTAGCCCTCTGCAAGTGTGAATGGTGTAATTTCTGGCTTGGAGAAGCTGATGCCTGGTGGTGGCAGTGAGGAGCCAGTCGTCTAGATATGGAAACACCTGGAATCCATGACGTCTCAGGTGAGCCGTAACCACTGCCATGCATTTGGTGAACACTCTGGGGGCTGTAGTGAGTCCAAAGGGCAGGGCTCTGAATTGGAAGTGACTGGTCCCCGGCCGGAAGCGGAGAAATCTTCTGGAGCGTCTGTGAATTTTTATGTGGTAGTACGCATCCTGAAGATCTATCGAGCACATCCAATTGTCCTTGCCCAGAAAGGGCAAAATGGACTGAAGCGTGACCATCCGGAATCTTGATTTCTTTACAAACTTGTTGAGTTTGCCGAGATCTAATATTGGTCTCCAGTCTCCTGTCTTTTTTGGAACTAAAAAGAACCTTGAGTAGATTCCGGATCCTATTTGGTCCGCTGGGAATGGCTGGATGGCTCTTTTTACTAGCAGTTTTGATATTTCTAGTACTGCTAATTCCCTTAGACCGGGTGGAATGTCTGGAAGGGTTCCCTTTTGTTGAATTGGGGTTTGAACAAAGGGAATTTTGTAACCCTCGGATATAACTGACTGTACCCATTTGTCTTGAGAAAGGGAAAGCCAGGCTATTGGGTACAGCGATAGTTTTCCCCCGACTGCCTCCGAAGGCGGACAATCGGGCAACATCTCAGGGATGCTGGAAGGGTTTGTCAGAAAGAGGCTCTCTGCTACGCTGATTCTGCGGACCACCTCTGCCCCTAGGGCAGCATCTATTATTGTTACACCCTCTGCCTCTGGGGGTAAACTGACTTCGTGCATCAGGCGTGACTCCTTGAGATTTGCGGAACCATATTTTCCCTCCCTTCTGTCCTTTGGGGTAAGGTCTAGAAGGGGTGGAGAAACGGACTCCTACGGCAGAAAGAGTCTTGCCGTCTTGTTCGCATCTAGTCAAAGTGTCTTTCACTTGAGGACCTAACAATTCTTCATGCTTGACCATTACATTTCGGAAGGGTGAGAGTTCGGGCCCATGGAAAGGGAGAATCAGCTAGTTCCGCATTTCCAGGCCCTTGGAGCCTACCGATCCACAACTGTACAGAAGCCTTGCAGTACTGCCCAAAGGCCTATATGCACATATCAGACAGAGTCAAGGGAAACCGGTATGAATGAATGCATTTAGCTAATGCCCTTTTAGGACAATGCCACACCACCATAGGAAAGCTCACTACCGAACTGGGCATAAACTTTCCGAGGGCTTCTTCTAGCTTGAAATAAAGCCCACGCTTTTTTCGATTCTGAGAGGGTATTAGCAAAGCATGGAGACCTCTGCGGAGGCATGTTCGCAGGAGATAAGCCGCCCTCTCCAGATGGACGTGAGTTTGATTGACTCATAGGGTTGCGGCACAGGTCACTCTGGGGTTCCCCTGATAAGGTCTCATGTGATTCCCCTCACGGGTATTAATCTTGCATTCTGGAAGATAGTCTTTTCTGCAAGGATTGCCTCCGTTAGCTGGTCCTGCATGGTATTAAGCGGACCAAGTAGTATCGAGCCCCAGTTGCCGCACCGCCTCAGATCATGATCAGAGACATCTTTATCATGTGGGAGGCCAGCCCCATTCGAGTATCTCTGTACAATCGGCCTTCAGAACCAGACCTATTAGGGGAGGATATCATCTAGTGAAGTCCTCTAACGAGCGAGGCCATAAACCCAGGTTTGCTACACTAGAAGTCAGAGGACGACACAAAGGTCGCTGAAACCGCAAGGAGGGACATAGGTCCTGAGCCAAATACCGTGAGTCATCTCTCATGTCCTATGAGTCTCCTATCCATTTCATCACGGCTAAAGGGGCTTCCTACGGCATTAAATCGTCAAACGCCTTGGATCTGCAGTTTTTGGTAAAGCCAGGCTGGGTGGGAAGGCGGAGAGAGTACCCACTGAGGGGTGGCACGCACGAGGCACCCTTGGTAAGTGCCTGACAGGATTTAGGAGATGTTTGCCTTGATACACGAGAATAAGATGGCGCGGCTACAGGAGTTCCTAGGAGTCATCAGGATTATGCCTTGTTGCTTCGAAGTCGACACTCCAGTTTGGCCCGATTCCCCTCATGAGCAGGGACAGCTTTTAGGCCCAGCCGGTTTCAACGGGCTCGAGGTCACTGGACTGACGCCTGATCAGCTACTGGGGCAAGTCAGTGAGCTGGATCAGGCCTCCGACGGTGGGGGAGCTGCAGCCTCCATGGAGCTGGAGCCGTCCAGGCTACTCCCACGCCTCACCTCCAGGTGATCGACGCTCACCTCGGCACCTCGACGCGTCGAGGGGGGTCATCGGAGGTCATCCACGAAGGTCGGTGGCCTCGCCGACATCCTCCGGCCTGCTGCAGGGTACTCTAACACCTCAGTCACCCCTGAAACCGGGGGTTCGCCCACCGCCTGTAAGGCGGGCTGAATGTCAGCTGGTGTCCAACCCGGACAGAGATATTCCTTTCCACAAGTGGCCTCGCATTCCTAAAGCCTCGACAGACTAGTGCTTCCCCAAACAGGAGGTCTTGCGGGCCACGAGATAGCTTCAGCGGCCGTTGCAGGGACTACAGTAGGTATGAACTTAAGCTGGGAGGCTAAACTATCAGGACCCTCCGCAGGATCTACTTGAGAGCTAAGACTGCCTCGAGGTACACGGAAGTTGCATCGAGGATTCCGGTTCACCCAACCCATCCTCATCAGTTTTCAACCGAGGAGGGTTTGTTCAAAAGGATCATAGATCTGACAGAGGGACTGATTCGAACATCAGTCCGATTCGAAAACCTTGGGCATTGTTTCTTTCACGACTCAACCCGACAGTTCCTAGAGGGCCAGGAGGGATTAAACGGGTCACCTGTGTACAGATGCTCTACATGCTGTTGACCTAGGGACTGACTCAAATAGTCCATGCTCTATCCTCTCAGAGCGCGATTGCCATCAACATGCAAATCCTAACCGTTGAACTATGGCCGCAAGAAGGCTGGCAGGAGAAGCCCTGGGGCAGAGGAAGACCGCACATTCCCACCAGGGCGATGTCGAAGCATGTCATAGCCAATGGCTTAAACGGCTTGAGACTAAGGGTCCGAATTGGATCTCTAGAAGGGGGTTTCAGTCCCTCAGGATCGACCCCAGGTAGTCTTGGGGCGCCTGCTGTAAAGCCACTTCCATGGACGTAAGTACCAGGGTGACTAATGGCCCTGCACGTTAGGCCGAGTGCAAGTTCGGACTGGGTACCGGATCTCGGCAAGACAAGCTTCAGCTAAACAGACGGCAGATCGATCACTTGGGAGAGTTACCAGAACGTATCCGGGGCTACATGTCGCCGTTATCAAGCACCAACACCTGTCACAGTGCGTTCTACAAGGGCCGCCCATTTGGGGCCGGCTGGGGTAGGTGCTCTCGATGAGATTTTATGAGGTTCTTGACCACTCGGACTAAGGTATATATCGTCTCCAGGAACCAAGCCGCCTAATATAGGGAGGTTCACAGTCGCATTGACAACCTGAGCATCCTAATCACGGGCACTTCTTATAGATGGAGTCGATTGAATCTTGCCGTGAACTCCTTCGTACTAAAATGTGTCGCCGTCCGAGGCTGAACTCCCCAGACAGGAGGGGCGGAATCCCGATTGAAGGATTCGAAATCCACTAGAATCACGTTGGACACTATAAGGGATACCTAACTCGGACATCGACACACCCCAGGCTTGGCGGAGATCGTCTATAGCTAATCCCCTTGAGCCCAGGGACCTAGGGCTTTGCTCCATCCGCCCGGCAAAGTCAGATTAGCGTTCTTAATCCCGCCGCAACTCAGATGGAGACGATAAGGAACGGCCCATTCCCGAAAGACGATTTTCACCTTAGGGGGGTGATCGACTCGGCCCTATCAGAATGAACCAGATCGATCACCGGGGCAGCAATTATGCCGAAATTTCATCAGCTGAACCTATTAGAGTCAAAGCACGATTCTCGGAGCCGACCAGGGCCAGTGCCTCCTCTTTAGGACTAGTTGAACTTAAATCTGATGCCCTCTCATTACAACGCCATCGTCCAAGATCCCTCAGGAGGAAAACATGGTCGGGCAAGGACGTTTAACAACTCGGTGTAAGTATTTGGTGCCATCGGGCGGGAGTATCCCGGTGTCTGCAAGACTTGACTGTTTATACTGAACCTTCAGAGCGAAGTCCCGACCAGGCCTCATTGGGCTCGACGGAGACTCTACGATTTGGACCTTAGCACGACCGACACACTTCACTGCGTTAGAAGGTGAAGGTCAGAATGACGAATTGGCTCCATGGCCTCCACTCCATTGCCACGGGAATTCCCCGAATCCTGGGGTCGGACTAAGCGATAAGGCGAATCCCACGGCCTCAGGCTCTGATCGATGGGCGACCAACACAAAGGCCTGCCCGAGTCCTAGACCCGGGTTGTCCTAGTAGACATTCCCTGTCCGCGACTCATGCGAGATTTCACGAGGGTCACCATTCTTGGGGATGAACCTTTGGGTTTTCTGTCGCCTTACAACACGATTGTCGCCCTCGCGCAAGTAGCCGAAAACAACAAAAGATCTCGTCGGCCCTAAAATCAGCGAACCGACCGCCTCGAAAGTGATAGAAGGCTCAGTCCCAGGAATAGGGAACCTATTGAAGTGTCTCTCAGCCGAGACATTGGAGCCGATATTTTGCTCGACGAGCACCTTCAAGTACCAATGAAGACTTCTGGTGGATAAAAGCGCCGAGCTAAGCGTTGCCACATCTATCCTAACCCTCAGCGCCGCATATGCCTTAGAAACACAGAACCCGCCCGAACGAAGCCTTAGTTGCGTTAACTACGTGAGTGTGTGAGTGAAACTCGAGCTGATGTTCGACATTTGCTAATAGACTTCACATTACAGCCCTCGGCAGCTGCAGACTTTAGGCGAGAAGCTCTAGTCTGACTTGACTCGCCTACTAAAGGAGACTAAGAATCAGGGGTTTTTAAGATTACTGTTCCACCAGAATGCGTATGCGGACGCCCAGGGAAAACTGAAGACTAAAAGCACCATTTTAGAGTGACATGAACCCGTCCAAACTAGGGCACCTTAGGATGAGTCAGCCATCAGAATTTGCTTCGAACGAAGGTCCCTGAGTAAATATAAAGCTAGCAAAATAGACTGACAAAGAGTGCCTGTAACGTAAAAGGCAATTGTATAAAACGAGACATTAATGTTATGTGTACACGAGTCTTCTTGGTCAATTTTGTCAAAATCCAGCAGAAGGGACCCTGAACCTAGGTGAAAAGCGAACAAAAATGGTACTTTGTTTCGAAAATAGTGCTGTCCTAACGGCAGAGTTGTTGAAAAGGGCCCTAATTTCGCTGTCAAAGGAATAAAAGACCCCTGAAATCTCACTGGGTAAGGGATCCCGACTAGTAGTAGCTTACAGTTTTTTTTTTTTCACTCCTGAGACAAAATCTGCCCTCGGCGGTAAATCTAGTATTGGGCACATTTGCACAGAGAGTACTTTTAAAGATCTGGCACTCCAGGAGCCCCACCAAGATCCCGGCAAGTATGGAAAATGCAGCGTCCTGAAGTTTTGGACCTCTATAGTCAAGCGGCAACTTTTACCTACAAGTGATGCCGATACTCCGCCGCTACTAACTGTAAGAGCCGTCATGGCATTTCCGTACCAGCTGAAGCTCCTAAGGAGGTACCAACGAAGAAGCCTACTACAGCCGACAACTTTGGACTAAATCAGGTGGTCCGCCTTCACTGAAACATGGGGGTGCTGAAAATAACAGATACCGATGATCAGATCAGCTGACAAATGACCCTAGCACATGTCACCAGACTAGCTAAAAGTAGCCACTGCCATCGTGCCTCAAGACCTCCGACATCAGCCTCTCGTTGCCTACAGCATCGGACAGCATGGTGGAAGTGCTTAGTTACCTTCGCTGCATCCTGCAATGGGTAAGGCATTACATCACCAATAAATCATCACCCTTGTAGGGTGCGACGATGCACTAGTGCAGGCAATGTAGGTAGTTTCTATATAGGGTCCAGGTCGCATGGGACGAGATTGATAATTAGCTGACACCCCCAACCACACTGTACTAATGGGAGTGGATCATGCAGTAGGCGTAGCGCTGCCGGACGAGTGAGTACTGAGTCATGGATGAGGCCTCAGCCTGAGCGACCTAGTTGCGATGGTCCTAGTCACCTGCCAGCCTGATCATCGAGCTCCTGAGCATTTGTCTATCACTGACTATACTTAGGCTGCGATGCAGGCGGTCTCAAAAAAGACTGGGGACCCTCCTGATGGGAGGCCAGGCAAGGGAGGGCTTAGTGGGACTAGTAGGCTGGACTGAACTCTGCAGGGGCATTTGGGTCGAGTCACGCACTAAGATTCAAGGTCTGCATTTTTGGATGTGTAGGGTCGACCACTACGCCATCAAGCAATGGACCCAAGGAAATTTTATATACATAGGGGGCAAGGAGTTAGCAAAGTAGCTCACTGGAGGTGGGGACCAGTGACTGCCAACATTGCTCAGCATAGCTCAGGCTGCACCTACTGACCGATACTAGCTACTATGACCTCCAGGCACGCCAGCTTACCCATCATCACTACCTCCCACTACTGAGCTGGGAGCTACCC
>NC_056746.1:877829037-877931537 GCF_019279795.1 Protopterus annectens | reverse complement strand
GGACACAGGTAACCTGTAAATGGTTCATCTCCCAAACCCTGTTTACACTAATAAAGGGGTATCAGAACTTGTCAGAGATTTTGGATGCATGGCTAGGCTTAAAAGGGCCCTTATGGTCGTTAACCTAGTAAACACCTATGAACCTAAGACAGTAGGACTAAAGTTGGCAAAATAGTCAGAAGTGCTCAGCAAGTAAAACTTTTTCTAGTCTGCTAAGTATCATTCTCCACTCCAAAACATACTTCAGTGCTAAGGCTCTCTGGATATGTACTAGGACCCATGAAGATATCTTAAATTTAAAAAAAAGATGGACTTGAGACAAACTATGCCAGAGGTGGGAAAAATATATGGGTTTATTATAGAGGACAAACCAACTCATTCAGATCTACTGCTATAGTAACTTCCATATCCCAGTAAGAGAAGGGCCATCTTCTGTAACAGCAAGATGAAGACCCAAGCAAATCATTCTGGGTGAGCTTCCATATGGAAGCATACCACATAACCTGGAGACTACAGCCAGCTTATGCTGACTTGCAAAGTTGCTGAAAGTAGACAAAGCATCTGCTGTATACGTCACCCTATGATGTGCATCTGAAAAAGGCTGTGGATGCAGTAACTGCTTTAGCTGAATGAGCTTGATGCACCAAATCAAATAGCGCATCACAAATAGTGTTCCAAGCCACTCAACAAATTGAAATAAATGAAACAATAAATAAGTTTGTTAATTAAAGAACTGAAAACAGTCAAGATATCCATCCTGCTAAGGTAATATTTTGGACTTTCTTAAAAGGCTTTCTCATGAAAAGGAGACAAATGGCCATCTTCAATGACGGCCTTTGTCCTCTCTACATAAACCCTCAAATGATGTTGCACATCAGTTCAATGGAAGAACTACTCTCCCTGACAAAAATACTGTGGGAAAAACTGAACAATGACTTCTGGCATAAAGATGGAATTACTGTACTGTGTGATCATGTCACTATGAAGTACCAAATAAGAAATATCAACTAATAAGGTGCACACCCCAGAAATCTTCCTGGAAGTGATAGTCATGAAGAATGCTTTCTGAAATACCTTTCTCAGAAAGCATTCTTCCTGGAAGAAGAGACAGTCATGAAGAATGCTTTCTGAGAAAGGTATTTCAATTCAGCTGAAGTTGTGGGTTCAAAAGGGGTGGGGATAAGTTCCATCTCTGCCAACACAAAATGCAAGTCCTAGGGTAGCACAGGATCCCAAAGAGAAGAGGTAAGTAATAATGTGCTCAACATCAACACTTCACAAACATTTAATGACATCAAACAGCAGTTGAAACCCTCATAGAAAATAGAATTAACTGCAAGTTATGCATTAATAGAAAAATGACTCAATCCAAAAATAGAAATGGCTGCTTTCTGCATTTTAAAAGTAGTACGACTTATTCTGGAAACAAAACCCCAAGACATTAAGCCTAGTATGGAGAGAAAAAGAGGTTGAGAAAGGCTCTAACTCCTTGTCTATTACATGTGCAGGTTCACTAGTCTTTATATGTCTTGCAACTGTCTGGATTCTGGAAGGAAGGAACAATCAGAACCACTCAATAGGAATAAGAGGGATTCACAGTGACCAGTGGAACTAAAAATCAATACTGTCTCAGGGAGTGAATATCCGGGGCACTGCTTGCTTAAGGAATAAGTTAGTGCATCTTGAATGGATGTAATCTCAAGAACTTCTCTAACAGATGGTTTAGGAGTGGAAATCAAATATGTTCTGGGCATGACTGGCCATGTGTAGCTTGGCTTTCTGGGTGAACAGCATCAGAAGAAATGGGGAAATATTGCAGAGCTGTACAGGGGCCCACAGCATCACTAAGAGATCTTCTTAGAGGACAGAAGTAACTGCTATCCTATTTGGTGTTGTTGACGGAAGCACAGACATTGCACAGTATAGCTTGCCTGACTTCAAGAACAGCTTCTGAGCCACTGTGAGATGATGGGACCACTATCAGTAGGCAATGACAGAGCTTGTATGCTACAAAACTGACTTTTCCACAACAATTCTCGCAAGCTTATTCCTATCTCCATGCTTTCCTGGTTTCTTGATGTACTAAACATACATGCTGCTTGACTGAACAACAATGAAACCTTGGAGAAGGGAGTCCCAAAGTGCTTGAAAGAGAAGGATTATTGCCCCCATTGCTAATATAATGACAAACAGGGAAGAACTGGAAGAAGTGCAGAAACCCAGACCAGTCTTCCCACTGTAATTACCCCCCCCCCCCTTCTAGATCCATCTATGCTGACTACTACCACGGAAGTGGGGCTGCCTCTGATAAAGTCTGGAAGGTCTACTGACTATGGAAGGTGCTCTCTACATGCTCTGGAGAGTTGAACCTGGTGCAGCCTGGGCCTTGATATCTCTGATCACTGGACTATTAAAAAGTCCATTGCACACTTCTACATGCAGTCTAGTGGTGTGTACCCCCTGGTATGAAATCTTTTAGTTATGTACTCACCATAACTTCAGATGTTTGGGATCCATCTCGCCTACATTCTGACTGATGGGTTCGGAGCCGATCCCTCGGCTCCGACTCGGCACGCTTATGCCAAAGAGCGAAGTCTCTTATTGGCTGAGCTTACTATATCCCAGGATGCACCACTACCAGTCCCCCAGATCTAGTTTGTCCGCATACATGCACACATGCACGCCCTGCTTATATAACATCGTCAGATGAAACAAGATAAACAGTAGAACTCAAAACCGATCAATCTCTTCTGATCTCCAAGGCAGGGGGAAGGAGGGTGGGTTTAGGAATGTGAGATGGATCCCAAACATCTGAAGTTATGGTGAGTACATAACTAAAAGATGTTATGTGATCCTATCTCGCCTACATTCTGACTGATGGGACAGCGTCCTAGCACCTGAATCCTGGGTGGCTCACTGGAAAACACTCCTGAGTACCGTGGAACCAAATGATGCTCGTCCTTTAGATGCCACATCCAATTTGTAGTGGGAAATGAAAGTGTGCGGATTGGACCAAGTAGCCGCAGCACAAATCTCCGATATAGCGAGCTTGGAATGAAAAGCTATAGAAGTAGCCATAGCTCTGGTAGAATGAGCTTTGATAGATGTTGTAAGTTGCTTATTCAAGAAGAATAAGCCTGAGTTATGCAATCTCTGATCCATTTGGAGATAGTAGCTTTTGTGATGGTTTGACCCAATTTATTATCTGAGAAGGACACAAACAACTGGTCTGACTTACGAAGTTGCTGAGTCCTGTCTAAATAGAAGCGTAATTGCCTGTGAACATCCAATTTATGGAGAGTGTATTCTGCTTCATTGGAGAATTTTGGGAAGAAAACTGGTAGCTCTAGAGATTGTTGGAGACAAACTAGAACAGACCTTTGGGACAAAGGATGGATTAGGCCTAAGTGATACTCTATCCTTGTGGAAAATCAAGTACGGTGGCTTAATAGACAGGGCTTGAAGCTCTGAAACTCTTCTTGCAGAAGTAATTGCAACTAAGAAGGCAGTTTTCCAAGACAGATATTTTAACTCACATGTAGCAGCCGGTTCGAAAGGGGAAGATGTTAATGCGAAGCACCAAATCAAGATCCCAATGGAGGCAGGATGAAAATTGGGGGTCTTAACAGGCCCGCACCTTTAATGAAAGTTTTGCATAGTCTGCTGCTCATCAATGGAGGATCCATGGATTCGTGGAATTTAGAGATAGCCGCTAGTTGGACTTTAATAGTAGAGACAGAAGATCCTTGATTAAACAGGGATGTTAAGAATTTCAAAACCTCTGGGATAGGAGCAGTGATAGGGTCTAAGCCCTTGAGTTGAGCCCAGATAGCAAACCTCTTCCACTTACTGAGGTACAATTTGTTAGTGGTGGGTTTGTGGGCCAAAGATAAAATGTGAACAACTTCCGGGTCTAGTGTGTGACTTCTGACTAAAGTCGGAAGTGGAGGAGCCAAGCTGTCAATTTCAAAGATCGAAGGGACTGATGCTGATGTCCCGACTGATGAATTAGCAGGTCCGGAATTAGGTCTAAAGTCCACGGATCGTCCACCGCATGCTTCTTCTGGTAAGGAAACCATACCTGACGAGGCCAGTATGGGGCAATCAGTATCATTGGACCCCAATTGAGAAGCTTTTGAATGACTTTGGAGAGAAGTGGAATCGGAGGAAAGGCATAAAGTAGCCCTGTTGGCCAAGGTTGTGCTAGAGCATCCATAGCTGGTACTCCCTGATGTGGGATCAAGGAGAAGAACCTTTGGCACTTGGTGTTTAGTGGAGTTGCAAATAGGTGCAGCACGGCCCCCATCAACTGAAAACCTGAGCTGCTACTGTTTGGTTTAGAGACCACTCGTGAGGAGAGAGAATTGTCCTGCTCAATTTGTCTGCCAATATATTTGATCTTCCCAGAATGTGGGTCGCTACCAAGAAGCGGTTGGTAGCTACAGCCCATTCCCACACTCTCATGGCCTCTCTGCAAAGGGGGTAAGATCTGGTCCCTCCTTGTTTGTTCAGATACCAGACCACCGACATGTTGTCTGTGTGGATGGCGATGATGCCCTGAGGAAGAAACTTGTGTAAGGCCTGTAGGGATAGAAGTACAGCCCTCATCTCCAACACGTTGATGTGGAGAAGAGCTTCGTCTGGAAGCCAGGAGCCCTGAACTAGCCTGCCCAGACAATGCCCCCCCCCACCCTATCTGGGAGGCATCTGTCGTCAGGGTAACCACTGGAGAGGGAATAACAAGGGGGCTTCCTTGATTCAGATTGGATGTCTGAAGCCACCAGTGACGGTCCCGTTTGCATATTTCCGTAATCATGATGTGATGATTGAGGGAAGATCCTGAAAGGACCATTGAGTTGACAATAGCCACTGAAGAATCCTCATGTGCAATCTTGCCAGAGGAACTAAAAGAACCGTGGCAGACATTGAGCCTAAAACTTGTAGAACCATCCTGGCTGGGGCTTTGGATCTCGAGATCAGAGCTTGAACTTGGCCCTGTAAAGTTTGGATCCTTTCGCAGGAAGAAAGACGCATCAATCTTGAGTCTATCTCTGCTCCTATGAACCTTATGCTGAGAGGGCAGCAAGACAGACTTTGACCAATTGAATGTAATCCCCAGGGTAGCACCCAGGAGATGGTGGCTTTGAGGTTGTCCATTAGTAGATGCCTGGTGGTGGCAGTCAGGAGCCAGTCGTCCAGATAGGGAAACACTTGGAATCCAAGACTTCTCAGGTGAGCCGTCACTACTGCCAAACACTTGGTGAACACCCTGGGGGCTGTGGTGAGACCAAAGGGCAGAGCAAAATTGGTAATGACTGACTCCCAGGCTGAAGCGCAGATACCTCCTGGACGCCTGATGTATCGGTATGTGATAATAGGCGTCCTTGAGGTCTATGGAGCACATCCAAACATCCTTCTCCAACAATGGGAGAATGGATTGTAACGTGACCATTCGAATTTGGATTTCGTGGACGGATTGGTTCAGTCTGCTGAGATCCAATATTGGTCTCAGGTCCCCTGTCTTTTGGCACTAAAAAGAACCTGGAGTAATTTCCTGATCCGATCTGGTCTGTGGGGACCGGTTGGATGACTCCTTTTCTAGCAGCTTTAAAGCTTCTGCGGCTGCCATTTCCCTTTGACTGGGTGGTGGGTCCGGGATTTTTTGGACGGTGGGGAGTATGTGAATGGGATGGTGTAACCTCCGGCAATGATCCAAGCACCCATCTGTCCTGAGTGATTGACTCCCAGGCTTTTAGGTGCTTGGCAAAGCGACACCCGACTGGCTCCGAGCAGCACAGCCGGGCAATCCTCATGGTGTGGGAGGCTGAAGAGCCACGAAAGGACTCGGTCTCCAGAATTGCGGGCCCTCTGCCGCCTCTGGGACGGCGCTCCCTGAAAAATTTCCCGCCTCTGCCTCTGGAAGGGAATCTTCCTGCTGTTGGGAGAAAAACTTACGAGATTTGGAACCACATTTTCCCTCCTTTAGCCTTGGGGTAAGGCCGAAGGGAGTGGAATAACGGCACCTACGGCAGATAAAGTTTTTCCCTCTTGCTCACAGCGGTAAGGGTGTCTTTAACCTAGGGTCCAAACAAGGAGGACCCATCAAAGGGAGCGTCGGCGAAGACTTGAAGGCCTCCAACTGACACAAGCGAGCCAGGCTTGTCTCCGTGAGCCACGCCTGTGCCTGCCGCTTACCCGCCCCTTCGGCCGCATAGGAAATGAGCCTCATGGACGAGTTAGAAATTGACGTAAGGATAGCCAACTGAGAGCTAACCGACTGGGCTAGCTGGTCAGGTAGGTTACCGAGAGGAATCTGACAACTCCTTGACCAGATCCCTCTGAAGCCTGGTAAAATGTGCCAAATAATTCAGAGACCTTAAAGTAAAGGCCGCTGAAGTCAGGGTGCGCTTCCGTACCTGTCCATACTCCTAGACTCCTTATTAGAGGATGGACGGATGTTGAAGCCTCTGCCACGCCCTGTTGTGTAGCAGATGCCACCACCATGGCATCTACAGCCACGCCTTTAGTGAGGAACTCCTTCGGGGAGCAGACAAAAATTTATTTGGACGAAGGGACTGGTTCCACGGTATCTGGATGTTCCCCTTCGACAAACCAAATCCAGAAGCTCGTCGAAGGGCAGAGACACCCAGGAGGCGGAGGGCTGAGCCCCAAAGGCCTTGAGGAGCACTGACTCATCAGCAGAGGGGGTTTGGATATCCAGCCGCCTCGTTGTTTGAGGATCTCTAAGATGTCTGCAAATGAGACATCATCCGAGGACGACTGGGACCTCTGCATCATCAAGATCAGTGTCCGATGTAATAGACTCGGGGAGTCCACGTGCTTCCTCTTGCACGATCTCTTCCTTGGGGTTCCTCCAAGACAACTCCGAAGAACCCTCAGGAGGAGGGGAACCCCAATGGGGTAACCTCAGGCCCAGGGCTCCGCTGACTACGGACAGGGGAACTGCCAAAGACCCAGTCTCCACGCCCAGGAAGGTGCCGGTAAAGCCGGAGAGATGGTCAAGAGGACTTGGCCAGGCACTCCTCATGGCTCTGAAAGCCGGACCCCAGAATCCTGGGAGTGTCCGGTCCCCGAGCCATGATAGCCGACGGAAGTCCCGCAGTCAAGCACCGAGGGGAGGCTCGGAACCGAAAGCATAGGTCCCAAACATCACCCCGGGTCCAGCCGAAGAAGTCCGTACCAAACTCGGACCAAGGCCGGGTTGGAGTAAGGGTCGGAGCCGACCCTAAGATCTCCACCGGCTCCAACAGCACCTGCTCCGGAGCCAAGCAGTCGGAGGAGGAATGGCAATGGGTGGGCCAGGGTCATCGGCTCAAGCCAACTGGGTCGGAACCGAAACAAATTTTTGAAAGACTGGGGACTGGAACAGTCTTTGGAGCACCCTGTCTATATCAGAATCTGACATCCTCGAAGACCGAGAGGAAACAGAACGGGTTCGAGACGGCCTCTCCAACGGCCCCAAAGGACTAGGGGACTGGCTCCGAGGTGACTCGATGACTATCGGCGCCGAAGGAATACACACACCAGATTCCATCGGTGCCGAGGTGGACTTCAGCGCCGAGGAGGAAGTGTCTGAGCGGGCGACCTTGTCGGCTCCGAGACCAGTGGAGCCGACGGTGACCCGCCTCGATGCCCCAGCCATCGGCTCCGAAGCCAGAGGAGTCGATACTGGTGGCATCGAGGCAGACCGTTCCGACCTCGGCTCCAAAGTCCTTGGAGCCGAAGGAGAGGCCTGCCTTTGTCTGTTGGCGGTCGGATCCGACGGACTGGTCGGAACCGACGCCCTTTTCTTTTTAGCCGGAGAAGGAGAGGATGCCAAGGCTTCTTCAAAAGAAGGTTTAATTAACCCCTTAAGAATCAATTTATTTTTCCTCTCCTGGAGGACCCTTGAGGAAAAAGCGTGACATACGCTGCATGACTCCTGTAAGTGTTTTGCACCCAAACAATACACACAGAGTGAGTGATCGTCTGTGATGGACATTTTGAAACTACATTTTGTACATTTTTTAAAGCCCGAAGGCCTAGGATTCTGAGACATTATGGTAAGACAATTTCAGTAATCTTTGACAGGAAAAATACAATTACTGACTTACTGATTGACACCACCTAAATATAGGCTTACAGTTATCGCTAAAAGCGAAATGACAGGGAACTTTGAAACCCTATAAGGTTTTAGGAGGGTTGACTGACCGGGAAGGCCCTAGATGAAGGGGGGCCTAAACCAAACTCAACCCAATCACACAACAAGTCTTCAACAAATCCAAACACACTCAATGAGAAGATAGCCGTTAAAACAGCTTTTAAGACAAAAACAGCAAAAACTGACAGAAAAAGTTAGTAAAATTACTACTCAGCTCAGCTAGCTCGAGACCACGCCTCGCAGGTTAGCTGCAAACGAGATCTGGGGGACTGGTAGTGGTGCATCCTGGGATATAGTAAGCTCAGCCAATAAGAGACTTCGCTCTTTGGCATAAGCGTGCCGAGTCGGAGCCGAGGGATCGGCTCCAAACCCATCAGTCAGAATGTAGGCGAGATAGGATCACATAACATCTAATATTGTCAGACAAAGAAGAAATCAGATTCTATGTTAATCCAAAATAAAGGAGATACTGAATTGCAAGGACTGTATTCTCTCAACTGCCAGGTGCCCCCTGCAAAGAACTGTACCCCTCCTACAGTTGATGAATGAACAGTTGGGATGGGGTGGAGGGTCATCTGTCATTTTGCAAGATTCACACTAATACTAAAAAGGTGGAGTATTTTGATAACAGCTACCCTTTCCTAAACTGTAGATAGAACTAGAAGCTATGTAAAATGCAACAATCCTAGTTCCATGAAACTTCTGGTGAACTATTACAACATATATGCATTGGGGGGGGGCTCAGGGGAAAGAGGCAAAAAGTACAGTTGTGTACACTTACCATAAATGTAGATGTTCTGAGTGTATTCACTGTTGCAGTCATCACATCTGGATTATCCCTGCCAGGGTAGTCCTCAGTTGGCCCAAATACCAGAGGCATAGTATTTCTGCGTCGGTTGTTGTCGCTCCAGGACTGACGTCAGGTCGTCAGTGGTATAAAATCAGGCAGCTGATGCCCATTACATCAGTTTTTCTTGCCCTGTCAGGAGTCCCCAATAGGGAGCTAGGTTATGGTGGAAGAACACCACCAGTAGAAAGTAAATACCAAAAATTCCTTGTAATTAGAGAGAGAGAGAGAACAAGGGGGTTGGAGGGAGGGAAACCAGAACTGCAACAGTGAATACACTCGAACATCTACATTTATGGTAAGTGTACACAACTGTACTATGTTCTTCGTGTTTCACTGTTGTAGTCATCACATTTGGGTTGATTCCCAAAGCTAAAGAAAAGGGTGGAGGAGGTCAAGAAGACTGGGGGCTGGCTAGGATGCCCTGCAAGACTGCGGTGGCAAAGCTTGTCCTGGATTTGGAGAAGATAGGCAGGTGGTAATGCTTGGTGAAGGTATGAACAGATGTCCATGTTGCAGCCTCCAGGATGTCCCTGGTGGGGACCCCTCTGAAGAAAGCTGCAGAAGTGGAGGTTGCACTGGTAGAATGTGTCCTGACCCCCTTAGGAGGAGGTTTCCCGTGCTGTTTGTAGCAGAAATGAAGAAGTGTGCTATCTATTTGGAAATTGTTTGGATATGGCCTAGCCCTCTGCTCCTGCAGCAAAGCTGACTAGTAACTGATGAGGTTTCTAAAAGATTTAATCCTGTCTAGGTAGAATCTGAGCTGTCTGTGCACATCTAGAGAGTGCAGAATCCTTTCCCCCTTCTTTTGTGAGTTAGGGAAAAAGGTGGGCAAATGAATGGATTGGTTGAGAGCCACACTGGACACCACTTGTGGCATGAAGGATGCATTAGCCCTGAGGGAGACCCTGTCAGCATGAAAAATGATGAAGGGCTCTACAGTCATTAAGTGCTTGTAGCTCTGATACTCTTCTAGCTGAAGCTGGCCAGAAGCAAGGCTGTCGTCCAAGAGAGAAATTTTAACTCTGCTGAAGCTGCAGGTTCAAAGGGGGGCAGGGTGAGCTTTTCCAACACAAAGTTTAGGTCCCAAGCTGGGGTAGGAGCTCTTCTGGGTGGCCTCAAGTTGTTAGCCCCTCATAGGAAATGTCTGATGAGAGGGTGTGAAAAAAGAGGTGGCTCTGTGCTAAAATAAGCAGTGATGGCAGAGGCATGAATTTTAATGGAAGAGAAGGATAGACCTCTGTGCAGTAGGTCTGTCAGGTAGGTAATCCAGGATGAGAGGAAGGGAGGGCTGTGCTGTTACGGCTCCCTTAGCCTGGATCCACGAGCAAAACCTTTTCCACTTGTCAGCATACGACTTTCTAGTGCTGGGGCGTCTGGCCTCATGTATAACATCTAGAACTTGTTTGCTTAGACTGGCAGCTTGAGTAGAGGCCAAGGAATAAGCCAGGCTGCCAGATTGAGGGTCTGCAACTGGGGATACATAAAATCTCCATTCCTCTGGGGCAGGAGTGTTGGGATCTGAGGTAGGTGCCATGGTGGCAGGCTGCGTAGCATGGCCAGTCTGAGGCAATCAGGATTGTCCTTGGTTTTTCCTCCCTTATTTTGAGCAGTACCCTTGAAATGAGTGGTAGAGGGGAAAATGCATAGACTGAGAGGTTCACCCACTGGAAGGATAGAGCATCTACTTTCCACGCCTTGCTGTGAGGTTCCCTGGTGCAGAATTTGCTGAGCTGATGATTGGAGTGGGAGGCAAAGAGGTCGACCTTCAGGGTGCCCAATTTCTGGGTTAAGGGTCTTGGGTCTAGCAGGTTTCTGCTTAAGTTGTCTGCCAGAGAGTTTAGAGAGCCTGGCAGGAATTGTGCTAACAGGTGTAGCTGCATGGCTGAGGCCGTGTGCCAAAGGGTCATGACGAGCCTGCACAGAGGATAAGAGCGAGTCCTTCCCTACTTGTTGATATACCACATCACAGTGGTGTTCTCCATCTTGATCAGTAGAGAACCCGGGGAGAGAAGGGGTCTGAAAGCTATTAGGGTGTGCTGAACAGCTAACATCTCTTTTTGGTTGATGTGCAGATGTATTTGATTTGGGCTCCATTGGCCATGAATGCACCTGCTGTCCACGTGTGCACCCCAGGCATAGTCTGATGCATCTGTGGTGATGGTCTGGGCGGCGTGGCGTTGTGAGAAGGGAAGTCCCTTGTTGTGGTTGCATGCTACTGCCCACTAAAGAACATCTTTCCTTAGACAAGGTATCATTGGTATAAGAGTTTCCAGATCTTGAGAGTGCTAACACCAAAAACTTTTCAGGTACCATTGCAGTTTCCTCATATGCAGTCTGGCATATGGAATGAGTAGAATGCAAGAAGCCATGAACCCTAGAGTTTGCAAGATTTTCCTTGCGGATAACTGGGTCCTGATGGCTTGTTGAGAGAAGTAGGCTGTCAGGTAGGATTGTATTTCTACTGTAAGGAATGCCATCTGGGATGCTGTGTCCAGGCCTGCTCCCAGAAAAATATTTTTGTGTGTGGGTACTAGTTTGGATTTCCTTTCATTGATAGTATAACCCCAGGAAGGTCAGTGGGTCCTTTACAAAGGTCAAGTGCTTTAGCAGCTTTGCCTGACTGGCTGCCTGAATCAGGCAGTCGTCTAAGTATGGGTAAATTTGAATATTTCTTTGTCTGCAAAAAGCAATGATGGGAGCCAGACATTTTGTGAAAACTCTGGGAGCAGTGGATAAGCCAAAGGGAAGTGCAGAGAATTGAAAGTACAGTGATCCTGCCCTGAAACGTAGATATTACCTGCATGATTCCCTGATTAGGATGTGTAGGTAGGCCTCTTTTAGGTATAGGGTGGCTAACCAAGCATCCTTGGAAAGCATATGTAGAAGCTGGTACAGGGTGAGCATTTTGAATTTTGGTATCACCAGAAAGGTGCTTAGAACGGATAGATCGAGGATGGGGCGCCATGTGCCCTCTTTTCTGGGTACCAGGAAGAGTCTAGAGTAGAAACCTTGGCCTATCTATTCTGCAGGAACATACTATTTTGCCCTCATAGAGAGCAGGGAAAGGATTTGCTTTTTGGCCTCTGTCCACTGGTTTGGGAGAAGATTTGGGAACCCTTTTGGGGTTGGCAGAGTTTGGAAATAAAATCTGTATCCCTGGGACACTATGTTGAGGACCCAGCAGTCATTGGTAATGGTGGCCCAGTTGCTTGTGTGGAAGGAGAGTTTTCCTCTTAGGGGCAAGAGCAGGTGGGCAGAGGGAGGGGGTGGAAGTGTGAAGTCATTAGGAGTTCTTACCATATGGGGGTGGCTTTGCACTCCCTGGTTTTGAAGAGGAGGAACTCCATTGCTTAGATCTCTGCATTCCCTGGGGCTGTTGTCTGGGGGGCCTGCTTCCCCTGGGTCTGGGCTGAGCTGACTTGGAGGGGGCAGGAAAGGACCAGTGCTTGGAGGGTGAATGCTTACTGAACTTCGGTGGCTGGACCTGTAATAAGTCTTTAACGGTCTGCATAGATTTAGCTTTTTCTTCCATCTATTTTAAGACCTCTTCTGCCTTGGTGACAAATAAGTTGTCTTTGTGCAAGGGTACTTCCAATAATTCGATTTGACATGGTCTGGCAAAGGCTGTTCCTTAAGCCAAGCATGCCTTCCAAGGACAGAACCAGTGACTGCTGCCCTGCAAGATGCTTCTAGTGCATCAAACCACATAAGATGTGCTTAGTTACTTGGCTTACAGAATGCATTAACTATTGTAACTCTATTTTCTGCACAAGCAGGGAAAGAAGATATTTTTTGTCTGAGGAGTTCCATGGTATGTTGCTGATATTTCAGAATATGGAAATGACAATTTAATGCTCCAACAGCAAGAGTAGCAGAGGTGGGATTCTTACCTGAAGTTGCTTTGATTCCTTTAGGTCCTTGAGAGATGATTTCGGGGTCATAGTTAAGATTTTTGAAAAGAAATTTGTGACAGTCAGGGACTCTATAGTACCTGTCCAGTTTCCTGGGAGCAGGAGGGAGGGTGTCAGGGGTCAGACTGGATTCCATAAAGACACCATCCAAAACATCCAGGACAGGAGGGATGGCCAGTGGTCTGTGCTGTGGAACATCTAAGAAATCCCAGAGTCTCTTTTTTGACTAAGGATAGTCCTGACATTCCCATTGGAAATGCTCCCTTAAACTATGTAGGGTTTCCCCAAAGAAAATCTCCTCCGGTGGAGAGGCTGAAAGGATGTACTCCTCTACATCAGAATCCTCATAAGCAGAGAGGGGTTGCATATCTTTGTATTCAGATGCATCAGAGTCATCGGACTCCTGTTCAGATAAAACTACTGGGGACAAGTCTCTTTCTTTTGGAAGGGGTAGCCTGGCTTCCCCTGATAAGCACTATAAGGTCTTCTGCCATTTTTAAGCATTTGAGACTGAGGCAAGGAAGCAGGTGCCTGAGCTTGGGTAGTCAGTTTTTTGGGTGTGGTTCATACCCTGGGCCTTAGAAATTCAGTAGTTGTCAAAAGAACTGAAGACGCGAAAGAAGTCATCTGTCGGTTTCGAGTATCGGTAGTGCGAAGTACTTCCTCAGAAGCCAGTGCCTGCTCAGTGGCTCCAGACCCATCCAAGGTAGAGACATCAGCGGGATCCTTAGTCGAAGAAGAGTCTTGCAGCGTTCCGGACTCCAAAAGGGTCTCGTTAGTGGCCTGCAAATCCACAGAAGCGGGCATCAGGGACTGCAAAAGCACCTCACTGAGGTTTGGAGAACTGATGACTAGCTTAATGGAAGCATCGTCGGCAGTTTTGGACCTGTGCGTCTGTCCCTGTCTTTATCCTTACCTTTTTTCGGAAGATCTGTTGTCGGATGGCTTACCGAAGCCATATTGGAATTAGAGGACTGAAATGGAAAATATCTAGCTACAGTAAGGGCCCGACGACGTATCGTTCTGACATTAAAGTACAAAAGCGAAAGCGGGGGACGTCGTGGTCTAGCCTAAACAAGTGACACATTAAGAATGAAAGCCTTGGTGTGGTATTTGCTTTCCACAGGTGAGACAATTGTTAACCTTTTCTAACATCGGTTAGAGCAAGAAAAAAGGATCCCCAACGGGATACTTAGCTTTAGAAGACCTCAACTTCAATTCGGAAATTAAAAAACTCTGGTAGCGGCCGACCGGCACTCATGCGAACTGCTTTGGGCTCCTCAGCAAGAAAGCCTGATTTTATACCACTGACGACCTGACAGTCCTGGAGCGACAGCAAACGACGCAGAAATACTAAGCCCCAGGTATTCAGGCCAACTGAGGGCTACCCCATCAGGGATAACCCAAATGTGATGACTGCAACAGTGAAACACGAAGAACATCTGGGGGGTGACAGCTTCTACCTTGACACTTTCTGGACTCATTTAAAATCTAGATCTTAATGTGGAATACTACTCAGAAACAGCTCCTTGTGGTCCTGCAGAGTGGTGCTAGGAGCAGAGAACTGAGAAAAGTGACTACTTTCCTGATCTAAGTATTTTTTTGCTGTTTTTACCCGAGAGACCTTCCTTTTCTTACTTTGAACAAGATTAAACTGCTTTATTACCTGTTTTTTGCATTGTACATTATCTGCATTTAAAGTTACATTTGGTCGAAAGTTTGTTGTTAAATTTAACTGTTGAGGCTACCCACTAAAGTGAGCTAGCCTGTGTAAATGATTTATTACTGTTTTTCCTGCATTTCTGTGTACTTTCTAACCTAAAAAACAAAAAAAAAATCCTTGTTTTCCCGCCTTTCTCGACTAGTTTAGACCAGTATACAGGCTATGCTGTATTCTGGACTGTGGTGTAGTTCCTGTGTTGTCCATTGCCTTACTTGGATAGAAGGAAGTTTCTTTGCTCACCAGTGGGAGTGGGGAGCCTTGAGCAGCCTATCTGTCCCTGAAGGAGTGACCTCAGCACAAGAGCTTGTAGTAATTGGTCGTTTTGGACCATTTCCAGCTCTTTTAAAGTTCCCTGTTTAAAATTCGCATTTGCGCGTTTGTGCGCATAGCGCAGGTTAAACAGGCTTAAACTATTCCTGGCTCCGCCAAGTCTGCACTTCAATTTTTCCCTTAAGAAAGCTCTACTTTCAACAAAATCAGTCTATTCACTTTATCATAAGCCTAGCACTTCGTCCTAAAACCTTCCTTTTAAGTGAAGCACCCTTAAACTAACGTAAGCACTACATCCACCTACAACCCGTGCTAATACCCACTTCCCTTCAAAGTCCTCTCTGACCCAGTTACACATCACCCCTTATACTATTCTGGCATGTCGAGTGGTATATTACTGACGTCCTCTCCAGTTCAGCTGGTTAATCTGGGAATCCTGAGACAATGTTACAATTGTCTCATGTACACAGACAACCCTCTCCTCCTCCCAACAAACACAAACACATGTGAGAGATGCAACTATATAGTCAAACTGGAGGCTGAACTCTCTCAACACAGGACTAGCAAGACCAGACAGGAGGAGAAGGTAACCACACACACAACAATCCCAGTCTCACATAAACCAACCACAACTGCAAACCAAACACATAATAACACAAAGACATACTCAGAGGCTCTAATAAAAAAACTTACCGAAACAACAGAGGCTCCCAAAGCAGACATCCAAGAAAACACCACCTCAAAACTCTGCACATGCAACACATAGTACACAAAGTCAGTGTGCCAAACAATCACAGCCCTTAAGGCGAAACTCCATGCCTGATGCACTAGTAATAGGTGACTCTATAGTCAGACACACTGACGTCCTGCTTACCAGGCTGAACAAAGAGAGGGTAACGGTGAGCTGCCTGTCGGGAGCTAGGATCCGCCACATAACACAAGCACTCAGGTCACTCCAAAGCAAGTACAAATATGACTCCATCATTGTCCATGCCGGTGTGAATGACCTGAGACGTACCTCCTTGGACTACATGAAAAGAGACAGAGTAGCTCTCTGATTATGAAGCCCAGGCCAGTATGACCCTGACCCTGAGCAGCATCTTGCCCTCACCAAGAATGATGCCACAATACAGCCCAGGCCAGTATGACCCTGACCCTGAGCAGCATCTTGCCCTCACCAAGAATGATGCCACAATACAAAGACAAGATGATCAGCTTTAATAATTGGCTCAGTTACTGGTATCATTCTAGGGGGATCCAATGTCTGTCTGCTTGGGATGACATGCTGGACAAGCCACGCTGCTTCACAAGGGACGGCTTGCACCTGTCACCACTGGGCTTCCGGATATTGGCTAAGGCTCTTGCCACCTCCATAGTGCCTTTTTTAGGCAAGGCTCAAAAGACAAACCCACCACCTTAGAAAACAAAAAAGGAAAAAAACTAAGGGTACTGCTGCTCAACGCCAGAAGTCTAAATCTCAAGATGCAGGCTCTCGAAGCACTCCTCAGTATGGAGAGCATCGATGTCTGTGCAGTAACTGAAACCTGGTTCAAGGCTCCTGAGAGCACCCCAGCCCTACCAGGTTATACCTCGTATCATTCATTTCGGCCCCAAAACCTGGCTAAAGGACAGAACCCACAAAGTCAGAATAGCTGGAGCTGTGTCAGACTCTAAGCCAGTCACAAGTGGAGTCACACAGGGCTCTGTCTTGGGACCCCTCTTGTTCGGCATTTATTTCTCAGATGTGCAGGCAAACATAGGGGGGTTGTGGCTGACAAAGTTCGCAGACGACTGCAAACTAGGCGCCATAGTCGACACACCAGCTGACACATGCATCCTCCAGAACGGCCTCACAGAAGCAGACGACTGGTGCCAGAGTCATGGCCTTAAACTAAATGCCAAAAAATGTACAGTCATCCCCTTTGGAAAAAACAAAGTACCCACAAATTACCACATAGGTGGTAATCCATTAACGGAAAAGTAATCAGAGACCTGGGGACCCAAGTTGACAGTGACCTCCCATTTGACACCCACGTCGCCAAAGTGGTTAGAAAGACCTTCTACCTTGCCCACCTTATCATGAAGGGATTCACATCCAGATCAAAGGATGTCATTGTACCCTTATATTCCTCCCTTATCAGGCCTATGATTGAGTACAATGCCCCATTTGGTATGACCTCACCCGGCACCTGCAACATCTGGAGAGACCCGAGACCCCAAAAGTACCTTACCATGAGGATCAAGGGTCTCCAGCATATGTCATATGCTGCCAGACTGAAAAAGCTCCAGCTCTATTCAGTAGCATACCGCCTGCTCAAAGGTGATCTGTGCCTTACGTACAAGGCCATGTCCAATTCAGAATTAATGGACATGCTCCACCTCAAAAAATCCAAATCCATCAGAGCCACGAGAGCTAAAGATCTAAACCTCAGCACAAATATGAATAGGACATGCTGGAGGGACAGATCCATAACCCAGAGGCTTCCCGCACTCTGGAACAGGATACCTCACTGACTCTCTTCAAGAAAAATCTGGACGAATGGATGGGTGATCGTAGGTTTACCCCGGGGGTCATCTCTGTGTCATTGCTAGATAGGGGCATAGTAAACTAAATTTAATTTAAATTGTACACTTTTGTATCATTACATGGGGTGGCGAAAGCCACAAACACTTTGGCTAGGCTTATAAATGCCCTAGGGCAGATAGCCTAGTACTATACTATGAAACTATGAAACTAATTAGGTGTATTGAAAGCCCAGTAAGTGCAACCAGTCTCTCTATGACAGAAAATGACTTAATACACTGGCACAGGTGAGGGCAAGATGGCTTCTGGCCACCTTCAAACAGGATGAGTCAAGAAATTCCTCAGGGCTGCTGCTGCTGCCCCCTTGTGGGTGGACAGCAGCTCCCTGATAAGTACCAAGAGCCCTTGCCTTTTAGGCTTGCAACCATTCTGGAAGCTACCTTGTACTGCTAGTTCTTTTGCTGTGTCAGACCTGATGGCAGCTAGAGCTTCACATTCACAACAGTAAGAATCATGCTTTCTTTCTCCATTTTCTCAAGATACAGTGGATATAAAAAGTGTGCACACCCTTGTTGAAGTGCCAGGTTTTTGTGACATAAAAAAATGAAACCACAATAATTTCAAAACGTTTCCCACCTTTAATGTGACCTATAACCTACACAATTCAATTGAAAAACAAACAAATCTGTAAGGTAAAAAATAAAAAACAAAATATGCTGGTTGTATAAGTGTGCATAACTAATACTTTTGTGTGCGCACACCCTTAAACTAATACTTTGTTGAAGCACCTTTGGATTTAATTACAGCATTCAGTCTTCTTGGGTAGGAGTCTGTCAGCATGGAACATCTTGACTTGGCAATATTTGCCCACTCTTCCTTGCAAAAGTGCTCCAAATTTGTCAGATTGCGAGGGCATCTCTTGTGCACATCCCTCTTTGGGTCACACCACAGATTGTCTATTGGATTTAGGTCTGGGCTCTGGGTGGGCCATTCCAAAACTTTTTTTCTGGTGAAGCCATTCTTTTGTTGGTTTGGATGTATGCTTCGGGTCATTATGTTGAAAGGTGAAATTCCTCTTCATCTTTCTAGCAGACGCCTGAAGGTTTTGGGCCAAAAGTGACTGGTATTTGGAACCATTCATAATTCCCTCTACCTTGACTAAAGCCCCAGTTCAAGCTGAAGGAAAGCAACCCCAAAGCATGATATTGCCATCACCATCCTTCACCGTGGGGATGGTGTTCTTTTGGTGATGCGAAGTGTTGTTTTTGCACCAAACATACCTTTTGGAATTGTGGCCAAAATGTTCAACTTTGGTCTCATCACACCATAACACATTTTCTCACATGCTTTTGGGAGACTATGTATTGTTTTGCAAATTTCAGCTGGGCCTGGATGTTTATGTGTATAAGAAAAGGCTTCCGTCTTGCAACCCTACCCCATAGTCCAGACTTATGGAGAATACGGGATATTGTTGTCACATATAGTACACAACCAGCATTTGCCAGAAATTCCTGCAGCTCCTTCAGTGTTACTGTAGGTCTCTTGGCAGCCTCCCTGACCAGTTTTTGTCTAGACTTTTCATCAATTCTGGAGGGATGTCAGTTCTTTGCAACGTCACTGTTGTCCCATATTTTCTCCACTTTTTGATGACGAGTCTTCACTGTGTTCCACGGTATATCCAATGCTGTGGAAATGTTTTTGTACCCATCTCCTGACTTATACCGTTTAACTATGAGATCCCTTTGATTGGAAATGTTTTTGTACCCTTCTCCTGCCTGATATCTTTAAACAATGAAATCCCTTTGATGCTTTGTAAGCTCTCTGTAAACCATGGCTTTTGTTGTAGCAGAGTAGTAAATGTCAGGAAAATTCTACCAGGACAGCTGAACTTTATTTGGGGTTATTCAGTGTCTTTAACTAATGGCAGGTGTGTACCCAAAATGACTGAATGCTCAAGATGTGCTTCAACAAAGTATTAGTTTAAGGGTGTGCACACACAACAAAGTATTAGTTTAAGGGTGTTGCACAGTTATGCAACCAGTGTATTGTACATTTTTTATTTTTTACAATTTTTCCCCCCAGCAGATTTTTTTCAATTGAACTGTACAGGTTACAGGTCACATTAAAGGTGAGAAAATTTTTGAAATGATTTATTGTGGTCTCGTTTTTTTAGATCACAAAAACCTGGCATTTTAACAGAGATGTGCACACTTTTTATATCCACTGTATGCATTGACTTCTGGACCAAATATAATGGGAATGTGAAAGGGGGTTCTCACAAAGGTGTTCAATGTGCATTTGGTAAAATCTGTAGACTGCAGGCACATGTGCTGCATCATGAAGCTGGATCCCACAGCTCTGGCTAAACCTTCAACAGCATTGCACAAAAACACATACAAAGCTGGGCATCACTGAAGCAGCTGAAGGCTGGGACAAGAGTTTATCTTTAACAGACCAGTCTTGCAACTTGCTCGATGGTCTGGTGCACTAGATAGAGGCATAGTAAACTAAATTTAATTTAGGCCCCATAAGGTAATTGTGGAAGGTATATATACGCTTCTCTAACTTATCCATTGATATGAACTCCTTGTCTGAAAGAGGGAAAGCTGGGATCTAGGGAGTTGGAGCAATTCTAAGGGATGCTGTTGTCAAGCTTGGGTAATTCTGATCAAAACCTGCACAAGAGAGGCAGTCAGTTACCTCAGGCTCACAAGCCATTGTGTCAGCATTCAATGGTGGCATCTTTCAGAATGCTCACTACCTTCAATGACAAACTGAGACATGGTTGAGTTTTACTCACGTTTCCAAAGCTTGTAAGCACTAAGCCTTGAGCAGTATAATGCCATCATTGAGAAAGATGTTACAACATAATTATAAAATAACTGCATTTAATAACTGTCTCAGTGATTAGTGTCAGTGCACAGGGGTGAATGTCTATAAACTTGGATGGAGATGGTGGCTAGTCCTAGCTGCTTCACTACAGACTGCCTGCCCCTCTTTTCCTTGGGACTTCTGTACTTGGCAAAGACCATCTAGCCCTCCAAAACCAACTGACCTAGCATGGTCCTATCAAGCCAATATTAAATGTGGCACTATTCAGTACTAGAAGCCTAAACAAAAAACTGCTTGCACTAGAAGCTTTTAGAACCTTGAAAAACACATTCACAACCCAATCATCTCATGAACTGCATGCAAAATAATGAACTTGGGATCCTGCATATTCTGGCAAGCTTTACACACATCATCTTACGACATCATTACCTACAGCACTCCATCCATGTCCCATTACTAATTTACTAACACTACAGTACCTAATGATCAAATTTAACATTTCCTTATGGGCAATTTTAATTATCCTTCTATGAACTGTTAAATGCACACTTTAAGCAACAAATACGCATGACAGTTCTTGGACTTTGTCAATGCTAACTCTCAAAAAAGACAGTACCTCTCCTTACTAAAGGCTTAAAGCTTCTTGAACCAGTCATCACCAACACTGATCCAGCAAGCTCCACTCCTACTGTTACGCCTTCACTGGTTAAATCACACCACCACACAGTAATATTCTCCCAAAGAGAACAATATCAAATGGGTGAAAAAAACTATTAATCTTCTGGGACTTCTCCAAAACTATGTTCCAACAATTAGCTAACAATTTAAGTTTTACATTTTTTCCAAGCCATGAGTTCTCCATAGTGAGAGCTGCTCCTTATATCACTGAAAACTATTCCCATCTAAATTCCTAAATAGAGGTCTATGTCCACAGCAGCCAGAAACAGAATGCCAAATTTAAAAACATGCTCTTACAGTGGACCCTTAATATCAATAAACTCTTTCTAAAGAAAGAAAACTCATGGCCACAGCAACAAGTTGAACTCCCCTGCACCAAAATGATCAAAAACCCTCAAGTCACAATATGAATTAAACATATCTACCATAATCCAAAACATCTGCACAGCTTTCTTTAAACTATATCAGAAATCCTAGAAACAATATTCAGCATCACGCAGGGCTTATCTAGGATAGCTGACGGATATAAAACTGCTTTAATAATGTGGCAATGTTTGTTCTTAACATCTTTAATGAGATCAGAATTACTTCCAGAAGCTGAAATTGTGTCTTTTTTGTCTAGGAGCTTCTCATGACCATACGTCTTGTTCTGTCAGGCGTTTGTTCCAAAAACCCTTCGCAGTAGACTTTCTTCCCTTTCTTTGTAACTTGAGAACCAGCATCTTAAGCTTTTCACTAAACAATGGAAGAAATTTCCCACCCTGAGGGTCAGCTGTTAGGGAAAAAGGTACAACCGGAATCTTCTACTGTCCAGCCTCTGTCAGGTGTTTCTCCCGAGGTAGTTACAAACCTGGAGGCTCGCCCAGCTGTGTTGTCGGATTTATCTGCTGCAATCGTGTCGAAGGCCGGTGAGAGTTAGTCTGGCAGCACATCCGAAGAGGTTTTGCAGGCATCAGTCTTGGATGTTCAGGGGGAACCACAGCTGATTTTTTCAGAGGGGCCTTGTGGAGTTCAGTTTTTTTGGGTGGGGAAGATGTTCCTAACTACAGTTCTAGACTACTGTCCTGGGTCTGAGCCCTCTCAGCTTTTGAAGGGGACATTCCCTTAAAGTTGGAAGAAAAAATTAAACATGTTTCTTCTGCTCCTAGGTATCCAGAAAGTGAGTGGCAGGTCTTCAATCAGGGGCTATTTGCTGCTTAAGCCTCCTCAAGGGGTTTCAGTTCCTCCTCCTTGGTCCTCTACTCCCCTTAAAAGGCATAGAGAACAGGACTCATCTGAGTACGAGTTGTATTTGGATAACGAGTTCCCGATTTATTCTACACAAATTCCTTCTCCTTTAGACTATGGATCAGCAGAGGAGGAAGAATCTTAGTCCAAATGTTCCTTTTGAGGAAATTTCCTTTGGGGCCACACACTCTAGGATGCTGATTTTTTTCTTTTCTTTTTTAAGTGAGACTGTGCTCAGGTCTCTGATATCCATAAGAGTTACTATGAGTTGGTGCAGCTGGACACCCCTAATCCTGCAGCTATTCTTCCTGTTTTGGCTGCTTTGCTGGATGCTTTTTCCAATGTCTCTCATATTCCTGATTCTCTGCCTCCTGCTCCCAAGAAGCCTGACAGGTTTTATAGGATGCCTGAGGATTGTTCTTTCCTACGTAAATGTCCTGCTGCTTATCCCTATGTCTTGTCTGTAGCTTCTGATAAGCCATGTCAATTGCTTCCTTCGCCTAAGTTATTGCCTTCTGACAAGGACAGCAGAACTATGGAAAAGTTGGGTAAGAAGGTTTACACCTCTGCTACCCTAGGCTATTAATTATCAGATCTATAGGTTTAGGTATATGTTGGCTCTTCTTTCTCAGGCCTGTCAACTTATTTCTGATTTTCAAGACTCAGAGGGTAAAATTAGTGCTCTTTCCTTGCTAGGGACGTCCTCTCAAGTCATTTGTCATACTACTAAATATAGTTATGATGCAGCAGATGCATCTTCTAGGGCTGCTGTTTCTGGTTCAGTGATGAGGAGGTATTCCTGGCTTAGGCTTCAACTTCTACCTGATGATATTAAAGCTAAGTTGATGGATGCTCCTGTGGATTCTAAATTTTTGTATGGGGGAAACTGCTGCTGGTTTTTAAGTCCCATCAGTATAAGGGTAAGGCTTTATAGGAGCTTAAACATGCGTTTGCTTCTTATGTGCTTATATTTCAGAGAAACTACCCTGCTAAGTCTGCCTTTCTTCATAAGCAATCCTACCCTTCTACTAAAGGTAGGAAGAGGGGCAAATGTGCTCCTCCTGCTAAAGCTTCTCAGTTTTCAGGGACTCCTAAGTTTTCCTTTCCAGACAAACCAGGTGTTGTATCACTCTCCATCTCTTCCCAGCAATGTTTCTCTTTTTCTTTGCCTTTCTTTCTCTTCCTGTTTAGCTTTAGGCCACTCGGGATTCCTGGGTTCTGTCGACTTGTCAGGGGTACTTCATGGTGTGAAAAAAACATCCTCCTTTTATGGGCATTCCTCAGCCTCCTCAGGAACAACCTCAATTTTCCCAATGGTTCTTCAAAATCTCTTGACTCCGTGTACTATTTAAGAGGTGCCCATGTCCCAGAGGGGGAAAGTGTTCTACTCTAGACTGTTTCTAGTGCCCAGGAAAGAGGGCACTTAGAGACCTATTCTAGACCTTTCTCATCTAAACACTTTTCTAAAAATGTCTTTCTTTTGGATGTTGTTCCTTCAGATTCTGTTTCTTCTCTTGCGCCCCTCAGGCCTATATGGAGTCTATGGATCTCAAGGATGCTTATCTCCATATTCCAACCCATTCCCTTTTCAGGAAGTTTTTGTGTTTTTCTGTTGCTTCCTGGTATTTTCAATTTTCTGCTTTGCCCTCTGGACTTTCTACTGCCTCACAGATGTTCAGCAAATGCCTCACTTCCGTGATTGCTTTTTGCAGACTTAGAGAGATCCAAATTTTTCCTTACTTAGACGACATGCTGATTCAGAAATCCTCTCCAGAAACACTTTTGCGAAATCTTCATTTTGCTGTTTCCCTTCTTCAGAGCCAGGGGTTCACTATAAATTTCAAAAAGTCTTCTCTGACTCCTCAGGATCATGTTTTTTTGGGTGGTAGGATTCAAACGGTGCCAAGGCTTGCATCTCTGCCCACTCCAAAGGCCTTAACTCTCATTTCATTCTTTCAAACTCTTCTTCCTCTGGCTTCTATTACCACCAGGGAGTTTGAGAGCTCTGGGTTTCATGGCATCCACCATTCTGATGCTCCCTCTGGCCAAACTTCACATGAGAAAGTTTCAGTGGTTTCTGAAGTCAGTGTGGCTCCAACATGCACATCCTCTAGACTTTGTAGTTCTTCTTCTTCCTTGTCTCAAGGACAGGAACTTCACTGGTGGATTGAGCAGTTATCTCTAAATCCAAGGATCCCTCTTCATCCTCCTCTTCCCTCTCAGGAATTGTTCACAGATGCTTCAGACATGGGATGGGGGAGGGGAGGTGACATCTGGCTCCCTAAAAGGACAGGGGGAGTGGTCGCCTTGTCAACAGGAGCAGCACATCAATCCTCTTTTCTCTCCAAGGCCTCTCAAGATGTTCACAGACAATAACACAATGACGTGGTGTAGCAACAAACAATAAGGAACATGATTTTCTTTGTCAGTTGGCACTTCTGGTATGGGATCTTGCTGTCAAGTATTAAGTGACTCTTCAGGCAGTTTATATTCCTTCCTCTTCCTGTCAGAACCTTGTGGCAGACACTCTGAGCAGGTCCTTTACCGAGTCCCACAAATGAATGCTTCACAGGGATGTGTATCTGGACATTATCCACCAGTGGGGCACTCCAAGTTCTTTTTGCCTCCCCCTCTGAACAGACAGCTTTCCTCTGTTTTGTGCCAGAGTCCCAGGTCCTCTGGTGTGGAAGGTGGGCACCCTCTCATTTTCGTGGAAGGGGATTTTTCTTTATGCGCTACCTCCCCTTCCTCTCATTTCAAAAGTCCTGTTCAAGATGCCAATCTTGTTGGGGACTCCCTTTTGGCCGTGACAGCACTAGTTCCCTCGACTTCTGCATCTAGCCAAGGGAAGTCATCACAAGTTACCTCACAAGATGGATCTAATCACAAGACAAGGGATCTCATCCATTCCCTACCTGTCCACGCTTCAACCGACACTGCGGGTGATACACTTTTGATTCCTCAAAAAAAAACTTTTTTATGAGGATGCACTGCGGGTCCTGCAAGAGACCAGGAAACCTACTAATAGGAAATTCTAGTTATCCAAATGGAAGAGGTTTTCTATTTGGTGTCTCTTCCGTAACCTGGATCCACTTACTGTGGATGTTCCTTTGGTTGTCTCTTATTTGTGTGAGTTGCTCAATGCTGGTTTGGTGTATATGACGGAACCCCTATTTTGTGTCACAACGTCCACCTGTTGAGTTAACATCCACAGTGCTCAGATGGTGAAGGAGACGGAAACAATGCTTTCTCACCTTGGTCCTTTCTCCTTGATTTTCAATAATACCCTGGGGATGAGGAGTATGGGAGGGAATGCATAAACAAACAGTTCTCTCCAATGGAAGGAGAAGGCATCCTCCAGGCATTTGGATATTTGGCCAGTGTGCAAAATTTTTGCAACTGGCAATTTTGGTCTGAAGCAAAAAGGTCTATTTCTAGCACACCTCAAACCTGGCAGATGAGTTGGAAGACACTTCTTTACAGGAGCCAAATGTAAGGGTCTACCTCTGACCTTCTCAAGTCATCTGCAAGAAAGGTGACTACCCCTAGCAGATACTGGAAGAAAACATGAAGACCCAGGCTTTGTGATGTGTCACATAAGGACACTGTCAGGCAATAAAGAGGGCATGAGTGAGTGATTCCCTGCTTGTTTAGGTACCACATCACTGTGGTGTTGTCTGTCTTTCTGTACTAGCAGATTCTCAGGTTTCCTTGAAAGCTAGGATGACCTTGAGAATAGCCATCATTTCCTTTGGATTTATGTGCTTTTCAGGAAATTCTGTTCCAATGGCCTCCAAATTAAAGGAAAATGTGGTGTGTGCTCCCCAACCATATCTGAAGCATCTGTGGTCAGAGTCTGAGATGGCTGAGGGATCCAGGAGGGTACTTCTACATAAGCAACAAGTTCACAAACTGTATAACCAAGTAACACAGCAAAGGAAGCAGCAACCAGTTGAAATGTAAAAAACTGTTTAATCCATGTTAAGCGCTTTCTTCCCTCTAAGATACAAGGGAATTCATCAGAACAATGTTACACAAATCAGCCCAGCCATTTATACCCATTTAATCCACTTGCTAATTGAATAATAAGTAAAAATTAGTAAAACTGAAAATCAATTATATGCTTAAAATCTGCAACTATGCTGCTGAATAAAACAATAACTACATAATTTAATACCAAATGTATACAAAAAACGTCAGACACCACAACACTACAGCATAATATATAAACATCTATAAATGTGGTAAACAAAAATAAAAAATATACATATTATCCTAAAATGTTTTTTAGCTTCAAAATACAGGAAATACTAATAGTTACATTTATTCCAGGATATTCTGTTGCATTACACCACAACTGCCATTTTAGTTCACACACGTCAATATGTTGCAATATCAAAAATTTAAACTGGTGATCTTTTTTGTCCTTAATATGCCTAGCAAGAGCATTAGTAGACTTTTCATGCCTGATGTCCAACAAGTGTTCCCCTAGTCTATATTTGAATAGCCTGCTAGTTTTGCCTATATAAAATATATTATGCAGCGGTAGCTTTGTTACCTCACAGCAAGAGGTTCTCCCATTCGATTCTCGGCTGGAGTGCGGGGAGGGCCTTCTGTATGGAATCTGCATGTCCTCCCCGTGGTTGGATGGGCGTTCGAAAGACATGCGTAAATGGGCGTGCCTTCGTTGTAGGTTGGACGTCGAGCTGGCACCTCGGCATTTGTGAAAATCTACTGCCAATCATTAGAGGACCGGAGTTCCGCTATGGCGACCCCTAACCGGGAAAAGCCGGAAGACAAACCACAACAACAAGTCTTGCGGTGTCTTAACATTTTTTGTATACATTTGGTATTAAATTATGTAGTTATTGTTTTACTCAGCAACATAGTTGCAGATTTTAAGCATATAATAAAGAAGTTATGTCTTACCATAACGCTCCATCTGAGTTGTTGATCTTCTTCCAGTCATCACTGATGGGTTTGGTTCTGAGTCCTCGGAACCGAGTCGGCCTTATACCAAGCTTACGTGCATCAAAAACTCTCGAGCTAAGCTGCTACCTACAAATGCCCTTCACTCAGTTACCTCAGATCGAGTTTGCATGCAACATATAGAAGAAACAGAAAGTCAGAGGCCATCTCTGCACAGAAACCCTGAAACACTACAAAGACCCAGAAGATCCGCCAGGAGCCTTTGGTGGGGGCCGGTGGGAGGGTGTGATGACTGGAAGATCATCAGCAACTCAGATGGAACGTTATGGTAAGACATAACTTCTTTATCTGAAGTTGTTAATCTTCTTCCTATTCATCACTGATGGGACAGAATCCCAAGCTACTTGGGAGAACCTGGGTGGCCCTTATGGAAAAACTTTCCTAAGAACCACTGAGCCAAAGGCCGCTCTTCCCCTAGAGATAAGATCCAATTTGCAATGCTCGATGAAGGTATGGGGTTTAGCCCAAATGGCTGCTGCACAGATGTCATCCATGGAGGCTCTAGAGTAGAAGGCAAGAGAAGCTGCGATAGCCCTAGTTGAGTGAGCTTTGATTTGAGCAGGCTTAGATTCATTGGCAACTAACGAAAGTGGAGAAGCCAACCAGTCAACTTGAGAGTGGAAAGCTTTGGTGGAGTCAGCTCTTGTGAGTGAGATATGAGGTCCTGACGAGTGTCCAGGATCCAAGGAGGTTGTAATAGGTGAGGTCGGAGGAAGGGAAACCACACTTGACGAGGCCAGAATGGGGCAATGAGGATCACTTTGCTTCTCAACCAGACAGCTTTCCTTAGAAAAAGAGGGATCAGAGGTATCGGAGGATAAACATAAAGGAGAGCCGCAGGCCAATCGTTAATCAAAGCATCTCTCGGTGACTCCCCAAGATGGGGAAAGAGGGCAAAGTAGCTGCTGCGTTTTGTGTTCGAGGGGGAGGCGAAAAGATCACAGCATGGCTGGCCCCAATGGCTGAAGATTTCCACCGTCACACTGATTGAGGGACCACTCATGAGGACAAAGGATGCATCTGCTCAGCCTGTCCGCAATGACGTTGGAGCTCCCCGGGATATGCATTGCGATTAAAAAGCGGTTGGAAGCTATCGCCCACTGCCAGATTCTCATGGCTTCATGACAGAAGAGGTAGGATTTGGTCCCTCCCTGTTTATGTACCAGACAACAGACATGTTGCCCGATTGGATAGCAATCATTCCTGATGAAAGGAGCGGATGGAATGCTTGCAACGCCAATAGCACCACTATTAACTCCAGGACATTGATATGCAAGTTGACCTATATGCTGGACCACGTGCCTTGGACGGACTTTCCCCTGGAAGTGCCCCCCTCCACCCTATCAGGGAAGCGTCCATGGAGCTGGACTGGGGAGCCTGGAAGGGGCAACACCAAAGATTTTCGTCTGTACTCATCCACCAGAGGAGATCTTGTTTACAGTTGTTGATGATGAGAATCTGTGAGGTCAGGAGATGAAGATTGAATATCCACTGGGACAAAAGGAGCCATTGAAGCAGTCTTATATGTAATCTGGCTAGGGGAACAATTGGGATGGCCACCGCCATAGACCCCAGAGCCTGAAGAACTTCCCTTACAGACACCTTTCTTCGACAGAATATCACTTAAACTTGTGCCCTTAACCTCTGAAGCCTGTGAGAGGGAAGAGAGACCAGACTGGTTTGAGTGTTGAGTACTGACCCTATAAATTCCAATTGTTGTGAGGGCTGAAGGTTGGATTTTTTCCAGTGAATGGTGATGCCCAGCAACTCCGCTAGTACTAGAGTGTAACGGAGGGCCCTGACCAGTAGGCGCTTGGTGGGGGCGGAGTGGAGCCAATCCTCTAAATACGGAAACACCTGGAATCCCTGAAGTCTCAGATGAGCTGTGACCACTGCTAGGCATATCATGAACACTCTGGGGGCCGTCGAGAGACCGAATGGCAGGGCTCTGAATTGGTAATGATTGGCTCCCAGCAGGAAGCGAAGGAGACTCCTGGAGCGTTTGTCCATTTTGATGTGGTAATATGCATCCCGGAGGTCTATCGAGCACATCCACGCATCCTCCCGAAGAAAAGGGAGGATGGATTGAATTGTGACCATGCGGAACTTGGTCTCAACCACTGATTTGTTTAGCTGGCTGAGATGCAAAATGGGCCTCCAGTCCCCAGTCTTTTTTGGCACTAAAAAGAATCTCGAGTAAAAACAGGATCCGCACTGGTCTGGGGGGACCTGCTGGATGACTCGTTTTTGACATAGCTTTCTTATTTCAGAAGCTGCCTCCTCCCTTTGACTGCGTGGAACATCGGGAAGGGATTCCGGAGGTCTTGGGTAAGATATTAGGGGGATGTGATAGCCTCTGGAAATTATTCTCTGCACCCATTGATTGTTTGTAATAGGGAGCCAGGCAGCTAGGTGCAGAGAGAAACAAGCCCCGACTGCTTCCAGAGGAAAGCAATCGGGCAGAGCTTCAGGAGTGCTGATACGGTCTTTCCAAAAAAGAATCTCTGGAGTCCTGATTTCAGAGACCCCCTCTTCCCCGAAAGGGACGTCTAACATTACTGGAACCTCCTCTGCCTCTGGGGGAGCCCTCACCATGTGCCTCACGGAAAGGACCTTGAGACTTTCTGTGCCACATCTTTCCACTCCTCTGGTTCATGGAGAAGGAACACTGAGGTATGGAAAAATGTAGACCCATGGCAGACAAGGTCTTCCCATATTGTTTGCACTTGGCTAATGTGTCCTTGACCTTAAAACCGAACAGAGCTGATGGTTCGATAGGGGAGTTTAAAAAAGGAAGACTTGGAGTCCGCGAGGTCATAAATGCACATCCAGGCGTGAAGTCTCATAACTATGCCTGCACCCGGAGCTCTAGCCACCCGTTCGGTTGTGTGGGACAGCAACCTCATGGAAGAGTTAGAAACTGCCTCTAAGGTGGCAAGTTGGGAAGCAACTTTATCACGTGCAACGTCTGAATCTCGACCCGGGTGGGTTCCAGAGAGCTCGGTGATGAGACCTCTCTGGAGCCTCGTAAAATGTGCCAAAAAGTTCAGAGACCTAACAGCAAAGGTCACTGAAGCAAAAACTCGCTTCCTTAACCTGTCTACTGCCCGGGACTCTCTGTTAGGCGGGTGGACAGTAGGACTTTCCTCCGCAAGGTCCTTTTTCGTGGCCGCCACCACCATGGCTTCTACTGGCAAACATCTAGACCAATGGGGTTGATCCTCTGGAGGGGAGAATATCTTATCTAATCTCCTGGGGATGGCCTCAACGGTGTTGGGATTCTTCCATGCTCACTGCACAATGAGCTTAACTAACTCAACAGCGGGGGGGGGGGGGGGTCACCCAAGAAGTAGAGGGTCGGGAGCGGAAGGCCTGCAAGAATACGGATTCCTCCGAGGAAGGGTTGGAGGGCTTCCAGTCACCCCTCTGCTTCAAGATTTCCAGGATGTCTCCAAATGAGACATCATCAGGGAGTGACCGTGGGGACCCTTCCCCATCATCCTAGTCTGTATCTTCCATGAAGGACTCCTCTGCGGAGTCCGTTCTTTGGTGGGAGCATCTGAAGAATATTCAGAAAGGGAAATACCCTGTACAGGGGCTTCCTGGGTCTTGCGCTCTCGGAGTATTGGGGGGTGGCCTTTGACAGCTGCAGCTCAGAGGGAACGGGAGGTAGTTGCGACATAGGAGGATTGCTCGAAGCAAGCACCCTCTCCATCACCCGGAAAGCAGGCCTGCCTGAAGAGAAATGGGAGCACGGACCCAAAGACGACAATTTCAGAACCGGAGTCATACACCGCTACACGTGGTCCGCTCCAGGGGACGGGGCCTCAAGCAAAACCAGGGCACGAGTCACCCTTGGACCCGAAGACGGAACTGGTGACATAACCGAACTGTGGCCGGAACCGATGGTTCCACCCCCCCCCAAGCATGAGATTAAGGAAGGGTGGGTTCCGACGGAATCGACACCCGAAGGGGCCTCTGAGCCTCAGACATGGTCGTTGTCGGCACCAAGGCAAGAGATCCTCTTGTAGATGTCAGAAATATAAGCCTCGGAACCAAGGGGTCCAAAGGAGGAGAATATGTGGGGGTCGCCGAGGCAATAGACTCAAAACACGGAGTGGGGTGGGCTCTAGGAAAATTTGTAATTCCCCTGGCGGTCACAGCAGCTGATCAAAGAGACGCACCACGTCCAATTCAGATAGGCTCCTGGTGGACCTTACCGATGCCCCTGAGGGGGAATCTGGCCGGTCCAAAAAGGGGCTGAAGGCTTGTCCGGCAAATGGATCCACAGACTGGGAGTACTGGGTCTGTGGTGGACTGAAAGATGGCACAGAGGATTCCAGTTTAGAAACCGGTAGCAGGGGAATAATCGGAGCCGAGAACGGCCTCGGAGACAAATTCACAGCTGGGGTGGAGGTCAATAGCAGCTCCAAAGATGTTGTCGGAACCGACAGAGCGGAGATGGGAGATGTCGGTGCTGAGGTAGAGGCAGGCAAACTGGCCTGAACCGAAGTTGGTCGTCGGTGCTGGGACCGGCGCAGACGAGGCGATCATGGCAACTTCTGTATGATCCACTGGAGCCAAACTCGGAGCAGAGGTGAACAGAACCGAGGAGGTGATTTAATGCTCTGTAGAAGTCTTATGGGCCTTTGGCTTATGAGTCTTGCCCCCATCACCGGCCGGTGAAGAGGGGTCAGAATGAGGACGTTTTTTGTCCACAGATGGAGGGGATGAGATCTCAGACACAGAAATAGCCTCCAAAAAAGGAGAAGGAAGCAGGCCCTTGAGGATTAACTTGTTTCGTCTTTTATTCAGCGTCCGCTGACTGAAGCTGGCACAAACGTCACAGGGAGGTTTCGCCGATAAGTGCGGAACCCCAAAACAATACACACATTCCTAAAGAAGATCACTATTCAGGAGTTTACCATTGCAAGAAGAGCACTGTTTAAACCCCGTAGTCCCTTTCTTTTTAGACATAACAACAGAAACACACACAACGCTAACTAGAAAGAAAAGTTAGAGAGAGAGAGTGAGGAAATACTAACAATGGTGCTGGGAATACCACAAGGGTAAAAAGGGCAAATACCAACAATGGTACGATAAAGGAGATACCTGTGGCTACAGCTGAGTGCGAAAATATAGAAAAATAATAATATGACAGGAGAAAACACACAAATACTTACAAAATTTGAAAAATATAATAGCTGGAGAGTTCGGTGAAACGCTGCTATATGGCTGTGCGGCAAACGAGATCTGGGGTAACAGTGAAGAGCATTGTAGGTAGCAGCTTAGCTCAAGAGTTTTTGGTGTACACAAGCTTGGTATAAGGCAGACTCTATTCCAAGGGCTCGGAACCGAACCCATCAGTGATGGGCAGGAAGAAGATTAACAATTTTAGAATGATTGTTTCAATTTTACTAATTTTTAATTATTATTCAATTAGCAAGTGGATTAAATAGTTATAAATGGCTGGGCTGATTTATGTAACATTGTTCTAACGAAGTCCCTTATATCTTAGAGGGAAGAAAGACCTTAACATGGATTAAACAGTTTTTTACATTTCAAATAGTTGCTGCTTCCTTTGCTGTTTATCAGACCCACTGTAGAGTACAATGTCCCCTTCGGCATGTACCTTGCCAAGCACATGCAGCAGTTGGACAGACTGTTGCACAGAGGTTCTTGACCAGGAAAATCCAGGGTCTCAAAACACCTATCCTATACAGATAGGCTAAAAGCCTTGTCCCTCTACTGAGTCTCATACAGACTGCTCAGAGGTGACCTGTGTCTGGCATAGAAGGCCATTTCAGACCCAGCCTTGATGGAGTTGCTGCATATCCGTAAGACAAACTCCACTCGCACAACCCTCACGCAAGGTCTCAACCTGGTCTCTGACATTAGCGGAACTTGTTGGTGGGATAGATGTGCGTCCCAAAGACTTCCCCGTCTGTGAAATACACTCCCTCTCCATGTGAAGCAGAGTACCTCTCTAGCCCTCTTTAAGAGGAACCTGGACGATTGGATGGGAAACAGAAAATATACCCCTGGGATCCCATCTATGTCCCTGCTGGACAGGCGAAACAGGTGCTGACTTTGAAGGAACATGGGCGAAATTCTTGGCTAGGCTTATAAGGGCCTCCGGGCCAGTACTCCGACCCGACCGACGCGCCGTCGCTCGCTCGTTGAGCACAGGGAAGCAACAACAGGCTGCTACGTGGTGGTCTGGGGGCAAAAGCAGCACAGTAAGTGGAAATCTTTATGAGGTATTTGTTTCCCACAAGTGAAGGAACATCAGCGAAGCGGACCCAGACTTTGGAATCCGGCTTATAAGGGCCTCTGGGACAGGACAACCCATTTGTTATCATCCTATGAACCTATAACCATAGATGTCCTTCTCTTTCATGTTGCAGTATTCATCACATATGGGGGTTTACTCCTCTTGCTACCCGAACGTCTGGCTAGTATACAAAAGATTTCAGTCACTGTATAGTGCGTTGGATGTATGACGTGGCTAGAAGAACGTGGGCCATAAAAGTGACTTCTGCATACACCAGCCCTCAGAACTGTAAGCCCCAGTCGGAACCAGTCCTAGCAATGTGCCACCCAGAAAGTGAAATGCTGCATAACAGGAGGGGTAGGTGGGTGGGAAGGAATACTGCTGAGATACCACAGCACTGTGGTACTGTCTAAAGATTTTTATTGGTCCTTGTTGCAGACTGGACTGGAAGGCTCACAAGGCCAACAGTATTGCTCTCACCTCTCAGATACTAATGTGTTCTTTCCTGTGTGGCCCTGGCCACAGCCCTTGCACTCTCAGGTGACCCAGAGTTGCTTCCCTGGCCAAGTCTCAGGATCTGCGTGCATCTGTTTGGGTTCAGGTAGTTGGACGGGAAGACCTGGGTTGAGGTTCACCTGCTTCAACCACCAATGGATTTCTTGTCTGAGGCAGGGGAGGAGGGGTACCCTGTACTCCAAGGGGGTGGGAGTGCTGGGTCCAAACTGACCTGAAGTACCACTGCAATTTACTCATATGGAGTCTTGCTAGATAGTGGATGCCATGTAATCCAGGAGCCTGAGGTAATGTGTTCCGGTTAATTCTGTTGTCTGGAGGACCAGAAGTAGATGTCGTGGCAAGCTTTCCACATTTTGGGGGAGGCTTTCACAATGTCTGTACGAATCCTGCACCCCAAGAAGACAATGTCTTGAGTAGGTTCCAGGTGGGATTTTGGGAAGTTCATCTGAAATCCCAGGGACTGCAGGAGAGTAATGGCAACTTGTAAGTGTTGCAGGAGGGCATCTTTGCAGTCTGCCTGAATGAGCAAGTCGTCCAGGTAAGGGAATATCTGGATATCTTTTTGTCCTGCAGAAGGCAATAACTGAAGCCAGACATTTGGTGAAGACTCTGGGTGCAGTGGAAAGCCCAAAGAGCAAGGCAGAGAATTGAAAGCGAGAGGAACCCACAGAGAACCTCAGGTATTCCTGAAACTGGGCCTTACAGGGATGTGAAGGTAGGCATCCTTGACATCTAAGGTGGCCATGAACCCTTGTGGAAGTAGGAGTGGAAAAAGAGTTGGTAAAGTAGACATCCTGAAAGCTGGAACCTGAAGGAAAAAGGTTGAGTAGTGAGAGGTCCAGAATTGGCCTCCAGGGACCGTGTTTTCTTGGAACGAGGAAAATCCTGGAGTAGAACCCATTTCCTTTTGCAGACAGTGGAATTGTTTGAATGGTGCCATGAGCCATCAGGTTGTCTGGCACTGGCTACAATAGGTGGAGCTATTCATTTGGAGGCTGTGGGATACCTCTTCTCTTTGGAGGCATAAGCCACATCATAAAATACCTGTTTTGCATTATTGAAAGGAACCACTTATCTGAGGTGACAAATGTCCACACTTGGAGACAGTGAGAGACCCACCGTGAAAGGGATAGAGAGAGAAGGTGGGGGTTTTAAGGTTGGCAGGTAATCAGACACCACCTGCCCTGTTTTGAAAGGGCGGTCTCTGGCTAGAAGAGGTGGAAGTTCTGGTAGGAGTGGATTGCTTCCTGGATGTTTTCCCAGGCCTTGTGGGAGCAGCAGGATGAGAGTGCTTTCTAATAAATTGTTCTTGCTGGGTAATACCTCTGGAATTTTGGAATAGAGACCAGCAGGTGTTTTAAATCTGGCATTTCTTTCCCCTTTTGTTGTAATGACTTAAATAAGTCAGTCACTTTTGTTCCAAATGGGGCTGTATTGTCCAAAGGGGCATCAACCAGCTTGGCTCTAAAAATCATCTGGTAGAGGTTGGAGGCATAGCCAGGAGTAACTTCTCAAAGCAGATGGTGATGCTGCTGACCTGACTGAGGCCTCGGCAGCATCATAACTGCACTTTATAGAGTGCTGGGTAACCTGGGAAATAAGAGGAACAAGGGAAGACGGTGAAGTTTTGGCAGCAAAATCTGGGGAGTCAGACAATTCCTTAGAGGTTTTCTCCAAAAGGGATAAGGCATATTTAGCCTCGTTTGTCTGGTAATTAATAGCTCTGAAAGCCAGTGTAGCAGATGTGTAAATTTCTTATCAAGAAGTTCCATGGTTTTGCTGTCTTTGTCAGCTGGTAAGATGGAGGTGGTAGGCAATAGTTTTGAAGCCTTATCAGTGGAAATGGAAATTGTGGCAGGTTCTGCAGCAGGACACTTAATTAGAAACTTAGCAGTCTCAGGGACTTTATAAAACCTGTCAGGTCTGCGTGGAGCAGGGGTTGTGTGAGTCTGGGTTCAAGGGTGCTGAAGAGAAGGGTCTATATCATGCTGTCGAACTCTTAAAAGTTCGATCATCATATGGTCGACACCATATGATCGAACTTTTAAAAGTTTGAATGTTTCAATGGAGATCTCCGTATAGTGCGGAAAGGAAAGATTGCCCTTTTTTTGCACTGTAGTGCGATCTCAGAGTTGGTAATAAAGAGCAGGGGGGTGTGGGGTGCAGGGCGACTTGCCCCCTTGCTTAAACCGTTCAGGTCGGTTTTTCTTTGTGTTTTTTTTTTTTTATTATATTTTCGAACTTTTAAAAAGTTTGATTATATGGTGTCGACCATATGACGTTCGAACTTTTAAAAGTTCGATTATGTAATGTAGACGTGAACAGAAGTCATCCAGAAAGGCAGGTACAATGGGTGGAACAGCAGTAGCAGTTGGGGAATCTATCTGAATGAGGTCATAATCCCTTTTTCGAACCTCTGTCATTTCATATGATTCCCACTTGAAATGTTCCCTTATTTTGGTAATAGTTTCCCCATAGGTCAAATCCTCTCCTGGGGAGCCGGTTCAACAGATTCTTCCTCTGGGAACCCATATCCCGGGGGGGGGGGGGTAGGCAGCTGAGAGGTATAGAAGAAGAATCAGAGAATTCTTCCTCAGAGAGGGGGATCTGATGTCTGAGGCCAAGGCCTCAGTATAGGAGGAGGGATAGTGGATGTCCCTTGAGTGGTAGGCCGTAAGGCCATGAAAGCATTAAAGAAGCTTTGGTTGAAAGCCTGCAAGTCTGGAATACTTTTAGGAGTAGGAGATGCACAGTTTCTTTTTTCCTTCCTTTTGAAAGGCCTGGAGGGCGTCTGAATGGAGGAAGGCCTAGAATCGGGTGACTAAGTACTGGAGGGATCCGACGGACCTACTGAAAACACCCCCCCCCGGCATCGGAGGCAGACATCGGAAAAGCCTCTGTGGACGTGCCCTCCGTGTGGGATTGCGCAGCTTCCATGAAGACACCTGCTGTATCCGAAGCGGTAGAGCCAGAGTCTTCCACTAGGCCGACATTGGCCATAGGCAGAGGGTCGGACAAAAGAAGCGCAGAGGTAGTTGTAGGCCTGATGGTGTTGGCTTTCTTTTTTTGGTGTTTCAGCAGGTAAGTCGGCAAAACCCTCCATACCCAAGGCTAACTGTTTGAAACGTTGGTTTTTCAGGTAAAGATGCAGACGGCTGCAGAAAGTTTTGGGTACAAATGCCTGGTAGATGGTGCAGGCCTTGTAGTCATGCGATTGACCTAAACAAAAAAAGACACCGATTGTGGGCGTCCTTGTGAGGTATCTGACGGTCGCATTTACACCTGCCCTTTCTGAATGACATGAACAAGCATTAGAATAAAGTAAATGACTGAAAGGTTCCCCGATGGGGGGCACTTACCTAATTTCTTCAGAATTTGATGGCCAGGATGGCAGGAACACCTGACGTTCAAATAACGGCTGAGAGGTTCTGAGGACTGGTGCGTGCAGACATCACTTTTATGGCCCACGTTCTTCTAGCCACATCAGAAGTCCCACACACCATACAGAGACTGAAATTTTTTGTATACTGGCCGGATGGTCGGGAAGCAAGAGGAGTAAACCAATATGTGATGAATACTGCAGCATGTGAATAGAAGGACATTGTCGGGTGGAGGAGGTGCAGCAGGAGGCTCAGGCCTGGTACCTTTGCCTTCTTTTTCAGTGGCTTGACAGTCTGACAGGATGGCCCATTGCAAGAGCAAGATGTCCGAGTTGTTGATTTTCTAAATAGATAATAAGAGTGTGGTGACAGCTGTGAAGAGTCTTTGGAACAAAGGCCTGACAAATTGTGTAGGATTTATGGTCATGACTGGGCCCTAGGCAAAACAAGCACAGGTCGTGGGCGTTTTTATGGGGGATCCGACGTCCCCACCTACACTGTCCTTTCCTGGATGACACGAACCTGGACAGGCATGCAGTGACGAAAACAACAACAAGAAAAAAAGCCCCAGTGGGGTACTTACCTTAAACTTGCAGGATCCAAAGGCAGGAATGGCAGGATGAGCTGACGTTAGACTGGCAGCAGAGAAGTTCTGAGGAAAGTACATGCAGACCTCACTTTTATGGTCCACGCACTCTATGGCCAACATCAGATGTCCCTCGTACCTTGCAGTGAATAAAGCTTTTGTATTCGGGTCACTAGGTGGAGGCTAACTTAAGGGCTATGAATACTGCAACATGAGAACAGAAGAACATCAGTTATTACAGTTTAACTGCTATAGCAGTCTGGCAACTAGACACTGTAAAACTCCACTGCCAATCATGAGTGGACAGGTGATCCGCTGTGGCGACCCATAACTGGGAAAAGCCGAAAGAAGAAGGAGAAGAACTGCTATAGTAGTCATTATCTTGTTGCTCATAATAATGTCCACGTGTTGAACTTTTTAGACTATAAATCAAATATCTATTGTAACTAAAGTAGGTGGTAAAAAAAGTAACAACCAATGGAGACATGATTTTTCTGTAAGATTCAAAGTCTGACTTACATTTTCAAAGTAAAAAGGGGGGACTGATATATTTATATGAAGTAAAACTGGTTTTCCCTCACAGAAATAGCATGCATGTGATTTGGTAAAACTGCTCTTCTCACAGTAACAGCACGTATTGGTAAAACTGCTGTCTCATATTGACAGTGTGATTCTTTTAGGAATAGTATAAAAAATACAGAGCCTGTAAATGCAGGAAGACACAAGAATGTGCTTGCATGACAACAAAATACTATACTTCTGAATAAATAGTTAGAACAGCATGTGATGCATTAGCTTAACAGGATGCACTTGGGTAGAACAAAAAAATATTATACTTCTGAATGTTTTGTAACAAATGGCATTAACAACAGAGGCTTGTTGAAATATCCTAAACAGTTGAATGTACACAGATATTCAAGCTAAAGGGAAATGGCTAACAGCAGAAGTCATTCTAACTAACCTGTAAATGAAAGAACATTTCGGCATGCTGAGAACTGGTTTTCTCTGGATGAGCATGGCTAACAAAGCAGAAAAAGTTAAAATACTATACTATCAATGAAAACATTTGTGAAAGCACATTTTGGCTTGCTGAAGGAACTGTTTTTCTCTGGATGAGATAAGAATACAGACCAAGAAGGCTTCAATACAGAAAAAGAATGTTTTCATCAAGTACAAAAGTTTTGAAACTATAGAAGTGGTTGCAAAGACTTTTTGGTGGACAATTGGTAATCAGAGTCAGCTGAAAAAGTGCAGTGTTTCTGACAGTTATATCTGTGTTATGAAGAAAATAATCCCACAATAGTGCTTGGTCAGCCTGCTTCAATAAATCTGTCAGCAATTACGAATAAACAACTGTACAGTTTGTCTTGTGTGATGTGCCTGCAGTTAATTTCAATTTAACAGACTGCAGTGTCTTGCCCTCAGACTCCAACTTCATGAAAATTACTTAAAAAGGGAGTCCAAACAGGAGAGCTCTATACAGTGGTTTATTTAGAAGCTCCCTCTATATGATCCGGAAGGACCACTCTCCTCATCAGGCTTGTCCATGCATAACAGACACTACAGCTGCTGCCAGGCATGATGAATCCGCTGCAGCACTGCCAACATGGCTATGTGGGAAGAGAGATCATGGAGCCCAAGCTTCTCCTGCTTCATATTCTTATCCTGCATCAACTCTGTCTTTGCCCTCATCTTCTCCCAACAGAGACTTTGGTAACTAAGCATGTTAGACTGGCAGTTCAAGGCTCTGAATGAGAGGGGAGAAAAAGTATCCACTCCCCCCCCCACACACACACACACACACCCACACACACACACATCTGTTTTATTCTCCCAGATATGGGAACATGGTTCTGCATACAGCTGAGAATGCTCCCCTTGCTGGATTCCAGGGACATCACAGATGGATCAGCAAAGGTGCTTTTTATAGATGAACTTGAGGAAAATCCTGACCCTGCAAAATTTAAAAGGTTTCCAAACAGAACTGGGAAGAGATGTCAGTTGTATGGATGTATTGGTAAAAATACCCTCCAAGATGCCTAGGACTATAGGAATTGCTAGGGATTTAAGTGTATGCAGGTCCAGGTAAGCAATAAAGTACAGTTTTGTACCTACCATAAATGTAGATGTCCGACAGGTATGCATCTGCAGTCATAACATATGGGTTGTCCTGCCTCAGGCAGCCCTTCGGTCGTCCGGATTCCAAAGTCTGGGTCTGGCCTCGACTGATGTCGCACTTTCCCCGACGTCAGAGCGTCTGGGGTTTAAAAGCATCAGCCGACGCCATTTTCCTCAGTTTTTCTTGCCCCAGATGCCAGGTGCCCTCTAGGAAGGCTACATTTGGATAAATGCTGAAAAGTTCCAAACATTTGCAAATTATATACATGCATAAACAAACAAATACACCATAATAGATTCCCCCAGCTAGCTGGGTAAGCACCCTAGGAATACCACAGAGGGGAAGGAGGGAGGGTAATCCTGACTGCAGATGCATACCTATCGGACATCTACATTTATGGTAGGTACAAAACTGTACTATGTCCTTCAAGGATGCATCTGCAGTCATAACATATGGGTATAATACCATAGCCAATCTGGGGGAGGAGGTACTAAGAAAAGGATGGTGTAGTTAAGATCCCCTGCAGGACTGCAGTTGCAAACCCTGCTCTGGATCTAGAGTATAAAGGTAGATTGTAATGCTTGGCAAATGTATGCACGGAGCTCCAAGTAGCAGCTTCTAAAATGTCCTTGGTAGCCACCCCCCGTAGGAAGGCTGTAGTGGTGGCCGAGGCCCTTGTGGAGTGAGGCCTGATATTTTCAGGAACTGTCTTTCCATGAAAGGAGTAGCAAAAGCAAATGCAATTTCCTATCCATTTTGAAATTGTCTGTTTGGAAATTGCTCTTCCTTGCACCCCAGTTGCATATGTTACAAAAAGTTGGTCAGTTTTTCTGCTAGTTTTTGTTCTGTCCAAGTAGTAGCGTAGTTGTCTGTGTATATCCAGGGTGTGCAAAAGTTTTTCTCCTCTATTCTGTGGATTAGGGAAGAACGTAGGCAAGTGAATAGCTTGGTTCAAGGATACCCTAGATACCACCTTTGGCATAAAAGTAGGATTGGTTCTTAGTGACACCCTGTCCTGGTGGAAAATAAGAAAAGGCTGCACTGCCATTAATGCTTGTAACTCAGATACTCTTCTTGCTGAAGTGATTGCCAGAAGGAATGCAGTTTTCCAAGATAGAAACTGTAGATCTGCTGATGCTGCTGGTTCAAAAGGAGGTAGTGTCAGTTTCTCCAGCACAAAGTTGAGATCCCAGGCAGGTAGAGGGGGTCTTCTTGGAGGTTTAATATTTTGATCCCTCTCAGAAATTGTCTGAGGAGAGGGTGTGAGAAGATAGGTGGATCCACATTGTATTCTGCTGAAATTGCTGAAGCATGAATCTTAATGGAAGAATAGGACAGGCCATTGTAGAACAATTCTGCTAAGTATTCTAGGATATGTGTTAGGTTTGCCACTGTGACATCTGTGCCCTTTGATGTGCTCCAAATGAGAAATCTCTTCCATTTAATGGAGTATGTCTTCCTTGTGGAAGGCCTGCGAGCCTCCAGGATAATGTCCTTCACCCTCTGAGATAAAACAGTTTGATTGGGATTTAAGGAATTTTCCAGGCAGTTAGCTGCAATGTTTTCAAGTTGGGATGCAGGGTCTTGAAATTGTTCTGCGTCAGAAGAAGAGGCCATAGGGGGAGAGGCCATGATTTTGCCTGAGACATGCTTCTCAATAATGGATACCAGTGTTGTCTTGGCCAGTCCGGAGCTATTAGTATCACTTTTGGCTGTTCCTCCCTGATCTTCAGTAGAACCTTGTACATCAATGGGAGAGGTGGGAAGGCGTACACTGTTAGGGCTTTCCAGCTGAAAGAGAGAGAGTCCACCCTCCAAGCTTGTGGGTGGTATGTCCTTGAGCAGAATGTCTTCAGTTGATTGTTGAGTGGGGAGGCGAACAAATCTATCTCCGGCATTCCCCATGTCTTTGCTATGAGTTGGAAGATGTCTGGGTGCAGCATCCATTCATGTGCATCCATGGTAGTTCTACTTAAGCTGTCTGCCAGTGCATTTTCTTTCCCTGGCACGAATTGGGCCTGTAGTTGGATATTGAGATACAGGCATAGTTCCCACAGATTCATAGCCATCCGGCATAGAGGGTAAGAATGTGTGCCTCCCTGCTTGTTTATGTACCACATGACCGTGGTGTTGTCTGTCCTTATTAGCAGGTGTCCTTGTTGGAGGAAGGGTTTGAATGTCTCGATTGCATGCCTCACTGCCATCATTTCCTTTTGGTTTATGTGCATGCTTAGCTGTCCTTGAAGCCATAGGCCTTGGATACATTTGTCCTCCATGTGTGCTCCCCATCCTCGGTCTGAGGCGTCCGTGGTGATGGTCTGCCTTGGTTTTGGTTTGTTGAAAGGCAACCCTCTGTTGGACTGGCAGGCCTGAGCCCACCACAGGTATTCCTTTTGAAGGCATGGAATGATTGGTATCATGGTTTCTAAACTGTGACTGTGCTGAGACCATACACTCCGGAGGTACCATTGTAATTTCCTCATATGCAGCCTGGCATGCGGTATTAGAATTATGCAGGATACCATGTAACCCAGGGCCTGCAGGATTTTCCTTGCAGTAAGCTGAGTTTGTCTTGTCAGAATCATGAAGTAATCTGGAAGTTGTTTTTGTTTTTCTTCTGTGAGAAAGGCCATTTGGGTGGTTGTGTCCAGATCTGCACCCAAAAAGGTTATCCTTTGGGATGGTACTAGTCTTGACTTTTGGATGTTGACTGTGTATCCCAAGGTCTGTAGCAGGTGTATGGCATAGGCCAAGTCCTTTATCAAATTTTCCTTGTTGTCCGCTTGTATTAGGCAGTCGTCCAGGTATGGATAAATTTGAATTCCCTGTAGTCTGCAATGTGCAATTACTGATGCCAGGCATTTCGTGAATACTCTGGGCGCAGTAGATAAGCCAAAGGGCAATGCTGAGAATTGATAATGCTCTGATCCTGCAAGAAATCTGAGGTGTCTTCTGCAGTTTGGTCGAATAGGGACGTGCAGGTATGCCTCCTTGAGATCTAGAGTCACCAGCCAAGACTCCTTGCCCAACATGGGAAGAAGTTGCTGTAGGGTCAGCATTTTGAATTTTGGCACAATGAGATAAGTGTTCAGTGCGGACAGGTCGAGAATAGGCCTCCATTGATTTTCCTTTCTTGGTACAAGGAATAGTCTGGAGTAAAATCCTTGGCCTTGTTCTGAACATGGTACCTTTTCTATAGCTTTCATCTGAAGTAAGTTGCTGATTTGTTTTAAAGCCTCTGCCCTCTGATTTGGTGGAAGGTTTGGCATTCCGCCTCTTTTTGGCAAAGTATGGAAGTGGAACCTGTATCCTTTGTCTATTATTTGCAGTGTCCATGTATCCTTTGTGATATAATGCCAGTTTTTTGAGAATAAAGCCAGCTTTCCGCACAAGGGTGCTTCCAGTTGATCCCTGGTAGGCGGAATCAGAGTTAAGTCATTGACCCTGTCCTGGTGTAGTAGTTGTTGTTGTTGCTGTTGCACTACTCCTCTGGTTGGCAGGCTGCCACTGACGGCCTCTGTAGGAGCCCTTCGATTGACCTCTGCCTCCAGGGCGCCTGTTCCTGCCTCTCTGGGCTCTGTCAGAGTCTGGAAAGGACCAATTCTTAGTAGGCCAGTTTCTGCTGAATCTCGGTGGTTGAACTTGCAGGAAATCTTTAACTGTTTGCACAGATTTTGCCTTTTCTTCAACCTTTTTTAAGATCTCCTAAGCAGAGGAGCCAAATAAATTTTGTTTCTCCATTGGAGCATCCAGGAATTTAGCTTTGACATGGCCTGGCAAAGATTGCTCCTTCAGCCAGGCATGCCTATGAATAACTGCCCCAGTCATAGCTGATCTAAATGAAGCCTCCAGTGCATCATAGCCACATTTTAAGAAATGATTACTAACCTGTTGTGAGTTGTGTACCAAATCTTGAAGGGATTTACGGTCTAGGGGTTCAGGAAAAGAAAGTTTCTTATTCAGTTCATCTAACAAATACTCCTGGTACTGTATCATATGAAATTGACAGTTTAATGCCCTGACAGAAAGAGTTGCAGAAGTATACACCTTCTTTCCCCATCTCTCTAAAGCTCTAGACTCTCTGTCAGAGGGTAGAGGATTTTTGGCAGTAGCGGCCGCAACCCCTTTAGGGCTCTGAGAAATAGTTTCTGGGTCTGCAGAATGGGCTTTATACAAATGGAAATGAGAATCCAGGACCCTGTAGTATCTGTCAGGTTTGGCAGGGGCCGGAGGGAGAGTATCAGGGGCTGTACTGACATCATCAATTACATTCAGAACAGGAGGTATAGCTAAGGGCCTATGCTGAGGCAAATGCAAAAAGGTCCTTAATCTTTTTCTAGAATCAGAGAAATGCTGACCTTGCCATTGAAAATGCTCTCTCATGGAGTGTAGAGTCTCACCAAAGGAAAACTCTTCAGGAGGGGAGGCCGAAGGGATAGATTCCTCTGCATCTGAATCCTCATAAGGCAAGTAAGCCCCTTCCTGGTAGTCTGACAACTCAGATCCATCCGTGGAATCATCTGAGGAGTGAGGATCAGAGGGGTCAGTCCTGGGCCTTTTGTCTGGAGGAGGTTGAGAGGCCCTGTCTGGGTGAGTTTGTGAACCCCTAATTAAGGTCCTCAGCAAGGCTGAGGATCTGTGAACTAGAGGAAGACCTCTGGGAGGTAGATTTGGCAGGCAAAGCTTTTGAAAGTTTGGCAGCTTTAGCCCTTGAAAAGGCCTTAATGGACATGGAAGCAGGGGGCCTAGCTGCCCCACGTGCAGGGGTAGAAATGTCCAAAGGTATGGTGTCGGACAATTCCTGAACACTAGCTTCTGTAGGTAGTTCTGAAGCCGACTCAGCCGGGCCTCGGCCTCGGTGGTCGGAAGTATGGTTTCGAAGAAGGAATCGCCGAGGACTCTGTTTCGCCGAAACCGAGACACTCGTAGGCCTAGCCGTGGTTTCAGCGAAACCGCGGGCCGTGAGTGTCGGTCCTTTTCCTTGCGTTTTGACCATATGCGAAGTCGAGTCTCCGGCGGCATTTTATAAGCAAAAGCGGCTCCAAAAAATGCCTCTGCAAACTCCGACCGACGTCTAAGAGTTCGTCGGTTGAAGGAGGCACAGGCTAAACAGGCCGATACGTCGTGGTCTGGGCCTAAGCAAGGAAGGCAGTAAGAATGGAAATCCTTATGAGGTATTTGTTTCCCACAAGTTAAACTTTTAGTTATGTACTCACCATAACTTCAGATGTTTGGGATCCATCTCGCCTACATTCTGAATGATGGGTTCGGAGCCGATCCTCGGCTCCGCACGCTTATGCCAAAGAGCGAAGTCTCTTACTGGCTGAGCTTACCATATCCCAGGATGCACCACTACCAGTCCCCCAGATCTAGTTTGTCCGCATACATGCACACATGCATACCCTGCTTATATAACATCGTCAGATGAAACAAGATAAAACAGTAGAACTCAAAACCGTTCAATCTCTTCTGATCTCCAAGGCAGGGGAAGGAGGGTGGGTATTAGGAATGTAGGCGAGATGGATCCCAAACATCTGAAGTTATGGTGAGTACATAACTAAAAGATGTTATGTGATCCTATCTGCCTACATTCTGAATGATGGGACAGCGTCCTAGCACCTGAATCCTGGGTGGCTCACTGGAAAACACTCCTGAGTACCGTGGAACCAAATGAAGCTCGTCCTTTAGATGCCACATCCAATTTGTAGTGGGAAATGAAAGTGTGCGGATTGGACCAAGTAGCAGCACAGATTTCGATATAGCGAGCTTGGAATGAAAAGCTATAGAAGTAGCCATAGCTCTGGTAGAATGAGCCTTGATAGATGTTGTAAGTTGCTTATTCAAGAAGAATAAGCCTGAGTTATGCAATCTCTGATCCATTTTGAGATAGTAGCTTTTGTGATGGTTTGGCCCAGTTTATTATCTGAGAAGGACACAAACAACTGGTCTGACTTACGAAGTTGCTGAGTCCTGTCTAAATAGAAGCGTAATTGCCTGTGAACATCCAATTTATGAAGAGTGTATTCTGCTTCATTGGAGAATTTTGGGAAGAAAACCGGTAGCTCTAGAGATTGTTGGAGGCAGAAACTAGAACAGACCTTTGGGACAAAGGATGGATTAGGCCTAAGTGATACTCTATCCTTGTGGAAAATCAAACGGTGGCTTAATAGACAGGGCTTGAAGCTCTGAAATTCTTCTTGAACATGTATCTGCAACTATGAAGGCAGTTTTCTAAGACAGATATTTTAACTCGCATGTAGCAGCCGGTTCGAAGGGGAGATGTTAATGCGAAGCACCAAATCAAGATCCCACGGAGGTGCAGGATGAAAAATTGGTGGTCTTAATAGGCTCGCACCTTTAATGAAAGTTTTGCATAGTCTGCTGCTCATCAAAGGAGGATCCATGGATTCGTGGAATTTAGAGATAGCCGCTAGTTGGACTTTAATAGTTGAGACAGAAGATCCCTGATTAAACAGGGATGTTAAAAATTTCAAGACCTCTGGGACAGGAGCAGTGATAGGGTCTAAGCCCTTGAGTTGAGCCCAGATAGCAAACCTCTTCCACTTACTAAGGTACAATTTGTTAGTGGTGGGTTTGTGGGCGAAGATAAAATGTGAACAACTTCCGGGTCTAGTGTGTGCCTTCTAACTAAAGTCGGAAGTGGAGGAGCCAAGCTGTCAATTTCAAAGATTGAAGGGACTGATGTCAAAGTCCCGACTGATGGATTAGCAAGTCCGGAATCAGGTCTAAAGTCCACGGATCGTCCACTGCATGCTTCTTCAGGTAGGGAACCATACCTGACGAGGCCAGTACGGGGCAATCAGTATCATTGAAGACCCCAGTTGAGAGGCTTTTGAATAACTCTGGGAAGAAGCGGAATTGGAGGAAAGGCATAAAGTAGCCCTGTTGGCCAAGGTTGTGCTAGAGCATCCATGGCTGGTACTCCCTGATGTGGGATCAAGGAGAAGAACCTTTGGCACTTGGTGTTTAATGGAGTTGCAAATAGGTGCAGCGTCCCCCATCTCCTGAAAACCTGAGCTGCTACTGTGTGGTTTAGAGCCCACTCGTGAGGAGAGAGAATTGTCCTGCTCAATTTGTCTGCCAATATATTTGACTTTCCCGGGATGTGGGTCGCTACCAAGAAGCGGTTGGTAGCTACAGCCCATTCCCACACTCTCATGGCCTCTCTGCAAAGGGGTATGATCTGGTCCCTCCTTGTTTGTTCAGATACCAAACCACCGACATGTTGTCTGTGTGGATGGCGATGATGCCCTGAGGAAGAAACTTGTGTAAGGCTTGTAGGGATAGAAGTACAGCCCTCATCTCCAACACATTGATGTGGAGAAGAGCTGCGCCGGGAAGCCAGGAGCCCTGAACTAGCCTGCCCAGACAATGCCCCCCCCCACCCTATCTGGGAGGCATCTGTCGTCAGGGTAACCACTGGAGAGGGAAGAACAAAGGGGTTTCCTTGATCCAAATTGGATGTCTGAAGCCACCAGCGAAGGTCCCTTTGCATATATCCGTAATCATGATGTGATGATTGAGGGGAAGATCCTGAAAGGACCATTGCGTTGACAATAGCCACTGAAGAATCCTTATGTGCAATCTTGCCAGAGGGACTAAAAGAACCGTGGCAGACATTGAGCCTAGAACTTGTAGAACCATCCTGGCTGGGGCTTTGGATCTCGAGATCAGAGCTTGAACTTGGCCCTGTAAAGTTTGGATCCTTTCGGCAGGAAGAAAGACGCATCAATCTTGAGTCTATCTCTGCTCCTATGAACTTTATGCTGAGAGGGCAGCAAGACAGACTTTGACCAATTGAATGTAATCCCCAGGGTAACACCCAGGAGATGGTGGCTTTGAGGTTGTCCATTAGTAGATGCCTGGTGGTGGCAGTCAGGAGCCAGTCGTCCAGATAGGGAAACACTTGGAATCCAAGACTTCTCAGGTGAGCCGTCACTACTGCCAAACACTTGGTGAACACCCTGGGGCTGTGGTGAGACCAAAGGGCAGAGCAAAATTGGTAATGACTGACTCCCAGGCTGAAGCGCAGATACCTTCTGGACGCCTGATGTATCGGTATGTGATAAAAGGCGTCCTTGAGGTCTATGGAGCACATCCAAACATCCTTCTCCAACAATGGGAGAATGGATTGTAACGTGACCATTCGAATTTGGATTTCGTGACGGATTGGTTCAGTCTGCTGAGATCCAATATTGGTCTCAGGTCCCCTGTCTTTTTTGGCACTAAAAAGAACCTGGAGTAATTTCCTATCCGATCTGGTCTGTGGGGACCGGTTGGATGACTCCTTTTTCTAGCAGCTTTAAAGCTTCTGCGGCTGCCATTTCCCTTTGACTGGGTGGTGGGTCCGGGATTCTTTTGGACGGTGGGGGCGAGAATGTGAATGGGATGGTGTAACCTCCGGCAATGATCCAAAGCACCCATCTGTCCTGAGTGATTGACTCCCAGGCTTTTAGGTGCTTGGCAAAAGCGACACCCGACTGGCTCGAGCAGCACAGCCGGGCAATCCCTCATGACGTGTGGGAGGCTGAAGAGCCACGAAAGGACTCGCGGTCTCCAGAATTGCGGGGCCCTCTGCCGCCTCTGGGACGGCGTCTCCCTGAAAAATTTCCCGTCCTCTGCCTCTGGAAGGGATTCTTCCTGCTGTTGGGAGAAAAACTTACGGATTTCGGAACCACATTTTCCCCTCCTTTAGCCTTGGGGTAAGGCCGAAGGGAGTGGAATAACGGGCACCTACGGCAGATAAAGTTTTTCCCTCTTGCTCACAGCGGTAAGGGTGTCTTTAACCTTGGGTCCAAACAAGGAGGACCCATCAAAGGGAGCGTCGTGAAGGAAGACTTGAAGGCCTCCGAAACTGACACAAACGGAGCCAGGCTTGTCTCCGTAGAGCCACGCCTGTGCCTGCCTCTACCCGCCCCGCATAGGAAATGAGCCTCATGGACGAGTTAGAAATTGACGTAAGGATAGCCAACTGAGAGCTAACCGACTGGGCTAGCTGCTCAGGTAGGTTACCGAGAGGAATCTGACAACTCCTTGACCAGATCCCTCTGAAGCCTGGTAAAATGTGCCAAATAATTCAGAGACCTTAAAGTAAAGGCCGCTGAAGTCAGGGTGCTTCCGTACCTGTCCATACTCCTAGACTCCTTATTAGGAGGATGGATGGGCGTTGAAGCCTCTGCCACGTCCTGTTGTGTAGCAGATGCCACCACCATGGCATCTACAGCCACGCCTTTAGTGAGGAACTCCTTCTCGGGAGCAGACAAAAATTTATTTGGACGAAGGGACTGGTTCCACGGTATCTGGATGTTCACGCCCTTCGACAAACTAAATCCAGAAGCTCGTCAAGGGCGGAGACACCCAGGAGGCGGAGGGCTGAGCCCCAAAGGCCTTGAGGAGCACTGACTCGTCAGTAGGGGGTTTGGATATCCAGCCGCCTCGTTGTTTGAGGATCTCTAAGATGTCTGCAAAGGAGACATCATCCGAGGACGACGGGGACCCTCTGCATCATCCAGATCAGTGTCTGAAGTAATAGACTCGGGGAGTCCACGTGCTTCCTCTTGCACGATCTCTTCCTTGGGGTTCCTCGAAGACAGCTCAGAAGAACCCTCAGGAAGAGGGAACCCCACTGGGGGTAACCTCAGGCCCCGGGCTCCGCTGACTACGGACAGGGAACTGCCAAAGACCCAGTCTCCACGCCTAGGGAAGGTGCCGGTAAAGCCGGGAGATGGCGAAGAGGACTTGGCCAAGGCACTCCTCATGGCTCTGAAAGCCGGACCCCAGAATCCTGGGAGTATCCGGTCCCGGAGCCGTGATAGTCGACGGAAGACCGCGAAGCACCGAGGGGAGGCTCGGAACAGCATAGGTCCCAAACATCACCCCGGGTCCAGCGAAGACCAAACTCGGACCCGAAGGCCGGGTTGGAGTAAGGGTCGGAGCCGACCCTGAGATCTCCATCGGCTCCAACAGCACCTGCTCCCGGAGCCAAGCAGTCGGAGGAGGAATGGCAATGGGGTGGGCAGGTCATCGGCTCCGAAGCCAACTGGGTCGGAACGAAACAAATTTTGGAAGACTGGGGACTGGAACAGTCTTTGGAGCACCCTGTCTATATCAGAATCTGACATCCTCGAAGACCGAGAGGAAACAGAACGGGTCGAGAAGGCCTCTCCAACGCCCCAAATGGCTAGGGGACTGGCTCGAGGCGACTCGATGAGTATCGGCGCCGAGGAATACACACACCAGTTTCCATCGGTGCCGAGGTGGACTTGGCCGAGGAGGAAGTGTCTGAGCGGGCAACCTTGTCGGCTCCGAGAGCAGTGGAGCCGGCGAAGATGACCCGCCTCGATGCCCCAGCTATCGGCTCGCCAGAGGAGTCGATACTGGTGGCATCGAGGCAGACCGTTCGACCTCGGCTCCAAGTCCTTGGAGGAGAGGCCTGCCTTTGTTTCTTAGCGATCGGATCCGACGGACTGGTGAACGTACGCCTTTTGGCCGGAGAAGGAGAGGATGCCAAAGCTTCTTGAAAGATCGTTTAATTAATCCCTTAGGAATTAATTTATTTTTCCTCTCCTGGAGGACCTTTGGTGAAAAAGCGTGTCATACAATAAATGATTCCTGTAAATGCTTTGCCCTAAGCAATACACATAGCAGTGATCCGGCCGTGATGGACATTTTGAAGCTACATTTTACACATTTCTTGAAGCCGAAGGCCTGGGATTCTGAGACATTATAGAAATTTTCAAAAGTAACTGAAAGAACACTGGTAATACACCTAGAGTAGGCTTACAGTTATCACCGCAATACTCTGAGTTAGTCAAACACAGCACAAACTCTGTAATATAATAATCTCCGTTAGTTCTTATTTAAGAAGAAATGTAAATGATTCAAAACAGAACCAAGTCACCTACAAACAAAAGACCGGAAAGGCCTTTCCAGACAAGAGGTACTCCTAGTCACTCACAACACAAGAATTCACCAAGTGAATTTTGTCAAACACACTCAAAACACAAGAATAGCTGTTAAAACAGCTTTTGTAGAAGAAGAAAAACCTGACAGAAAAACTAGTGAAATAATCACTACTTAACTCAGCCAGCTCGAGACCACGTCTTCACTTGTTAGCGGCAAACGAGATCTGGGGGACTGGTAGTGGTGCATCCTGGGATATGGTAAGCTCAGCCAGTAAGAGACTTCGCTCTTTGGCATAAGCGTGCCGAGTCGGAGCCGAGGGATCGGCTCCGAACCCATCATTCAGAATGTAGGCGAGATAGGATCACATAACATCAATTATTTACTTTGTCTGACATCGGCTGAGGCAAGAAAGAGTCCCCAATGGGGTACTTAGCTTTTTTCGAAGTCTTCGGTAGCTGAAATCACTGGATCTGACCGACCGGCACTTGCGAACAGCTTCTGCTTCGGGCACCGCGCGGCAAGAAAGACTGAGGAAAATGGCATCGGCTGATGCTTTTATACCCCAGACGCTCTGACGTCGGGGAAAGTGCGACATCAGCCGAGGCCAGACCCAGACTTTGGAATCCGGTCGACCGAAGGGCTGCCTGAGGCAGGACAACGCATATGTTATGACTGCAGATGCATCCTTGAAGGACATCTAGTCAACAAGCTACCAATAAGGACAAGATACAGGCAAGTGAACTGTCCAAAAACAGCTAGCCACCAAAAGACCCTGAAAGGAGCCTTAAATTCAAAATTAAGTACCAACAGCTGAAAATTGCACTGGAAGGTCAACAGTACACATAAATGTGTTAAATGAGCCAAGCAATGCTAAACAAAAGCCTTAAATGCCTGCAGCAGGCAACATGCACCAAAAGGAGGATTTTGGGAGGGGAGGAACAAAAATCATGAAAACTATCAAGGAATATTTAGGGCAAACTAACCTTAAGTAGAGTCAAGAAAAAATGTACTGTCATCACAAAGACTTGTAAAGCAGTATCATTAAACTCAACAGAGCAAGAAGTCCAAATAAAAAAATGCAGACTGAAGCAATTTCTGTGCTGCCACGTCTAAGTGTGGCAAGAGAGATGAGAAGAAAAAGTGAGCAGGCAAAAGCATTACGGGTACAGTGGAAGAATCTGCAGCCCAGGAAGTTTCAGATGCTGGGCTACTAAGTCCTACTGGCTTTTTGTATCAGCTAGTGAGGACCACACAATTATAAGAGCAAAAAGGAGGCATGTACAATCATTATGGTAGTATATATGGTTAAGTGTACACCCTTGTTGTGACATCTACATGGACAAAACCCCAAAAGGCTTTTGATAAGGATTTATGAGCACACATATGCCATAAATATAAACTAGTGATTAACACCCATTAGAAGCACTCAACAGTACGCACAGTCTTCAAGAAGTTTAACTTGCTGACTGCAATAAAGATACTTCCAGATGGAAGAATTGGTGACATAGAAAATAAGTGGGATCAAAGAATATCAATCCAAAGGCATTAATGTAAATATTAACACAAACTCTGCAAAATACAAAGCAAATGGAGGTTTTCTCAATATTTTATCAGTTCTTTCTTGCATAACTTTTTACAGGTATAACCATGTATGTTATTTAAAAACTGAATGTTTATGACGTTTTCATTGTTAATAGAACTTAAGAATGGTTTGTCAAATTGGTTTTGATTAATATTCACTGTATGATAGAATGCTCTATTTGTTTACATCGTATATCTGAGCATAAGTCCTGCATTCAGAAAGTATGAAGACACTAACGTTGAATTTACCAAATGTTTGTTTCACGTACCTGGTAGTCTTATGATTCTGTTCTTTTTACTACAAACTACTGTGAGCATTCTGGGCTATAGATCTGGTACATTTTATAAATTCCCCTCCACTACAGACACCATACTGCAACAGAAAGAACTAATTTCCTAGGATTGGGATAATCACGTAACCACTGGAAGGCTGGTAACCCGATTTTTTTTTTTAAACCTGATTAGTTCTTTACTCACAACACCTACTCATCATAATGCACAAATCATAGCCAAGAGATGTCATCCTTCCATTTTCCTGTATATGCCCCCTCACTGTGTTTCTCCTATAAGAACACAAACTATAGGGTGACTTCAGAGTATACCCCAAGAGCAGAAACTTCTCCATTCACAGAATGTGGCCTCATGGCTATTGGGTCATCATTATGAGGTAATGACACAGAGTTTAGCCAAGAGAGTACTCCATGGGCTACAGTAAAACACTACAGGTCTTACCAGGGGTTCAGGGGCCTGATCTGGATAAGCTAACCAAATGGCCACATGCTTACCTGCACTGGATGCTATGTTCATACCTTAGACCCATCCCAAAGGTAGTTGCTGGAAGAATACTTCCTCCAGCCTACGTCTGCATAATTAGTCTGTAAATGGTCTATGTTTGTTCCATCTTTAGGTGATGGACAGCTCACATGCCATAAAGTGAAATAAGTCATCTCTTGTCAGGCTAGGACAAAGTAGTTTCAGACAAACTCTGGCCTCATATTCCCTTAACCAGTCCTCAGACATCTGACAATTACCACAAGGGACACTCTAGTGTTAATCTTTGAACAGATATGGGCACCTCCCACAGCCAACATAATGTGAAATATAAAATGGTATTCCAGTTTTTCCTTCTCCTCCTGCTAGGCCTGTTAAAATACAGTCACTTATCTCTTAAGTAGTAACAAAACACTGATGGCATGGGTGCTTGCTAATGAAATAACTGTAAGAACAATTAGACATGTATGTTTTCCAAGCACCTGACACAAACTCTCCTACTATGAAAGCGAACATAAGATTCAAACAGCAACAGTGAAAGAAAGAAAAAAATAATGGAGTTGGGTATGTACTCCAACTTTGACATGCTATATCCATTGCACACTAGCAAGAATTATGGGAACTGAATTAATTTAAATATTTTGTGCCAACAAGCATACTCTGAAGAGAAGTCAGCTGCTTGCCATGGAAGAGGGATCCTCTATGGTTACAGTTTCACTCAGAATGACTTCTTCATATAGTGTACACTGTCAAAGATAAAATAAATTAATTAACCTCCCAGGTAAAGTCATAGAGGAAGATGAAATTGTGATTTAACAAGTCTGTATGATAGAATTAGCATAATGACAGTTAACTAGATTAACCTGTAGCCAGCAGTCATGTAGTTACCATTAGGCTGGTTCTTTGTCATTCCTGGTCATCTTTGACTTATGGGATTTCGTAGCCAGGCAGATTTGATCCCTCAACTTTTCACATCAAGTACTCAAGCTTGAGCTCCCTCCCTACTCCCAACATACATCTGTTCCTTGCCTTGCCTCACAATAAGTTTGCCTCTTTCTTTCCAGGAGGAGTGCAATGGAAAAATCAGAAAGGGTCTTGTGAGTAGCTGACAGACCTGAGGAAAGGTTTAAGTCTATTCAGAGAAGACCGCCATGACAATTTAGCAGGGGGATGGTGGGCAGGTTATTAACATGGATGAAATAAGGTAACAAGGATCCTGCAATTACACTAAGTACATAACTACATAACTTCTGTATCACTCCATCCATCCACTTGGACTAATCCCAAGCTACCCTTTTATCTGACTGCAATCAAGACAGAATGCCCCTGAGGATGGTTGCTCCAAAAGAAGATGTAGATCTGGAGATGCCTAATTTACATTTAGACAGGGCATGAAATACTGAACCAAGCCGCCACTGCATAAATGCCACTTACTGAAGAATTCTTAAAAAAGGCAATAAATGCTGCTCTAGATATGGCTGAGTGAGCCTTTTGCTTCCCCAACAAGGTCTTATTGTTTGAATGGGAAGCAAAGGCTATTCAGTTTGAAAGTCATCTGGACAAGGATGTGTTGGATTTCTTGCACCCCAATTTGGAAGTCACAAATAAACGGAGAATCAATCTTTGTTTTCATGACGTGCAACTAGAAGAGCAATTGCCTGTGAACATTCAAAGTGTGAAGGCAGTACTCTTTTTTATTAGAGTAGTTAGGGAAGAAGACCAGAGAGTGAATGCTTTGGTTAAGGTAAGATTCTGAAATCTACCTTGGGTATGAAGGATGACAAGGAGGCAAGACTGCTCTGCAAAACCATTGTAGCATGTTACAGGCCTGGCCTTCCTGAAAACACTAGAGGGATAAATGTATCACCAAACACCATCATACTAGGTGACTAATTCATAAACTCAAATGCCATGGAACAACTAGTCATCATCAAGAGGAGATAACATACTTTTGATCTCATCACACACGAACATGGGTCCTCATCCCACCCCACCTGAAATAAAAAGACCACAGTAAAGAACTTCCAGTACTCAAGCCGCTGAATCACTTACAAATGCCTTCTACCAGCACCTGCAGGACTGCATGGATAAGGCAATCCCAAGCAAAACAAAGACTCTTTGTACCAAAGGCAAGCGTCCAGTCTGGTGGACCCCAGCCATAAACAAACTGTACAACAAAAGGAGGAAGCTACTACAAGATGGTAAGACACCCTTGATCACTATAAGTAAAAACTAAGAGCTCTCATAAAATCATCCAAAGCAAATTTGAGAGAAAAATAGCTAAAGACTCAAAAGACAATCATAAGGCCTTCTTTAGCTATGTTAGAAACCTGGGAGGAAACTCCCAGATATGCTCAGAGCTAGTTCAAAATGATGTGAAGATTACTGATCCTACAGACATTGCCAACATACTGGCTGACAGGTTCAGTGCAAAAAAAGGAGAGATATCTATACCAAACGATTGCAGCCCCCAAACATCTCCAGCCCAAGTGAGAACTGCTCTCTCCAAAGCAAAAACACAGCATCCATGGGACCTGATGGTGTCCTGCTCCATGAACTCAATGAGGAATTAAACCCACAGCTAGGACAGCTGTTTAATCAAAGTCTTACCTCTGGATACTTACCCAGGACTGCAACTGTGGTACCACTTCACAAAAATTACCGCCCATTAGCTTGACAAGCCTCATCTGCAAAGCCATGGAGAGGATCATAATGGACTTCATAAATAAAGACATAGGGAATTTGCAGACTTTGGATCCAACCCAGTTTGGCTTTGTCAAAGGCAGATCATGCCTTTTAAACTTGGTTGACTTTTGAAACAGTCACCAAAGCCATTGATGAGGAAAGGCAGTCCATACAGCCTACCTCGATCTGGCTAAGGCCTATCATTGAAAAACTCATCAGCTTAAATGTCAACCCATACATCACAAGATGGGTTGAAACTGGCCAGTGACAGAACCCACAGGGTCAGAGCTGCTGGCGCCATGTCAGACTCAAAGCCTGTCACAAGTGGTGTCCCACAGGGGCATCTACTTTCCCAAGTACAAGCAAACACAGGAGGGTTATGGCTGACAAAGTTTGCAGATGACTGCAAACTGGGTGCCATAGTAGAAAACACATATGACACAGATATCCTTCAGAAGGGTCTCACAGAAACGGATAACTGGTGCCAGAGCCACGGCCTAAAGTTAAATGCCAAAAAATGCATAGTCAAAATAGGTGGCAATCCACTGAGCACAGAAGAAGTTATCAGGGACCTGGGGACCCAGGTTGATAGTAGTCTGTCATTCGACACCCATGTAGCTAAAGTAATTAGGAAGACCTTCTACATTGCCCACCTTATCATGAAGGGATTCTCATCTAGATCAAGGAGGTCATAGTCCCCTTTACTCATCACTCATCAGACCAATGATTGAGTACAATGCCCCATTAGGAATGTATCTGACCCGACACTTGCAGCAGCTGGAGGTTCCTCACCAAAAGGATAAAGGGTCTCAAAATCTGTCCTATGCTGCCCGACTGAAAGAACTCCAGCTCTATTCAGTCGCCACCGCTTGCTCAGAGGTGACCCTTTGCCTAACATACAAGGCCATGTCAAACCCAGATTTGATGAATATGCTTCACCTCAAAAATCTAGATCCATCAGAGCCACAAGGCGGAGACTTAAACTATTAAAGGATAGATTCATCACCCAAAGACTCCCTATGCTGTGGAACAAAATCCCGGTACATGTGAGGGCTGGCCTTGTTCAAGAGAAATCTTGACCAATGGATGGGAGATCGCAGATATACCCCAGGGATTACCTCAGTGTCACTGCTCGACAGAGGCACAGCAAAATAATGGGTATAGTTCCCCATACTAAACAGATAGCCTAGTATGAACCTATGAACCTATGAACCTATAACTTCTAAGTGATACTGTGTTTTTCTGAAAAAAACAAGTTAAGGAGGAAAGGACGACACTTGTCCACGCAAGTCTTGAGATCTTTCTAGCTAAAGGTGACTGCTACAAGGAATAAAATCTTCCATTAGAGGAATTTTAGTTCAGTAGATGAAACTGGTTCAGAAGGGAGGTGAGTTAATGTTTCAATAATAAATTCAAACCCCATGGGAGCATGGGGTCAAACTGGGGATGAGGAAGGAAGGTATATTTTAGGAAGTCTAACACAACTTCTGGACCATGAAGGAAAAAGATGGGAATGGCAGTCATGGCTTAGTGGTAGGTCATACAAACTAATGTTACCAAGGTCCTGGGTTTGAGACTGGCAGTGGGAATTTATTTAAAGAGTAGGCAGGATTCAATTATTAAAGGGCGAAAGCCACATAACTATGGGCTAGGCTTATAAATGCCCTTGGGCAGATAGCCTAGTATGAACCTATGAACCTATGGAAAGCCTGTGTGAAAACCGGAGATGGCAGCCAACTGTACACTGATAGTAGAATAACTAGAGCCTGGGTCAAACATGAAGGAAAGAAACTGCAAAAATAAGGAAACAGCACAGAGAAGGGATCCAGACCATGGTTAGATGCCCAAATAGAAATAAAAAGTTTCCACTTGCTGTTAAGCTGAAAGAATCTGCATTACTGTGTCAGAAAGGACAGGATCAGTGGCCAATACTAGAACTGGAGAAACTGTGCAGTCGAAATTCAAGGAGCGAATGTCCAAGTGAGGCTCACCAGATGGGAGGGACAGAAGACCTGGATGCAGATCAAGAAGCCATGGCCGCATCGTGAGGTTAGGCCAGAGCAATGACAATTAGATATGCCTTGACCAGGAAAAAGACTATTAAAATAATGGAGGCATTGCATGGGAAAATGGCCTACAGAAATGCTGTAATTGAGGGATGAAGGGGAAAAGCAGAAAGAAGTCAAGCTAGCCACTGAGAGACCAGAGCATTCTTTAGTGGCTGTCCATGTGGACAAATGAATGCAACTTAACTGCTACATTTGGCTCTGGTAAGAGAGGCAAACAAATGCAATACCACAAAATTATATGTGCTACTGCTGGACTGAGGGACCACTCATGAGTCATCAGAATAGATATGCTCAGCCTGTCTGCAATGTACCTGATTCACGCTATGTGTTGCTATAATAAAATGTTGTGAACACATTACCCACTGTCAGACTGTCATGGCATCTCTGCATAGTCGATAGGACCTAGTTCCAATCTTTCCTGTTGATAAACCAGACTACCAAAATGTTATCTGGGAGAATGGAGATCATGGCGGCACAAATACAGTCCTGAATGGCTTGCAATGCTAAAAGGGCTGCACTCAGCCCAAGGATGTTTATGTGAAGGTTGGCCTGTAGATTGTTCCATGTCTCTTATTAGATTCTCTACTAGAAATGCCTCCCGTCCCAGAGAGGAGGTATCTGTGGTAACTATGGTTTTCAGAAGAGGAAGAGTAAATTCTCTCCCAATGGGACAATGGGAGACTCCTCCACCATGTTAGATGATTTCTGCAGACTAAAGACAGATGAACTGCAGTAGTCATGATGCCTGACAGCCGAGACTACTACACATTCACAGCCCTGATGTATCTTGTGTGAGGAATGAGAAGAATGGTTGCTGACAATAGCTAGTGGACTTCGATGTCAAGGTGTGTGGTGAGATAGTAGGACAGATGGTGCTGTTCTTGGGGATAACAGCATTTTTCCTGGTAAATTGGCTATGCATGAACTTGGTGTCTAGATGGTATACTATGAAGACCAATGTCTGGGACAGCTGCAACTGAGACTTTTTTATGATGACAGAGATACCTATGGAAAACCAGAAATGAAGATGAACTCCTTTGTTGCAGCAGCTAGAAGCCAATCATCCAGACAAAGGAATATGCATAATGCCCCAAATTGCAGACAAGCTTTGACTACAGTCGTACACTTGAACATTGAGGGGGCTGTGGTGAGGCCAGAGGGGAAGGCATGACATTGATAGTGATGGTCTTCCAGTCGGAAATGTACATACCTCCTGGACTCTGTAGTGATCTTTATGTAGAGGCAAGTGCCCTAAAGGTCACTAGAGCACATCCAGTTGCTCACCTGCAAACACCGTATAATGGCTTGAACCTTGACCATCTGAAATTAGATCTTCTTTACATGCTGACTTAGGCAGCTTACATCTACAACTGTCCTGAGTTTCTTTGACTTTTAGGATATTAAAAAGAAATGGTATAGACTCTGGACTCTCTCTTCTTGGAAGGCTCTTTTTGCAAATAGAATAGCTTTCTCTCACTCTCTCTTTGCTGTCTTTCTTTGGTGGGGTGGAATGTAGACTCTGGATATTATGCTCTTCACTCAGCTGTCCTGCATGATAGCCATCCATGCAACTAGTGAGGGACAGACAGACAGCCCAGGTCTGTCTCCAGAAGGGAGGGGCACGGCAACAATTCAGGGATGCTGAGGTTGCTTCCTTGAGAAAGGAGCTCTGAACTCCTAATTTTGTGGAAATCCTCTGCTCCTAGAATGGCATTCACTAATGTGGGCTACTGTGCCTTGGCAATAACTATCTGAAAAATCAAAGTGGAGGACGCAGAGATTTTTTTTTAAACCAGAGTGACATAAGTTCCTTCTGGTTCTGGCTAATGGATCTTTGAGGGGCCTCAAACTGGACTCCTAGGGTAGATAGCATTTTACTGTCCTTCTCCCTCTTCAGTAACTTCTAACTTTGGGGCCAAACACTGATGACCCATTACAGAAGCTGTCAAAGGATGCCTTAAAGTTGTCCACAAAATCAGAGACAAAGCAAGGCATTGTGACTCATGGTAATGTTCACTCCTGCTGTCCTAACCACTCCACTCGCTGCATTATGTACCAGTGTCAGGAAGAGGTTGAATATAGTGTATTATGATAATATATATATAGTGGCCACCACAGACTCGTGCTGTTTCTAACAGAGGTTGAGAGGGTGGCCTAATGGTTAAGGTGTTTGCCTTATAAATACAAGGTGCAGAGTTCGAGTCTCACAAGGGATAATTGGCTAGGCTTAAAATGCCTCACAAGGGCAGTTAGCCTACTTCTAATCTAATCTAATGTAAAGTGTGACTGGCCTTCTCAAAGAATCTAAGGCTTGTTTGTCTATGTCTTACCTAAGGGTAAATATGCCCAGGGAATAAATTCATTTCCTCATTCTGACAATCAACTACATTTTTTTTTCGGTCCAAGGACCTCATTTATACTGGGCCCAGCCCCCAGTGCCCCACGTCCACACAGAGCTTACCAGCCATCCTCCTACCACCCCATCCCCCAGAATTACTCCGGTACAGATTAGGCTGGTCACAGATCTAAAGGGCATCCTGGGGGCTTAGTTGTGCTTCTGTCTGGGTTTATTATTTATTTATGCCCTACCCACTTCCTTTCCTCTCTGTACCCCTCTCCCCATGCTCAATGACTGCAACAGAAGGCAACTCCTCTCCTTGGACTATGCCTCCTCTTAGGAAGCATACCAACCAGTGCCCTACCACCCAGGATGGGCAGACCCACCCCTTCCCTGCTGCTCTGTTAGTCTTTCTTACCAATAATTGAACCCGGGTCATCTGGGCCATAGTCAGGGATTTAAACTATTTAAAACGTATTTAATAGGGGGACTAGCCCCCCCACACCACCTGCTAATTATATAAATAAAAACGTCAGGATTTCACAACAGAGGGGGAAAAGGCAAACTTCCATTTTCAATATTTTGAGTTCTCAACACTTTGAATGCAATATTTTATGTTTTCAATCATATACATGTATTCCCATCAGACAGCTCTCTCTTGGTGGCAGTGGGTCCTTACTCCAGTGTGGTCTGTTCTTAGGGGGCAAAAGATTTTTGTTTTATTCCGCATGGACTCAGTAACACAAGTGCCCAGCCACACCCTTCTGATACCAGGTCCATCATGTAGGCAGCAGGGGGCACCACCCAGGAGGTATGAGGAGCAGACCTGAAGGCTTCAAATAGCACCTCCTCATCCATGGAAGGGGGTCCATTGGCCACAAATCCCTCTGAAGCATCAATTCTAGAATTTTGACAAACTTGCAGTTTTCTAGAGGGGACTGCTGGGATCTTTTCTCTTCATCCAGGTCAGGATCAGGGGTGAGGGATTCCACTGAGGAGCCAATGTGCCTTCCTCTGCACATGCACCTTGAGTGGATCTGGTGGGTTGTCACCCGTACCACCAGAAAGGTCTGCTGAAGCCTCCTGAAGAGGTAGCGTAGGTCTGCCTTGCCCTTGGGAAGGATGATGAAAGGATGGAAAAGAAAAGTGAAGTTTGCCTGGGGGTAGAGGCTGTTGAAGCATGTCACGCCTTTTTTGGAAGTATGGTCACTCACTCAATCTCGATGACATCAAAAGTCCGATCCTGAACCTGTCAGCACTACAGACCTCACAGCCAGCACTGTAACTTGTCCCCACAAAAGGGGGCAAACTATGCCTATGAACCAGGTAGCTCAGACATTGAGATCAAGCTAAAGACCTCAAACAGTGAAGATCCAGACACCAGAAAAGTCAAGGTGGAGACTATGGATTGAGGGGTCCAATGCTGACTCAGATGCTCTTAATAATCAATTCGGTCTGATGACTGAAGGTTGGTACCATGGAATTCAAACCAGTCAGATAAGACCAGAGATGTTCTTGGAAAGACATCGTCTCAGAGATCTCTGGTGCCAGAAAAAGGAGCTTATATGCGAGACTGTGCACCAAGCAAATCTGCCCTGAACCCTGGGGATGAGATGACACACACTTCTATTTGCAACTTCACAACGATCCTTATTATTCTACCTCAATAAAACGGAGGAGTTCTGGAAGGCCTTGGCAGATGATGCAGGAGCTTGGGAGGGAACCGGCGGGGGGGGGGGGGGGTCTTTCTCCGATCAAAGTCAGCTCTATGTTCTTTTCCAAGAGTGATCAGAGAGAGTTATAGTGCCAGTGCAGGAGAGGCATGGTAGAGGAAACAAAGAAGGTACCAATGCAATTGGTGCACCTGTTTGGGGGGAAACTGAGCGAAGACTTTTTGGTGAGGAAGAAATTCACAACTCTTTGCTTCCCCCCTCTTTGACTTTTTTCTCCTTGTCTTTCTCAGATCTTTTTCCATGTCTTAGTCCTGTTCTGCGGATGAAGGGAAAAAAAGCAATTCATGGGCTGAAGCCTTACAAACTCCACAGGCAACCTACAAGTATTCTAGCCCCAGGCATAACATGCGTATGTCGAAGGTATCCTTCGGTGGTATTTTGTCGTAGCAGTGGCCAGATTACTGGAAGCCCTTGTCTATTACATAGTACCTGCAGCAACAATTATCTGTACCCACAAAAACAATAAGCACCACCACAACTAGAGCAAAAGCCTAAAAAACAACCACAAGTAGAGCAAAAGCCTGAAAAACGATCTGATCACTACCACACTATTTTAAAAATTCTCAGGAGCAAAATGTATTAAATGAAAGTCAATGGATGCAGCAAGACCTCTGTGCCTGTTGCTAAAGTGGAAAGGAGCACAAATTGTAGGTATTTTTTCTTACTAGATTAAGGCAAAAAAAGTGTAATATGAAAAAGAGGAAAATAAAATCCTGAATAAACTAGAGAGAAAATTAGTTAAAATTGAAGCAATTTGAAAAATCTATCCCGAGCTCTGGCTTGGCAATTTGTATTGTCTGAGTGGCAAACAAGATTTGACGCAGGATAGGGGACAGATACATGGTGCGAGTACAGAAGCAGCTCAAGCTTGAACATTTGGTGAAGGAAAAAATGGTCAGACCAAATCTGTCTGTTGGCATAATCACACAAACTGAAGGGGACAGACAGGATGACACAGAATACTTTGTTGGTACAAGCAAACATAGCCCAAACATATAATAAGCATTACAACTGGGAAGTATGCATACTTGCTCACACAATATTCAACTGAAAATCAGGACAAGCTGTTTTTTATAGCAGAATTTTAAATAATTTACCTTTTTCCTCTCCTTTTCTAAGGCTCTCCATTGCTCATAACATTGCTCTAACCTGGTATGAAGTTCATTTGCAGGTCCACTACGATTTCGCATAGGTCTGAACTTGTTAAAAGGGGGAGGAAAACAAAAGTACTGTGCAGCCATGTCTCTGTAAAAAAGCTCATTAAAAAATGGGTTCAGTTGGTTAAAATCTTCATAATGAAACAAGTCAATTAATTCAGAGAATGGAAAAGTTGAAGATGGAAATGAAAAACTAGGTGGTGAAGAAAATGTATGTGGGTTAAAGTGGGGCAAGTTTGGATTTTGCAAGAAATCAGACACACCAAACGGTACATGAGGGATAAAAGCATGATTAATGAAATCGGACAAGTTTCCACTGTCTTGGTCCTGTTTTCTTCTGTAACTGTTTTGCTGACTGTGAGTCTGGCCAAAATGGCTCTGTTGTAGAAACCAAGGCTTATGACCTCGCCTGTCATCTCTAGTATTGCTGTTTTGACCATGCTTGTTACGGAATCGGTGATATTTATCAGAATTATCATTGCCTGAATTACGATGAGCTGTCCAATTTGAAAAGTTGAGGGGTGGCTTGCAATACTGGTCCTCATTTGTAGATGACAAGGTTATTTGATGTCCTGTGGTCACTCTGTGGGTCTGCTTTGTGGGGGAGGAGAATGCCGAATTGTCACCTAGCATTTCAAACCTTCCCTCTTGCCTTGACTTACATAATGGAGGTGTCTGAGGGTAGTAAGTTGGTTGTGCAACAGGGGATGTACGAAGTTGCGTGGGAGATCCACTGCTAGACATGGTAGAAACTCCAGAAGAGGAAGATGCCTGAGGACTACATGCTGCTTTCTGATTTCCATGAACTGCATCATGCTTAACAGTAGGACTGAGTACATCATCATCAGACCATATCTGTCCCCCAGTAAAAGTATGACGATCTACATTCTGAAGTACTGGCTTTATGTACTCAGGGGACCTAGGAAGACTATTGACTGGACTGAGATGAACTTTGTCAGAACTGTCAAAATTTCCCCTTAAATTACGTACATAGTCTTTACATGTAACATCCAAAACAGGATTCTGGTTTGGCACCCCAGAAAAACAGTCTTCTTTGGAAAATTGCTGCCCAAAGTTACTAAGAGAAGGTGATAATGTATTACTGTACTCCTGCACAACTGAAAAGTCTTTGTATCTTTTAGGGGAGTGATGATTTTGAAGGAAAGCCCTACCCCATGTATCACCAACAGAATGATTTGTCTGATCTACAACTGTTCTTGACTGATCCCGTGAACTGTTTTTGGTATACCGGTTCTTTGTAAACCTCTCAGCTTTGAAATGCTCTTTATTCATATCAATGCTACCTTTATTTTTATTTTGAAAATGACACTTGTTTAAATAAGGCATATTTTCATGACCATTACCAGTCCTTTCACAGTCAAAGTTTCTGTTGATATCAAACTGTCTGGCTTGTGCAGAGAAACTTTCTTGTTGACTAGGGGTATTCAATCTGAACAAAGATTTTTCCACATACATTGGTTTGAATTCTGTAGACTGTTGGTTACTAAGATCAGAATTCTCTCTCACTGAAGATAGCCATGACTCCACAAGATTCATGTCTTGAAAACCCTGGCAAAGAGTTTCTACTTGATTTTCAGGTGATGTCTGTAAATTACCTTGATAGCAGTTCTGTAGTGAATGTTGGTCTGCAAAGCTACTACTGTCTAGCATGCTACTGCTATCATGTTCAGAAGAATTAATAGTAACTCCATCAATAGGTGACCACACATCGGGAAACATTCTGGACAAGGAACTCCTGAAACACAGCAAATATAAAGACAGTGAGACGAAAAAGTGACCTACTAATTTAAAACAATGCAAAACTTAACACTCATTTTTAATGATCCGGACCTTAAGTCAACACGACTGGACAGCTGCCTGCACAGCTGGTAAATTAGGTCTGAAAGGTGAAGGACCCCCCCCCCCCCCCCACCAAAAGGACCAACAAATTGGTTGAGAAAGCAAGCATTTCTCAGCTATGTGAAAATGCCCAAATGGGTGGGGGTGGGAGAACAAAACAGATGCATTCTTAAAGGAATGGCTAACATATCAGAAATCAGGTTCTCTCTTATTTCACAAATAAGAATTCAGAATTTCTTCAGCAAAACCTCACATTTGGGGGAAATCCAAACTCCCAAACTAATGCAGGTTGTGAAGAAAGGCAACATATGCTACAGTGCTTTATCAAGCATCCTATTTAAATCAGGAAACAACATTGTTTTGATAAAAACATTCTTAAACAAGTGATTCCACAATTGTGGGTAAAATACTTACCATAAAAGATCTTTGAGGAGAGTTCAGTGCAACAGTGATTCTAGCCATATGGGTTATGATTCCACAATTGTGGGCAAAATATTTACTATAAAAGCAGATCTTTGATAACAGTTCATTGCAATGGTGATTCTAGCCAAATGGGTTACTTCCCCACATCCATACTTCATTCCGATAACTTTAACAGAAACACTATCTATGACGACAGTAAGTATCTATCTCCATTTCCCCTGAAAAAGACAAACTGGTGTATGAAATTCTCACTATACAAACAGTGTCACAACGTGTCTACTACTGTCCTTTATGTCCCTTATGGTATTCAGAGGGTCTAATGATGTGAAATTTCAATGGACAGGCAAAAAATATTACTGAAAGACTGAAGAAAAAATCATTCAACAGCAGTTAAGAACAATATAACAATGCATGTAATGTTGCATGGGTATAATCATAACTGTACACATAGTACAGTTTTGTACCTACCATAAATGTAGATGTCCGAAAGATATGCAACTGCAGTCATAACATATGGGTTGTCCTGCCTCAGGCAGCCCTCGGTCGGCTGGATTCCAAAGTCTGGGTCCGGCGTCGGGGGACGTCAGAACGGCTGGAGTATAAAGGCATCGGCCGACGCCATCTTCTTCAGTGTTTCTTGCCCCCAGATGCCAGGTGCCCTCCTAGGAAGGCTAAATTTGGTGAATGGATAAAGAATTCCAGACATGCACAACAGTAATAAACAGATACACCATAGAGATACCCCCAGCTAATAGGAATAGGGGTAGTGGACCCATAAAGAAGGTTACAGAGGGGTAGGAGGGTGGGAGAATCCGACTGCAGTTGCATATCTATCGGACATCTACATTTATGGTAGGTACAAAACTGTACTATGTCCTTCAAGAATGCAACTGCAGTCATAACATATGGGTTGAATACCATAGCCAAGCTGGGGGTGGTTGGAACTAAGAAAGTGATGGTGTAGCTAAAATGCCCTGCAGGACTGCCGAAGCAAAGCCTGCTCGGGATCTGGAGTATAAAGGCAGGTTGTAGTGCTTGGTAAATGTATGCACAGAGCTCCATGTAGCAGCCTCTAGAATGTCCTTTGTAGCCACTCCTCTTAGAAAAGCTGTGGATGTGGCTATAGCTCTGGTGGAGTGTGGCCTAATATTGGCTGGCACACCTTTTCCATGAAAGGAATAGCAGAATCTGATGCAGTGTCCAATCCATTTGGAAATTGTTTGTTTGGAGATTGCTTTTCCTTGTACTCCAGCAGCATAGGCTACAAGCAGTTGGTCAGACTTTCTGGTGGTCTTAGTTCTGTCCAAGTAGTAGCGTAGTTGCCTGTGTATGTCCAAAGTATGCAGCAGTGCTTCCCCTCTGTTTTGAGGATTGGGGAAGAAAGTAGGCAGGTGAATGGCTTGATTTAGAGACACCCTCGAAATTACTTTTGGCATGAAAGAAGGATTGGTTCTTAGAGAGACTCTGTCCTGATGAAAAATGAGAAAAGGAGGTACTGCCATGAGTGCCTGTATCTCCAAGACTCTTCTTGCTGATGTGATTGTCAATAGGAAAACCGTTTTCCATGAGAGAAATTGCATTTCTGAAGTTGCTGCTGGTTCAAAGGGAGGAAGAGTTAATTTTTCCAAGACGAAGTTGAGGTCCCATGCAGGTACTGGCGGTTTCCTGGGGGGTTTGATATTCTTTATCCCCCTTAGGAACTGTCTTAGCAAAGGATGTGAAAACACAGGTGGATCACAATTGTATTTTGCTGAGATTGCTGAGGCATGAATCTTTATGGAAGAATATGAGAGACCAGTATGAAACATTTCTGCCAAGTATTCCAATATCTGAGGTATACTCAATACTGTTGTATCCTGACCCCTGTTAGCATTCCAGATGATGAATCTCTTCCACTTGGCTGAATAGGTTTTTCTGGTGGAAGGTCTGCGTGCTTCCAGTAAGATATCTCTCTTTCCAAAAAAGTTCAAGAGATCGGAAGGAGTTATGGTAACCTCCAGGCTGTCAGATGCAATGTTTTCAGGTTTTGATGGACCGTCCTGTAATTGTGTTGTGTTAGAAGCAGAGGCCATAGGGGCAGAGGCCACGGTTTGGTCCGAGTTATGCTCAACCGCAATGGGTACCAGTGCTGCCTTGGCCAGTCTGGAGCTATCAAAATGCCTGTTGGTTGTTCTGCTTTGATCTTCAGTATCACCTTGGTCAGCAGTGGTAGAGGAGGGAATGCATAAATTGTTAGGGACTTCCAGCTGAAGGAGAGAGCATCCGTTTTCCAGGCTAGAGGATGATGGGTCCTTGTACAGAACTTTTCCAGGTGATGATTCATGTGAGAAGCAAAGAGATCTATGTCCGGTCTTCCCCATGTCCTTGTTATTTGTGAGAAAATGTGAGGATGCAGCATCCATTCGTGTGGATCCAAGAAATTTCTGCTCAGCTCGTCTGCCAGTACATTGTCCTTGCCTGGCACAAACTGGGATTGCAGATGTATCTTCAGACTTAGGGATTTTTCCCAGAGAATCATTGTTAGTCTGCAGAGGGGATAAGAATGAGTGCCTCCCTGCTTGTTTATATACCACATAACAGTGGTGTTGTCTGTCCTTATTAGCAAATGTCCTTGTTGAAGTGATTTTTCTAAAGTCTCGATTGCATGCATCACTGCCAATATCTTTTTGGTTTATGTGCAAATGCCTTTCCCTTGGTGTCCATTGACCTTGAATGCATCTGCCCTCCATGTGCACCCCCCCATCCATGGTCTGAGGCATCTGTTGTAATCATTTGACCTGCTTGAGGTTTGTTGAAAGACATGCCTTTGTTTAACCGACTTGTTTGAGCCCACCACAAAAATTCTCTTTGCAGACATGGAATGAGTGGGATTACGTCCTCTAGGCTTTGGCTGTGTTGGGACCATAAGCTTTTTAAGTACCATTGCAGCTTTCTCATATGAAGTCTTGCCAAAGGTATCAGAAGAATGCAAGATGCCATGAACCCCAGGGCCTGCAGGATTTTCCTTGCAGTCAGCTGGGAGAGCTTTGCTAGGCCTTTGAAGTACTCTGGTAGCTGCTGTTTTTCCTCTGTGAGATAAGCCATCTGTGTTTTTGTGTCCAGTTTGGCTCCTAGGAAAATAATCTGTTGGGATGGCAGAAGTCTTGATTTCTGAATGCTGACTGTGTATCCCAAGGCCTGTAGTAATTGAATGACGTAGTCCAAGTTTGCTATCAAGGTTTGCTTGTTGTCTGCTTGTATGAGGCAGTCGTCCAGGTAGGGGTATATTTGAATCCCCTGGAGTCTGCAGTGTGCCACTACTGATGCCAGGCATTTTGTGAACACTCTGGGCGCAGTAGATAAGCCAAACGGCAATGCTGAGAATTGATAATGCTCTACCCTGCAAGAAATCTGAGGTATCTTCTGCAGCTTTGTCTGACTGGGACATGCAGGTATGCCTCCTTGAGGTCCAGAGTGACCAGCCAAGACCCCTTGCCCAGCACGGGAAGGAGTTGCTGCAACGTCAGCATTTTGAACTTTGGCACAAAGAGATAAGTATTTAGAGTAGACAAGTCCAGTGTAGGTCTCCATTTGTTTTCCTTTCTTGGAACAAGGAACAGTCTTGAATAAAATCCCTGGCCTTGTTCCTGTGGAGGGACCTTTTCTATTGCTTTTATATTTAACAGCTTTGAAACTTGAATGAGTGCCTCTGCCCCTTGATGAAGTGGCAGGTTTGGCATGCCTTGTCTTATTGGTAAAGTATGGAAGTGGAATCTGTAACCTTTGTCTATTAAATCCAGAATCCAGTTGTCCTTGGTTAAGATATGCCAGTTTTTTGAGAATAAGGATAATTTTCCGCCCAAAGGTGCTTCTCTGAGCCTTTGTAGACGGTATGAAAGTCAAGTCATTATGTTTGTCCTTGTGGTGCAGCTGGACTGCCTGCGCCACTTCTTTGATTTGGTGGTTGCCATTGGCCCCTGTAGGAGCCTCGGTATTGCCCTCTACCTCGGGCACGCCTGTTTTTCCCCTTTGAAACTTGTCAGTGTCTGGAAAGGACCAATTCTTTGAAGGCCAATTCCTGCTGAATCTGGGTGGCTGAACCTGGAGGAAATCCTTGACTGTCTGTACTGATTTAGCTTTTTCCTCAATGGACTTCAACACATCTTGTGCATTAGCACCAAAAAGCTTCTGTTTTTCCAGAGGTGCATCAAGTAACTTTACTTTAACATGGTCTGGCAGTGGCTGTTCTTTTAACCAAGCATGTCTACGTATAACAGCCCCAGTCATAGCTGCCCTACATGAAGCCTCCAATGCATCATAACCACACTGAAGAAAATTAGAAGTTATGTACTCACCATAACGTTCCATCTGAGTAGGTGTATTCATTTGTCTGCAACCTGTGGGTTATGGATCCGATATCGGATCCGAACCGGCATGGTTTACCAGCTATGGATCCAAGCTCTCAGCTCCTCCCCTCACCCATAATACCCTGCTCTACCCTCATGACCTCAGATCGAGTTTGCCAACAGCAAGAACACCCTGAAAAGGGTAACACATAATATGCAGGAAACTGAAAGGCCAGGGGATAGGAGGCGGGATGGTTGCAGACAAATGAATACACCTACTCAGATGGAACGTTATGGTGAGTACATAACTTCTAAATCTGAAGTAGGAGATTCATTTGTCTGCAACCTGTGGGACAGAGTCCCCAGCTACCTGAATCTTGGGCCATCATGGCAGGATATTCCGGAGCACCACGGAGCCAAAGGATGCTCTACCCCTAGATGCAAGATCCAACTTGTAGTGGGAAATAAAAGTATGAGATGAAGCCGACGTGGCTGCTGCACAAATATCATCTAGAGGAATCCTAGCCTTAAAGGCTGCCGAGGTAGATACTGACCGGGTTGAATGGGCGTGTACACCCTCCGGTGCGGACCTTCCTGAAGCTTGATAAGCCAGTAAGATACACTGTGAAATCCAGCGAGACAGAGAGACTTTAGAAATTGGCTTGCCCAAATTAAATTTAGCAAAGGAAATGAACAACTGGTCGGATTGCCTATGACCAGCAGTTCTGTTTAGATAAAATCTAAGTTGCCTGTGAACATCTAAGGAGTGAAGCTTGTATTCACCTTTGTTTTCATACTTAGGAAAGAAAACAGGGAGGTTAATGGATTGATTAATGTTTGCTTCAGAAGCTACTTTAGGAAGAAAGGACGGGTTGGTCCTGAGGTAAACACGGTCCGGATGAAAAACCAAGTAAGGAGGTTTAGCTGATAATGCTTGGAGCTCTGAAACTCTCTTGGCCGATGTAATGGCTACTAAAAAGGCTGTCTTGAAAGACAAGAATTTGAGATCCACCGTAGCCGCTGGTTCGAAGGGGGGGGGGGGGCGGTCAAGGCCTGGAGAACTAAGGAAAGGTCCCATGGAGGAACCGCTTGTTTTACAGGGGGCCTGAGAAGGAAAGTACCCTTAAGGAAAATTTTACACAACTTGGCTGACATGAGTGGACTAGAGTCATGACCAATGTGATAATGTGAAATTGCCGCCAGTTGTACTTTGACTGTGGAACTGCTGGCACCATCGTTAAAAAGAGTGGTTAAGAAATCAAGCACTAAAGGGAGAGGAACTGTGAAGGGATTCAGGCCTTGCCGCTCCGCCCACAAAGAAAACAGTTTCCACTTGCTGCGGTAGACTTTCCTAGTGGACGGTTTATGAGCTGCCACCAGGATTGCCTTAACAGGGGACGAAATACCGGGAGTCCTGATCAAGAGTGGAACTGGAGCAGCCAAGCGGTCAGCTTCAGGTTGTCCAGGTTCGGAGGAGATATGCAGGATGGATGAGATATCAGATCCGGAATGGGATCTAGAATCCAAGGAGGATTCACCGAGTGAGACCTTAGGAAGGGGAACCAGATCTGTCGAGGCAAAACGGAGCAATGAGAATCATTCTGCAACCCACCCGAGAGGCTTTCTGAAGAACTTGGAGCATCAGAGGCAAGGGTGGATAAGCATACAGAAGACCGGGTGGCCAAGCATGCACCAGAGCGTCTCTTGGAGAACCTCCTGGAGGAGGTATCAGAGCGAAAAAACTGTCGCACTTGGTGTTTGAGGGAGAGGCAAAAGATCGCATGAAGGAGTTCCCCACCGTGCGAATATGCGTTCCGCTACTTGAAAATTGAGAGACCACTCGTAAGGGGTCAGAATGGTGCGACTGAGCTTGTCCGCCAGGATGTTGGACCGACCCAGAATGTGAGTTGCTATTAGTAAGCGGTTGGTGGAGATTGCCCATTCCCAAACTCTCATGGCTTCGACAAAGAGGGTAAGACCTTGTTCCCCTTGCTTGTTGATGTACCAGACAACTGACATGTTGTCCGATTGAATCGCAATTGTTCCCAAGGGAAGAAAGTCCTGAAGTGCTAGCAACGCTAAGAGCACTGCTCTCATCTCTAGAACGTTGATATGCAGTAAGGTCTCTGAATCGTTCCACGTGCCTTGGACGGTCCGGCCCGCAAAATGCCCCCCCACCCGAGGGCGAGGGCGTCCGTGGTCACCGTGTTGAGAGGGAGAAGCACAAAAGGCGGCCTCCGTGGAGATCTGGGGAGTGAAGCCACCACAGGAGGGACGTTGCAAGCCTTGCTGATCGCAATGGGATGATGCATAGGGAGAGCAAGGTATGACCATTGTACTAAGAGAGTCCACTGGAGGATGCGCATATTGAGCCTGGCAAGAGGAAGAAGTGCTATAGCAGACGCCATGGACCCTAGAGCCCTCAGGACCAACTCCGCCGGAACAGAATTTGAGTGGAGAATGGCCCGCACCTGGAGCTGCAGATTTTGAACTCTGTCCGCAGTGAGGAAGGCTTTTAAACTCCTTGTGTCTAACCTGGCCCCTATAATTTATTTTATTTTTATTTTATTTTACATTTGTTTACCGGGTTAGTCCAACTGGATACATATCCATTTTCAGCAGAGACCCGGGGAGAAAAGCTCCACAGTCAAAAACAAGACCTTAAGTTACATACAAGTGATTACATAATAACATGGTAGGAAAAAACACAACTTGAACATGTCCATTTTCATAATAGATCCGAGGAGAAAATCTCCACGTAAAAAAAAAAAAAAGACAAGACTTTGATTTACATACATAACAAATTACTGGTATCATGGTAGGAAGAGACTTCAATTTAAGACATAGCTATACGTTAAGTATTCATGAGATATGTAGGTAAAAGAAATAGGGATGAACTAGACAATATTGAGGAAATTCTAAGCTCAGAGGAGAAGGGCAAAGTTTTATCCATACATCGCTCATAGTGAATTATGAGGTGAAGGCAGTCGAGAGGAAATAGAGATCTTATAAACTTATTAATTGCATGGATCGAGTGGAAAAAGGGAAGAGAGAGATGGCATAGGGAAATAACATGGAGGGGATAGGGGATGTTTAGGACTAGTTCGGTTTAGTACAAGGACAAAGCCAGTGAGCTTTTAGGAATAATTTAAGGTTACTTTTGAACTGGCTGAGAGAGGTAGTTAGTCTTAGGTTATTGGGAAGGGTATTCCATAGTTTTCCAATGGAATTAGCATAAAGAGCATCACCACCTAAGTTATTAGATTTCATAGTTTGTATCAGGACACTATTTGAAGATCGGAGGCAGCTGAGATTGGTATAGGGGGTTAAAAGTTTGGTCAGTGAGGGGTTTTATCTGGTTCCTTAATTATTTTAAATGCTTCAGTAAGTTGGTTAAGTTTGAGAAGATTGGGGAGTTCTAACCAGGCAAGTTTCTTTAGGTTTAAGCAGTGATGAGTATGGTACGGTGCTCCTGTTACGAATTTGGCAATATGGTTATAAGCAATAGAGAGTTTATTGAGCTCAGTTTTGTTGAGGAAGGAAAGTACCGGAGAGGCATACAGTAGGGTGGAGAGAAGGTGTGTACGTGCAATGGTTAGTTTGGTATTAGGAGTTAGAAAGTTCTTAATTCTGTACATGGTACCAAGTTTCTTGTTTACTGTTTTTATAGTTTGACTGATGTGCAAGTCAAATTTGAGCTTGTGATCAATAGTGACACCTAGTAGTTTTGTGCTGGTGACAGGCTCTATGATGGTGCCGTTAGTGGACTGGACGTAGAAGGTCATATTATTAATAAGTGGAGGATGTTGTCCTAAGGAAGTGGCTGAGGTGGGGAAAATTAGTAGTAACTTAGTTTTTGTTGGATTCAGGATAAGTTTCCGTTCTATGAACCATGTTTCAACCGCAGCAAAGCAGTTTTGGGTAACTACCTGGAGATTATGGAGAGAAACATCAGAGCAGATCAGTGTGGAGTCATCTGCATATTGAATGCAGGTGGCTTTGGGGATGACTGAATAGAGGAGCTGTGTGGGCGCCAGGTTGGATTTCTTTGTATTTATTGTAATGCCCAGAATGGAAGCAAGATGGAGAAAGGAGTCTCGCGCCAATAGTAGTAGATGCCTTGTTGGGGCGGTAAGAAGCCAGTCGTCCAGGTAGGGGAAGACCTGCACCCCCTGAAGCCTCAGGTGGGCCGCTACCACTGTTAATACTTTGGTGAACACCCTGGGGGCTGTGGTGAGACCAAAGGGAAGGACCCGGAACTGGTAGTGACTGGCTCCCAGCCGGAAGCGGAGGAACCTCCTGGAGCGCCTGTCCATTAGGATGTGGTAGTACGCATCTTTGAGGTCTATAGAACACATCCAGTGATTTTCTCCTAGAAGGGGGAGAATAGATTGCAGAGTGACCATTCGGAATTTTTCCTTGGGGACTGCCAGGTTCAAGAGAGAAAGGTCTAAAATTGGTCTTAGATCCCCCGTCTTTTTTGGCACTAAAAAGAACCTGGAGTAGAACCCTGATCCGATCTGGGGGGACGGGCTGGATGGCTCTTTTCTTTAGCAGATGGCCAATTTCTGCCAAAGCGGCCTCCCGTTGACCGGGTGGAACGTCTGGGAGGGACTTCAACTTTGATAAGTTACAAAAAGGGATGCGGTATCCTCTGGATATGATCTGGAGAACCCAGCGGTCTGATGTTATGGACTCCCATGCCGCTAGGTGCCCCGAAAAACGTCCCCCGACTGCCTCCAGAGTGGAGCAGCCGGGCAACCCCTCAGGGTTGCTGCACGGGCCGTTCAGAGAAGGGTTCTCTGGACCCGAAGTTCCTGGGAGCCCCTCTGCCTCTAGGGCGGCGTCCTCCCTGTCCTCCTCTGCCACGGAAGGACTGGTTGTCCGGAGCAGGCTGGGATTGCTGCGACCTCGGGAACCGCATCATCATCTGACCCTTTTGGTTCCTAGAATAGGGCCTCTGGGGTGCAGAGAAGCGGATTCCAACGGCAGACAGCGTCTTCCGTCCTTCTCGCTCTGGGTCAAAGTGTCGCAACGGTTTTGCCAAAGAGGGCAGAACCATCAAAGGCGTTCACAAATGACGCTTTGAAGGGCTCAGAAAAATGCAATGACGGAGCCAGGCCTGGCGTCTAGTGACTAGACCTGCCCCTGCGGCTCTAGCGGCCTTCCATAGCATGGGAGAGTAGCCGCATAGAGGTATTGGTAACTGATCTAAGAGTGGCCATGCGGGTGGAGTGCAGCACTTTGTCCTCCTCCGACATGGACTCTGGGGGAGATGCAGCGTATTCTTTATGAGATCTCGCTGCATCCTAATGACGTGTGCCAGGTAGTTCAGCGCCCTTACCGAGAAGGTCGCTGAACTAAACATCCGCTTCCCCAAGCGGTCCATCATCCGAGACTCCTTGCTCGGGGGATGGACTGAGGGACTCTCCTGAGCAAGTTCCCTCTTGGTGGCCGCCGTCAACATGGCATCTACCGGAGGCCCCTTACTCCAATGGGCACGGTCAGACGGTGGGCTGAGGATCCTGTCGGGCCTTTTAGGGATTGGCTCCACGGTGTCCAGTTCCTTCCACGCCCTGGTGGTAATGAGGTCCACCAGGGGGTCGGCAGGAGGGGACACCCAAGAGGTAGATGGGCCCGCTTCAAATGCCTCCAAGAACACGGACTCGTCCGAGGAAGACTTGGGGGCAGACCACCCCCCCCTTATACGGAGCATTTCCATGATGTCTCCAAATGAGACATCCTCGGGGGGTGACCGTGGGGAGCCTTCCCCTTCCTCTAAATCCGTGTCTTCCGTGAGAGACTCGGGGGAGTCAATGTGCCTCCTTTTGCGTATGCTTGCGAGGAACATCCTCTGGGGGCTGTCAGAGGACTCCTGCAGCAGCGACCTGTTCCAGGGGAACAGCTTGGGGCACAGAAGCGGGCTGTCCCAAGGGCCGGATGGTGGAAGCCTGACCCAGTACAGAGGAGGCGGACGGAGCGAAACAAGTGCCGGGGTCCTGAGACCCTCAACAGGGCCCTCTCCACTACATCAAAGGCGAAGGGAGCCGACCTCGACCAAAGGATCCGACAATCGGCTCCCCTCGGATCCGAAGAGTGGATCGGAGCCGGCCGGCGCCGGATCCGAAGGGACAGGGCGCTCCGACACAGACGGCGCCGAAGGAGCACTGATCCCCCCGGATCCGAGGCTCGGATCCAGGCTCCGAGAGGTCGGATCCGATGCACTCGAGGGCAGGGTCGGATCCGGTACCAAGTACTATCGGCGCCGACCCACCCCGCTCCGAAGCTGCTCGGCTCCAACTGCTCCGAACCCGGGTAGCGGGTCGGAGAAGGAGCAATCGGCTTGAAAAAGGGGGTCGAGCTTCCCCCCAGGGGGGGGGGGGGGCAAGAGCACTCCCATCTGCATCTGGACCTGGATGAACCTTCTCATCATCCGGTCCAGATCAGCATCCGATAGGCTGTACGTTGATCTCGACGAGGCTACCGAGGTAGGCCTTGAGTGCCTCCTCGATAGCCTCGACGGAGATCGGGTCTCTTCCTCCTCAGGTCCCGGTGAAAAACACACTGGAGACCGGAGCCGAGGAGGAGGGGATCCAGCCGACAATGGAGCCGAGGGAGAAGCCCGCTTGGCTGGCGGGGCCGAAACAGAGGTCTCGGCCCGCCGCTTGTGATGCTTCTCCCTCCGGTCTCTTTTCCTAGCATCCCTCTCCTCCGAACCCGAAGCGGGAGGTTGAGTCCCAGGAGGAGGAGGGGGAGCCAGAGAGGGAATAACCGTGGGGACGGTTACCCCCGAAGGAGCGGAGGTCGGAGCCGAGTCCGGCGGTAAAAGGCCCGCCAAAACAAGCTTGGACCTCCGCTCCTTCAATGCCCTGGGGTTGAACCCTGCACAAATGGAACATCCAGATGTGAGGTGTTCAACCTCCAGGCATCTAACACACCGAGTGTGGCCATCAGCTGGGGAAAGCTTATGGCCACAATCGGAGCATTTAGAAAAAATAGACTTGGGCTGCTCAGACATCCCAAGCTACAAATAACAGTTACTATAACTAAGGTAAGTAACTAAAAAAAATACAAAATCACTCACAGGCCCAACACACACACAACGCTACCAGCGAGGGGAGGGATATAAATTTTAGGTTAATCACTAAAAAAAAGGTAATAATACAAAAGGGAAACCTACACTTTCACACAAATCAACCAAAAATACTTTAAATTTTACACTTGAAAGACTTAAACTAGCACTTAGCTGGAGAGCTGGAAAAACAATCTGGTCACCATGCGCGGCAAACGAGATCTGAGGTCATGAGGGTAGAGCAGGGTATTATGGGTGAGGGGAGGAGCTGAGAGCTTGGATCCATAGCTGGTAAACCATGCCGGTTCGGATCCGATATCCACAGGTTGCAGACAAATGAATCTCCTACTTCAGATTGATTGCTAACCTGCTGAGTGTTATGTACTATATCCTGCAATGCCTTTCTATCAATAGGCTCAGGAGAGGCTAGCTTTTTCTGTAAATCATCCAGTAAAAAATCCTGGTACTGAAACATATGAAAAAGGCAGTTAAGTGACCTCATGGCCAGGGTGGTAGAGGTATAAACTTTTTTACCCCATCTCTCCAGGGACCTAGCTTCCCTATCCGCTGGCAGTGGATTCTTGGCTGTGGAAGTAGCCACTCCCTTGGGGCCCTGTGAAATAGTTTCTAGATCCACAGAATGGGCCTTAAAGAGATGTTTGTGGGTGTCAGGGACCCTATAATATCTGTCTGGCTTGACAGGAGCAGGAGGGAGAGAATCAGGGTTAGCACTGGAGTCGGAGAAAACATCATCCAGGACACCCATAACTGGAGGGATAGCTAAAGGTCTGTGCTGGGGTAGCTTGAGGAAGGTACATAGCCTTTTCCTGGAATCACAGAATTCCTGACCCTGCCATTTAAAATGCTCCCTCATAGAGTGTAGGACTTCACGAAAAATCCTCTGGAGGAGAGGCAGAGGGAATTGATTCCTCAGCATCAGAGTCCTCATAGGCCTGGAAGGATTCTTCTTGGGTATCTGAAGGCTCAGAATCCCCAGAGGCTTTATCAGAGGAGAGGTTGTCGGCCTGCTCAGTTCTGGGCCTTTTCTCTGCAGGTGGCTGAGAACCTCTGTCTGGATGAGACTGAGACCCCCTGATAAGATAAATAAGATCTGCAGCAAGAGACATGATCTGTTTATCAGAAGAAGGGGCCTGGGCAGTAGGTTTAGGATGGGCCTTGGCCTGGCTGGCAGCCTTAGCACGTGCAAAGGCCTTGATGGACATGGATACAGGAGGTCTAGCTGCCCCACGTGCAGAAGTAACCTTGTCCACAGGAATGGTGTCAGGTAGGATCCAGAACTTCGGTTTCTGGAGGAAAGTCAACAACCGGCACCGGTGTAGACTCCGAAACCGAAGGACGAGCTAACGCTGTGTGTCCGGCCTGGAGCGGTTGAATTACCGCTTCCGAAGGGACCGAAGCACTCGCGGAAGGTTTAGGAGTAGTATCGGTGGAGGACGCGGGCCGAGGATGTCGGTCCCGGTCCTTTCGGTTTTTGGAAGATTGAGTAGTCGGTTGTTCCGACGGCATGATATAAGCAAAGGATTCGCCGAAAAAGTTTCCGGCAAATTCTGCCCGGCGCCTGAGAGTGCGCTTATTAAAGCAAGCACAGGCAGCACAGGCCGAGACGTCGTGGTCTGGGCCCAGGCAAGGTAGGCAATAAGAATGGAAGTCCTTATGAGGTATTTGTTTACCACAAGACAAACAATTATTAACTTTCTCAATTTGTTCTGACATCGGCTGAGGCAAGAAAAAAATGTTCCCCAACGGGGTACTTGGCTTTTAGATGACTTCGGTACTGAAAAACACAGGAGCTGACCGACCGGCACTTGCGAACTGCTTCTGCTTCGGGCACCGTGTGGCAAGAAAGACTGAAGAAGATGGCGTTGGCCGATGCCTTTATACTCCAGCCGTTCTGACGTCGGAGAGGAGGCGACACCAGCCGACGCCGGACCCAGACTTTGGAATCCGGCCGACCATGGGCTGCCTGAGGCAGGACAACCCATATGTTATGACTGCAGTTGCATTCTTGAAGGACATCTAAATAGATTCACTTCCACAGTAAAAGTCCTTGCCCATTGCAATTAGCTGCAGACAAGAACTGGCACGTCACTCAATCTTCCTGAGCTTTTGAACATACCCAATGCACAGCTGGTCTCCACTCTTATCTCAGGCTTAAAAGGAAAAACAGCTTGCAATACTTTCAGTTCTTTTTTGGTTGGATGGTTAACAACAAATAAGCCCTGTCCTAGGAGTCAAGGTAACTGGAGTTTGTCCCTGGACTGTAAAGCTCCTAGGAACAGAGGATGCACAGCCCAGAGCTTCTGGAAAGGGGTACCTGAAGACACACGGAGTTTCTCTCTGCAGCCCTTTGAAAAAACAATGGCATACTGACCTTTCTAAGGTACTGTGAACGTCTTGCCTTCTTAGGCGACTGGCCCCTCTGGACAGAAAAAAAGAGGAGGGTTATTAGAACAAGGTGGTAGAAGGGTGGGACACTGCAGCAATAACCTTAACCTGACTTGTATGGTATGGCTATGATGAATGAGTACACCCACAAAAACTACATTCAACAAAGGAGTCACTACGACATCCATGGGAACAGTACTAATAGATAGTCCTATGGGGAGGAAGATAATAAAAGATCTTGTATGGCAGCTATGATAGAACCCATCCTGCTCCTTCAATTACATTCCATGTTTTGTCTGGAAAAGATGTGCAGTGCAGTCCACGTGCCTGGCTCAGATATTCTAAGCTGGCATATGTTTTACAGAATCTTGCTGTGGTTGCTGTTGCCCTGGTGGAGTGGCCTCTAACTGGAACTTACAGGCGTTTCACATTGATGTCACAAAAAAGTGCTGTGGTTTTCTAGCAGCTAGCCAATAAGATGATAATTACCAGTTAGTCCTCAGCTATAGGCTTGCCATAAAGGAGACAAATAAATGCTTATACTGTTAATTCTTTGATCCACCTTAACTACAATCAGAATTGCATGAGACAGTCTAAGATGTAAAAATCCATTCCCTTTTGTTCTGAGCATTAAGTGCCAGCTCAGATGCCACTTTTGGTGTGAAAGATGGGGAAGTCCCAAGATAGTCTTATCTCTGTGGAACACATGTATGGCTACTTTTATTTGCACATTAGTTTTTGGCTCATAAATTTTCCTGGCCAAGGGAGCTGCCCAAAAAAAAAAAAGGTTTTCCAATACAAAAATGAAGTCATAATGACAGTTGTGCTCAAAGTTTAATTAGATCCAAGAGTTTTAGAAGCGTCCAACTCCCAAATGAGGAATGTTCATTTCAGCCTGATAAAGTACTCTGGTAGAGTTCTCGGAGCACAGACCTTAAGTATCCAGCAAATGAGATGTCTAGCTGCACAGCAACAACGACTAACCCTTCTTGACTGACTGAAGATCTGCAATTTAGGCAATTGAGCATCTTGCCTCCGTGATGTGCCACAATACACAGTAAGTTGGGCAAAAGAACATTTACCCATGGCTGCAACCACAGTGCATGTATAAATTTGCCTTATGCAATTTTTGGGAGAAGATACTTCCTTGTCTGCCAGCTACAATACTCTTTCACTAAAATAAATGCCTCAGTAAAAGCCATGTCCTTTGTGAGAATCTATGCAACATCTTCATCTGTGCATTGAGGGGAAAGGCAAACCACCCACAGTCCTACAATGCTTCTAGGGAAACTATTTTCCAGTGTCTCAGTTAAATAACATGCTTCAAAAAGCAACTATTACATAAGGTATTTCATAACCTTGGAATTGTGAGATGACACACTGGCAACAGAATATTAGCAGAACTTGTTCAAATGACCTGCATGTCAACTTGGCAAAAATTTTACCTCAAAAGGTTGTACAACCCTTCAAGAAAACTGGAGAACAGCTATCCACTCTACCATGAAAATGGAAAAGGCCAACAAGTGCACCTTGATCATGGTGACACTGAGTCCTGACTGGGGAAAAAAGTTACAACAGAACTACATCTGGGTAGAATGTGAAGGCTGACTTTTATGTTTCAGCTACTGCAGGAAATGCACTAAACTGTTGTCATAATAGTTTTTGGTGGACTGCTTCTGAACAGCTTGCAAAAATGGAACAGACGCCCCCATCCACATAAATCAAATTTCACTCCTGCCCATATTCAAGTGCAAATTGGATCTATGGATGGGAAACAAAATTTACCCCAGGACTGCCCCGTGTATTATGGGCAGAAAGGCAGTTCATAAATGCTTTATTCCATGCAAGGTTCCCCTCATGTTATCTACAGTCTGAGCTTACATATTCTCATTACGAGTAGTATCGACCATGGGGCCATGGAAAAGGCCAATCTCTAACCACATGGGATAGTTTAATTTGAGCACAAAAGGGAAAACTGGGCACACACGGGCAGCTACCCTACTACTTTCCTACGAACCCATGAGAATAATAATAAAGACAAGGAAGCCTACTTCAAGAACCTGATGAACCAATACTGTAAGGTTCAGAATCTTGAAAAGGAGAGAGTACCTTGATGGATGAAACAAGAGAGTTTTCTCCATACTTTTTAACCAAGTGAACCCAAAAGACGAGTATTTATTTTTAAGGGATGATGAACAATATTTGGTTAATAGACTTGCAGAGCTGTACTGTACAGAAACTGAAACAAACTTAAGGCTACAGAATAAACTCACAATTGAGTGCAAAAAAGTTCCTAAATGGGGCCAATAATGTTCCAAATGAAAGAGGGAAAAACAAGCTGTCCAGCCCTAAAAATAGCCATGAAAATGGTGCACAGAGACTTTATGGAAACCACCTAGTTTAAGGTGCATATCAATGCATATCAGAGGGAAAAAGAGGAGGACATTTAAATTGCTTTAGTTTTCATATTTGTGATGCCTCGATTTTACTGTGCATGACCTTAAGTCGTATGCATCTAATTAAACATGAACCTAAAAATTCTACTATTTAACACAGGTTAGGGGAGCAAATAAAGCCAAAGTACAGAAAGAGATTATCTGGTTGACCACCTTGAGAGACACAGGACATATATTACTGGTGGGAGTCAAAGATCTCTGCTGATATGATCAGCAAATGAACCATTTGTGCTGGTTATTTGGACTGTGGAGAGGAAGAACTCGTGCTTCAGAAGTCATTCCAGAAGGAACATGGCCACACTGCAGGGTAAATCAGAGCCCATTCCTCCAAGACTGCCAATGTATCTAACTACTAAGATGAAGTCTCAATCAAGATGTGGCACCTGGGATGGGGATGCACCAAACATTGAAGAGGCAAACTGCTGTTACTTCCAACCAGTTTATGCAAAGCTAACAGTCCAGAAAGATCATATGCCTTGGATAGAATGGGACAGTAAATGGGTGACTAAAACAGAGAAGGAAGCTATTGTGGCCACTGTTGCAGTCAAACAATACAAAGAAAGGACACTTTAAGAAGTGGTGTTTTAGAAATGATCACAACTGAACTGACCTTTTAACAAATCCAAGTGCGTGCATCTAAAAAAAGGGTCACTTGTGATCAGTACACTACCCTGGCAGACAAATACAAACAAAAGATAAAATAATTCTACAATTATGGCTGCAAAGATCAACGAGATCTTGAAGTCCAGTGAAGACTTCATATGTAGGAAGAGCACGAGAGACCATAAATAACAGCTCTACAAGAATGTTACTGGTTTTATGACTTATTTAAGAAACATTTGAGGAGACCTAAAAAGGATAGTTTCAAATCTGAGAATGTCCAGTATCTCCTAAAGAGAAAGTATATCTTTCACTAAGATAGTGCCCAAACAGTAACCTACAAACAACAGTGAATGTAATAGAATGGAAACTGACAAGTAACCATAATGTCTAGGCTTCCAAAAATGTCACTCTCTGATCTCTGTTTAAGACAAATTGCTGTAATGTCAGAATTTGTAGGCAAATGACTACATGTGGCAAAAATGTGGATATGGAGGGTTCTGAAAAGTATAACTGACAATGCCATGCATTTTGTGACACTCTTGGTGCCAAAATAGAGACTAAAGGGAAAATTTCATAACTGGAAGTGGTCTTGAATGATAGAAAGATGCAGGAATATTTGTCGTCTCTTGCTGATTTTGACTGTAAAAGTAGCTATCCTGAAGACAGAGCACATCAGAGGGTGACAAGGGGAACTGTTGCATTTATAATAAAACTCATGACCTTAGTCATATTGATTCCTAAAAATAAACAGTAACATATTCTGCCCAATAGTTTCATGGGCTGGGCTGAATGGCTTTCTTAAAAGAAATGAAGAGCATTGCTCCCATCCACACTGTACTTTGCACTTTTGAAGTTAAGAAAAAAAAAAGGACAGGAATTGTGAAGGGGAAGAAAAGTACAGTTGTGTACACTTACCATAAATGTTGATGTTCAAGTGTATTCACTGTTGCAGTCATCACATTTGGGTTTTCTGCTTGCAGTAGCCCTCAGTAGGCCTGATTATCAAAGTCTTGGGCCCTGTGTCGGTTGTTGTCTCAGGTAGTCAGGGGTATAAAGCATGCAGCAGACACCATTACATCAGTTTTTCTTTCCCCAGATGTCAGATGCCCCCCTTAATGGGAAGCAAATATAAATATACAAATACACCAAAAAGCTTTTAAGTATAGTAAAGGAGAATAGAGGTATAGCCAAAAGAAGTCAGGGGGCTGGAGGGAGAGTTACCAGGACTGCAATAGTGAATACACTCTAACATCTACATTTATGGTAAGTGTACACAACTGTACTATGTTCTTCGTGTTTCACTGTTGCAGTCATCACATTTGGGTAGATTCCCAAAGCTAAGGATGGGAGGAGGAATTCAGATAGCAGTAGGAACAACTATAAGGCCCTGCAAGACTGCAGTGGCAAAGCCAGCTCTGGATTTAGAGAAAATTGGCAAATGGTAATGCTTGGTGACAGTATGTACAGAACTCCAGGTAGCAGCTTCTAGGATGTCTCTGGTAGGGACACCTCTGAGAAAGGCTGTAGAGGTAGATGCAGCCCTGGTTGATTGGGGTCTAATCCCCTGTGGGATAGGTTTTCCATGGTGCTTACAGCAGAAATGAATGCAATGGCCTATCCATTTAAAAATGGTTTGCGTGGAAATAGCCTTCCCCTTTGCCCCTGCAGCAAATGCCACCAGCAGTTCAGATTTCCTTTGAGGTTTAGTACTGTCCAAGTAAAATCGAAGTTGTCTGTGCACATCTAAAGAGTGCAGTATCCGTTCCCCTTTGTTCTGTGGATTAGAAGAGAAGGTTGGCAAATGAATGGACTGATTAAAACCCACACTGGATACCACCTTACGCATGAAAGAGGGACTGGTCCCGAGGGACACCCAATCCACATGAAAGATGATAAAAGGCTCCACTGCCATAAGGGCCTGTAATTCAGATACCCTTCTTGCTGAAGTGATTGCTAAAAGGAAAGCTGTTTTCCAAGAAAGGAATTTTAACTCTGCAGTTGCAGCTGGCTCAAAAGGAGGAAGAGTGAGTTTTTCCAATACAAAATTAAGGTCCCAGGCTGGAGTTGGGGCTCTCCTGGGTGGTCTTAAGTTTTTGGCCCCTCTGAGGAACTGCTTGAGCAGTGGGTGAGAAAAGAGGGGTGGTTCTGTGTTGTAATGAGCTGAAATGGCGGCGGTGTGAATTTTGAAGGAGGAAAAGGAAAGGCCCTTGCGAAGCATCTCAGTTAAGTATTGAAGAATCTGACGTAAATTGGGTGCTGCTGTGCCCATGCCTTGAGTTTGGTTTCAGACACAGAATCTTTTCCAATTTCCATCATAAGATTTTCTAGTACTAGGCCTCCTTGCCTCCAAAATGACATCCAACACTTGTTTATTGAGGGATGGTAATGGAAAGATTAGGTAATTAGACAGGCTGCCAGGTTCAGGGTTTGAAGTTGGAGGTGCAGAATCTGGCTCTCCTGCTGAGAGAGCAGGGTAGGGGGTCTGAGATAGGTGCCATGGAGCCAGCTGAGAGACACTGCGCAAGAGGGGGTACCCAGTGTTGGCATGGCCAGTCTGGTGCAATCAGTATCATCCTTGGTTTGTCCTGTTTGATCTTTAGAAGTACTTCGGAGAGGAGAGGCAGAGGGGGGAAAGGCATAAACTGATAAGATTTTTCCAGCTGAAGGACAGAGCATCCACTTTCCAAGCTTGTTTGTAGGGAGTCCTTGTGCAGAATTTGTCCAATTGGTAGTTCTGGGGGGAGGCAAACAGGTCTATATCTGGGATCCCCCATTTTTTGATCAACATGTTGAAAATAAAGAAGTTATGTACTCACCATAACGCTCCATCTGAGTAGTTGTACTTCATTTTCTGCAACCTGTGGGTATTCGGATCCATATCAGATCCGAGCTGGCAACATTTTATCAAGCATCTGCTCCAAGCTCCTCCCCTTACCCATAATCCCTCACCTCTCCTACCTTCCCTCAGATCGAGTTTGCCACTAACCAAACTATTAACAACTCAATAACGTTAACCTAGAACAGGTTCGGGGGAAGGACAGTTGCAGAAAATGAAGTATAATTACTCAGATGGAACGTTACGGTAAGTACATAACTTCTTTATCTGAAGTAGTTAACTTCATTTATCTGCAACTTGTGGGACAGAGTCCCCAGCTACCAAAAAGTACAGTTTTGTACCTACCATAAATGTAAATGTTCGAGTGCCAATACAGCTGCAGTCATAACAGATGGGTTCTCCTGCCGTCAGGCGGGTCCTCCGTCGGCCGAATTCCAAAGTCTAGGTCCGGCGTCGGTTGTCGCCGCTTCTTCCCCGACGTCAGTGCGACAGGGGTATAAAAGAACCAGCCGATGCCATTTTCTTCAGTCCTTCTTGTCCCAGATGTCAGGTGCCCCCAGAAGGAAGGCAATACATAAAATAATGTAACAATGCAATGCAATATAATCAAAAAACAATAGTTGCAAGCAAACACACCATAAAAGAATACCCCTAGAGGGGAAGGTGGGAGGGAAACCTGGACTGCAGCTATATTAGCACTCGAACATCTACATTTATGGTAGGTACAAAACTGTACTATGTCCATCGTGCATACAGCTGCAGTCATAACAGATGGGTAGAATCCCAAAGCTAAGAAAGGGGTGGTAGGCACTAGGTGGAGCTAGGAGGAGCCAAAATGCCCTGCAAGACTGCAGTGGCAAAGCCTGCTCTAGACTTGGAGTATAATGGTAGGTTGTAGTGCTTAGAGAAGGTATGCACAGAACTCCAAGTGGCTGCTTCTAAAATATCCTTGGTAGGAACTCCTCTGAGGAAGGCTGCAGAGGTGGCTGTGGCCCTGGTGGAATGAGTTCTAATGCCTGTAGGTACAGTTTTGCCATGAAAGGAATAGCAAAAGCGTATGCAGTGGGCTATCCATTTTGAGATTGTCTGTTTGGATATTGACTTTCCTTGAGCTCCTACCGTATAGGCCACAAAAAGCTGTTCAGATTTTCTGAAAGGCTTTGTTCTGTCCAAATAATAACGTAGTTGTCTGTGGATGTCCAAGGAATGCAGTAATCTCTCCCCTTTGTTTTGAGAATTAGGATAAAAAGTAGGTAAATGTATGGCCTGATTTAAAGCTACCCTGGATACCACTTTAGGCATAAAGGACGGGTTGGTACATAATGAAACTCTGTCCTGATGGAAGATGATGCATAAGAGCCTGTAGTTCTGAAACTCTACGAGCTGAAGTGATAGCCAGAAGGAAAGCTGTTTTCCAGGACAAATATTGTAACTCTGATGAGGCAGCTGGTTCAAAAGGGGGCAAAGTCAGTTTTTCCAGAATGAAATTACGATCCCAAGCAGGTATTGGTTGTTTTCTTGGAGGTCTTAAATTCTTAGCCCCTCTGAGGAACTGTCTTAATAGAGGGTGAGAGAATAAAGGTGGATCAGTGTTGTATTCTGCAGAAATGGCTGAGGCATGGATTTTGATGGAGGAGAACGAAAGTCCACTGCTTAGAAGCTCGGCCAAATATTGTAGTATTTGAGGCAAATTCAGTTTTCAAGGGCACTGGCCCTTTTTCTCATTCCAAACACAAAAACGTTTCCATTTTGCAGAGTAAGCGTTTCTAGTTGATGGCCTTCTGGCCTCCAAAATGACATCCTGCACCTCCTTGGAGAGCAGGGCCTGCTGTGATGCTAAGGAATCTTCCATGCGGCTAGATTGAGTGTCTTCAGCTGACTGTGAAGAGTTTTGAAGCTGTGCTGAGTCAGAAGAGGGATTAGAGGCAGGGTCCATGGTGGGGAATGCGTCAGGCTCCTTAGTAGTGGGTACCAGTGTTGCCTTGGCCAGTCCGGAGCAATGAGTATCATCTTTGGTCTGTCTGCTCTGGTCTTCAATAGGACTTTGGGCGGCAGAGGAAGAGGTGGGAAGGCATAAACTGTCATTGATGTCCAACTGAAAGAGAGAGCGTCCACTCTCCAGGCCTTTGGATGGAAGATCCTTGAGTAGAATTTTGTCAATTGATGATTTTTGTGGGAGGCAAAGAGATCTATGTCTGGCCTTCCCCATTCTTGGATTATTTCTGTAAAAACTTTTGGATGCAACTTCCATTCGTGTGGATCTGTCATGTTCCTGCTTAAGTTGTCTGCCAGCGTGTTTTTCTTGCCTGGCAAGTACTGTGCTTGTAGTTCCATTTGTAAGTTCATGGCCATGTTCCAAAGTGACATGGCCAGTCTGCATAGGGGATAAGAATGTGTTCCTCCCTGCTTGTTTATGTACCACATTAACAGTGGTGTTGTTTATGTACCACATTAACAGTGGTGTTGTCTGTTCTTATCAATAGCTGACCTGGTTGTAGAAGGTCCTTGAAGGCTGTAATAGCATTTATCACTGCAAGCATTTCTTTTTGATTGATGTGAAGGTGCTTTTCTTTTTGGGTCCATTTGCCCTGAATGCACCGGTCTGTCATGTGCGCCCCCCCGGCGTAGTCCGAGGCGTCTGTTGTAATGACTTGATCTGCTTGAGGCCTGCTGAATGGAAGACTTGTGTTTGTTTGGCATGCTTGAGCCCACCACAGAAATTCCTTTTGCAGACATGGAATTAGTGGTATCATTGTTTTCAAACTGTGGCTGTGTTGAGACCATATGTTTTTTAGGTACCATTGTAGTTTTCTCATATGCAGCTTTGCACATGGGATTAGTAAGATGCAAGATACCATGAATCCCAGAGCCTGCAGGATTTTCCTTGCAGTCAGCCTGGTGCAATTTGCCAGTGTTCTGAAATATTGAATTAGTGTTGCCCCTGCTTCTCTGGCGTGAGGTAGGCCATCTGGGTGTTTGTGTCCAAATTGGCAGCCAGGAAAATTATCTTCCGAGAGGGTATTAGTCTTGATTTCTCTTTGTTGACTGTGTATCCTAGAGAGTTTAATAACATTATTACATAAGCCAGATGTTTCAGAAGAATGTGCTTGCTGTCCGCTTGGATCAGGCAGTCGTCCAAATAAGGGTATATTTGTATCCCTTGAAGTCTGCAGTAGGCAATTACTGATGCCAGGCATTTCGTGAATACTCTGGGCGCAGTAGATAAACCAAAGGGCAATGCAGAGAATTGATAATGTGTTGAACCTGCAAGAAATCTGAGGTATCTTCTGCAATTTTGTCTGATTGGGACATGCAGGTAATGCCTCCTTGAGGTCCAATGTTACCAGCCAAGACTCCTTGCCCAGCTTGGGAAGTTGTTGCTGTAGAGTGAGCATCTTGAATTTTGTGCAGTAGGAATGTGTTTAGGATGGAAAGATCCAAAATAGGTCTCCAATCTTTGCCCTTCCTTGGCACCAGAAATAGCCTGGTATAAAATCCTTGACCTTGTTCGTGCGTAGGTACCTCTTGAATTGCTTTCATGTTTATAAGATCTGAAATTTGCTTTTGTGCCTCTGCCCTTTGATTGTGTGGCAGGTTTGGCATGCCTTTCATTTTTGGAAGGGTATGAAAATGGAATTTGTAGCCTCTGTTTATAATGTTCAGGATCCATTTGTCCTTTGTGACAATATGCCAATTTTTTTGAGAATAGTGCCAGCTTTCCTCCTAAGGGAGCTGCCATTTGAGACCTGGTTGGCATGCAAAGGGGAAAGTCATTGGTTTTGCTTTCTGAAAGATTGCGAGTTGTCCTCACCACCTCTTTGTGTAGGAGCTTGCCATTGTCTGCCTCTGTACAAGCCTTGTGTTTGCCCTCTGCCCCTCGGGCGCCTGTATCTGCCTCTTTGGCGTCTGTCTGTGGCAGGAAAGGACCAGTTTTTGGAAGGCCAATTTCTACTAAAATGTGGGGGTTGAACCTGCAGAAATTCTTTCACAGTTTGCAATGATTTAGCCTTTTCCTCCATTTTCCGTAATACTTCCTCAGCATTTGCCCCAAATAGTACATCCTTTTGAAGAGGGGCGTCTAGTAATTTAGCTTTGACATGATCAGGCAAGGCTTGTTCCTTGAGCCAGGCATGCCTACGTATGAATGAGCCTGTAACAGCAGCTCTACATGAGGCCTCTAGAGCATCAAAACCACATTGTAAGGTATGTTTACCCACTTGTTCTGCACTATGCATCAAATCCTGCAACTCCTTCATGTCTGGTTGTTCAGGTTGTGACATTTTACTTTTCAATTGAGATAACAGAAACTGTTGGTATTTTAGCATATGAAACTGACAGTTCAAGGCCCTCATGGATAAGGTAGCCGAGGTATATACCTTTTTTCCCCACCTTTCTAAGGATCTGGAAATCTCTCTCGGAAGGCAATGGGTTTTTGGCAATGGAGGCCTTAACTCCCTTGGGCCCCTGTGAGATGGTTTCTAGGTCAGCAGCATGGCTTTTGTATAGAAATTGGTGTGAGTCAGGAACCCTGTAGTACCTGTTAGGCTTAACTGGAGCTGGAGGGAGAGAGTCCGGGTTAAGGCAGGCCTCCGAGTAAACATCATCTAGGATGTCCAGGACAGGAGGTATAGCCAGAGGTCTGTGCTTGGGTAACAAAAGAAATTCCCTGAGCCTTTTCTTGGAATCTGAATAATCCTGGCCTTCCCAGTGGAAGTGTTCCCTTAAGGTATGCAGAGTTTCACCAAATGAGTAATCCTCAGTGGGGGATACAGAAGGAATAGATTCCTCTGCATCAGAGTCTTCAAAAGGAGAGTAAGACTGTCCCTGATAAAGTACAGTTTTGTACCTACCATAAATGTAGATGTTCGAGTGCTAATACAGCTGCAGTAATCACATATGGGTTCTCTGCCGTCAGGCAGTCCCTCGGTCGGCCGAATTCCAAAGTCTAGGTCCGGCATCGGTTGTTGTCCCTTCTTTCCTGACGTCAGTGCGACAGGGGGTATATAAGACACGGCCAACGCCATATTCTTCAGTCTTTATTGCCCCAGATGTCAGGTGCCCCCAGAAGGAAGGCAATACATAAATTATATATATATATATATATATATATATATATATATATATATATATATATATATATATATAAATATATATTCAAGCAATGCAATGTAATCAAAAAACAGTAGTTGCAAGCAAATACACCATAGGAGGATAACCCAAATTAGGTTGTATGAGGAGGTGTTAGCCACTAGTCCTTTACCAAGAGGGGAAGGAGGGAGGGAAACCTGTACTGCAGCTGTATTAGCACTCGAACATCTACATTTATGGTAGGTACAAAACTGTACTATGTTCATCGTGCATACAGCTGCAGTAATCACATATGGGTGGAATCCCAAAGCTACGCACAGGGGTGGTAGGCACTAGGTGGAACTGGGATGAGCCAGAATGCCCTGCAGCACAGCAGTGGCAAAGCCTGCTCTAGTTTTGGAATATAAAGGCAGGTGGTAGTGTTTTGTGAAGGTATGCACAGAACTCCAAGTGGCTGCCTCCAAGATATCTTTGGTAGGAACTCCTCTGAGGAAGGCTATAGAGGTAGCTGTGGCCCTGGTGGAGTGTGGTCTGATGCCTACAGGGACAGATTTCCCATGATAGGAGTAACAAAATCGTATGCAGTGGCCTATCCATTTAGAGATTGTCTGTTTGGTAACAGGCTTCCCTTGAGCTCTTACAGCATAAGACACAAAGAGTTGTTGTGATTTCCTGAAAGGCTTTGTTCTGTCCAAATAGTAACATAGCTGTCTATGGATGTCTAAGGAATGTAGCAGCCTCTCCCCCTTGTTTTGAGGATTGGGGTAAAAGGTAGGTAAGGTAATGGCTTGGTTTAAAGCTACCCTGGATACCACTTTAGGCATAAATGACGGGTTGGTACGAAGGGAAACCCTGTCCTGATGGAAGATAAGAAAGGGCTGCACAGCCATGAGGGCTTGAAGTTCCGAAACCCTACGAGCGGAGGTAATGGCCAGAAGGAAGGCTGTTTTCCAGGACAAGTATTGTAAATCTGTTGAGGCAGCTGGTTCAAAGGGAGGCAATGTTAATTTTTCTAGGATATAATTAAGATCCCAGGCTGGCGCTGGTTGTTTCCTTGGTGGTCTTATATTCTTAGCCCCTCTGAGGAATTGCCTTAAAAGTAGGTGAGAGAATAACGGTGGATCCGTGTTGAATTCTGCAGAAATGGTGGAGGCATGGATTTTTATGGAGGAAAATGAAAGTCCACTGTTCAGCAGCTCAGCTAGATACTGTAATACCTGAGGCAAATTCAGTTTTCTAGGATCCTGGCCTTTTTTCTCATTCCAAGAGCAAAACCGTTTCCATTTTGCTGAGTAAGTCTTCCAAGTAGATGGCCTTCTGGCCTCCAGAATGACATCCTGCACCTCTTTGGAGAGTAGGGTCTGCTGAGGTGTTAAGGAATTTTCCATGCAGCAAGACTGAGTGTTTTCAGCTGACTGTGAAGAGTTTTGTAGTTGTGCTGAGTCAGCAGAAGAGGCATTAGAGGTAGAGGCCAGGGAGGAGTATGTGTTAGTACCCACCAGTGCTGTCTTGGCCAGTCTGGAGCAATCAGTATCATCTTCGGTCTGTCTGCTCTTGCTTTCAGGAACACCTTGGGTAGAAGAGGCAGAGGTGGGAAAACGTACACTGTCCATGCTGTCCAACTGAATGAAAGGGCGTCCACCCTCCAGGCCTTTGGATGAAAAGTCCTTGAGCAAAACTTTTCCAGTTGATGGTTCCTGTGGGAGGCGAAGAGATCTATGTCTGGCCTTCCCCATGCTTGGATTATCTTTGTAAATACCTGTGAATGTAGCTTCCATTCGTGTGGATCTGTCATATTTCTGCTTAGATTGTCTGCCAGCGTGTTTTCCAAACCTGGCAAGTACTGTGCTTGAAGTACGATTTGCCATTCCAGAGCCAAGTTTCATAGTGTCATGGCTAGTCTGCACAGGGGATATGAATGTGTTCCTCCTTGTTTGTTTATGTACCACATTACTGTGGTGTTGTCTGTTCTTATCAATAATTGTCCTGGGTGCAGGAGGTCCTTGAATGCTGTAATTGCATTTATTACTGCTAGCATTTCTTTTTGATTGATGTGAAGGTACTCTTCCTTTTGGGACCATTTGCCCTGAATGCACCTGCCTGTCATGTGCGCCCCCCAGGCGTAATCTGAGGCGTTTGTTGTGATGACTTGATTTGCTTGAGGCTTGCAGAATGGGAGACCTGTACTTGTTTGACATGCTTGGGCCCACCATAGAAATTCCTTTTGCAAACAAGGAATTATTGGTATTATTGTTTCCAAACTGTGGCTGTGTTGAGACCATAGGTTTTTTAGGTACCACTTGAAGTTTTCTCATATGCAACTTTGCACATGGGATTAGAAGAATGCAAGATGCCATGAAGCCCAGAGCCTGCAGGATTTTCCTTGCAGTAAGCCTGGTACAATTTGCTAGTGTTTTGAAGTACTGAGTTAGTTGCCCTTGTTTTTCTGGCGTAAGATAGGCCATCTGGGTGTTTGTGTCCAAGTTGGCGCCCAGGAAAGTTATTTTCTGAGATGGTGTTAGCCTGAATTTCTCTTTGTTGATTGTGTATCCCAGAGAATTCAGTAACCGTGTTGCATAAGCCAGATGTTCCAGAAGAGTGTGCTTGCTGTCCGGTTGGATCAGGCAGTCGTCCAAATAAGGGTAAATTTGTATCCCTTGAAATCTGCAGTAGGCAATTACTGATGCCAGGCATTTCGTGAATACTCTGGGCGCAGTAGATAAGCCAAAGGGAAATGCAGAGAATTGATAGTGGACTGAACCTGCAAGAAATCTGAGGTATCTTCTGCAGCTTTGTCTGATTGGGACATGCAGGTATGCCTCCTTGAGGTCCAATGTTAACAGCCAAAACTCCTTGCCCAACATGGGAAGAAGTTGCTGTAATGTGAGCATCTTGAATTTTGGTATGAGTATCTGTGCATACTCAGTGCACTTATCTTAGTATAGTTCTTTAGAAAGTGAGATATTTTGGTTTTAACTTTTTACACTGTTTCACATATTTTTCATATGTCATTCATGTATTACTACACTAGTTTAGTAGTCTTAATTTTTATTACTGCAGTACAATATAAAAGGTTTTTTCATTCATGATTTATAGAATAGCAACCAAGTAGATTTTATATTTATATATATTTATAATCTTAATTTTTGCTTAACCAAATTGATAGAATTTTATATAAAGATGTGTGTTTTTTGTTCTAAATGCTGGCCAAGAGTATATGTTTTTGTTTTTATTGTATTTTATTGTATTTTGTTTTGTTTCGAAGTAACCTACACAAAAGTAGGTAGAGGGAGGGGTCTTGACTTTGAGGCAACATTTTGTATTGCTTTGAGAATTATTCTGTTAATTAGTTTAATAATTGAATAATTGATATGCCTGTGCTAGTATATAAAGGGTAAGATTCTGTTTTAAAGTTGATCTGAAGAAGCGTACGGTAGCAGTACGCGAAAGCGCTTATCACCCTGTTTTTATTGTGAATAAAACTACTTTGTGGATTACAGCCTTGCTTCCGGATTGAATTCCTTCAATGTGGTGGGTTCTACAGCGTTTGTTTTGCCGAGTACGAGTAGAAATGTATTTAGGATGGATAAGTCCAAAATGGGTCTCCAGTCGGTTCCTTTTCTTGGTACCAGGAAAAGTCTGGAATAAAAACCTTGACCTTGTTCGTGAGTAGGAACCTCTTGAATGGCTTTCATGTCCATGAGTTTTGTAATTTGTATTTGTGCCTCTGCCCTTTGATTGTGTGGCAGGTTTGGCATGCCTCTCATTTTTGGAAGAGTGTGAAAATGAAATCTGTAGCCTCTGTTTATTATGTCCAGGATCCATTTGTCTGTTGTGATAATGTGCCAATTTCCTGAAAATAGTGCCAGCTTTCCTCCCAAAGGAGCTGCCAGCTGAGATTTGCTTGGCATGTAAAGGAGGAAGTCATTGGGTTTGCTTCCTGTATTGTTGTGCACTGTCTTCGCCACCTCTTGGTGCTTGAGTTTGCCATTGTCTGCCTCTGTATGATCCTTGAGGTTGCCCTCTGCCCCTTGAGCGCCTGTATCTACCTCTCTGGGGCTTGTCCGTGGCTGGAAAGGATCAATTTTTGAAGGCCAATTTCTGCTAAAACGAGGTGGCTGTACCTGTAGAAAAGCCTTGACAGTTTGCATAGATTTAGCTTTTTCTTCCATTTTCCGTAGTATCTCCTCAGCATTAGTACCAAACAGCACATCCTTTTGTAAAGGAGCATCTAGTAGTTTAGCTTTAACATGATCAGGCAAGTTTTGTTCCCTAAGCCAGGCATGTCTACGAATGACTGCTCCTGTAGCAGCAGCTCTACTTGAGGCCTCATTGTAAGGTGTGTTTACCCACTTGCTCTGCACTATGCATCATATCCTGCAATTCCTTCAAATCTGGTTGTTCAGGTTGAGACATTTTGTTTCTTAATTGTGATAACAGAAACTGTTGGTATTTAAGCATATGGAACGGACAATTTAAGGCCCTCATGGCTAGGGTGGCCGAGGTGTATACCTTTTCCCCCCACCTTTCTAAGGATCTAGATTCTCTCTCGGAAGGTAGTGGATTCTTGGCAGTAGAGGCCTTCATTCCCTTGGGACCTTGAGAAATGGTTTCAGGGTACACATTATGGCTTTTGAAAAGAAATTGGTGAGAGTTAGGGACTCTGTAGTACCTATCAGGTTTGAGTGGTGCAGGAGGCAGGGAATCCGGATTAAGACAAGCCTCAGAGTAAACATCATCAAGTATGTCCAGGACAGGAGGTATAGCCAGAGGTCTGTGTCGAGGTAACAAAAGAAATTCCCCAAGCCTTTTCTTGGAATCAGAAAAGTCTTGACCTTCCCAATGGAAGTGTTCCCTCAAGGTGTTCAAGGTCTCCCCAAAAGAAAAATCCTCTGGAGGAGATACAGAAGGGATGGACTGTTCTGCATCAGAATCTTCATAAGGGGAGTATGAGTGTTCCTCCACATCAGAATGTTCTGAGAAAATGGAGCCCTGTTCAGAAGAGGGAGAGTCTTCCTCCACTCTGGGCCTCTTGTCTGGAGGGGGTTGGGAACCCCCGATATAGGAAATTAAATCCTCAGCCATTTTAAGCATCTGCTTTTTAGGCATGGGGCCTGGGGATGGGCCCTGTGCAACAGGCCTCTTGGGATGCATGGCTGATTTGGACTTAGTGAAGGCCTTAATGGAAAAGGAAGAAGAGGGCCTAAATACACCTTGGGTGGAAGTAGACCTGTCCACATTAGGAGGCTCAACACTCACTGTGGATTCGGTGGTTGTAGTCTGAGTAAGGGCCGAGGTACCAGCGGTCTCGGGTACAGAAGACACCGCCAAGGAAGTGTCGTCGGTAGTCAAGGACTGCATAGGCGTCTCGCTGAGAACCGGACCACGTGTAGCCGGTTTTGGCGTGGTGTCGGTGGAGACCGCGGACCTCGCGTGTCAGTCCTTGTCCTTTCGTTTTTTGGACAAAATGGTAGTCGGAGTATCCGACGACATTTTATAATCAAAGGCTTTACCAAAATAATGTTGGGCGAACTCCGCCCGACGCTTAATAGTGCGTTTATTGAAAGTAGCGCAAAAGCGACAGCCCGAGACGTCGTGGTCTGGGCCTAAACAAGGTATGCAGAGGGAATGGAAATCCTTATGCGGTATTTGCTTCCCACAAGAAATACAATTGTTAACTTTGTCTGACATCGGTCTGAGGCAAGAAAAGTTTCCCCAACGGGGTACTTAGCTTTAATGAAGACTTCGATTTCCGATTTTTTTGTAAATTCAGGAGCTGGCCGACCGGCACTTGCGAACTGCTTCTGCTTCGGGCACCGTGTGGCAAAAAAGACTGGAGAATGGCGTCGGCCGTGTCTTATATACCCCTGTCGCACTGACGTCAGGAAAGAAGGGACAACATTACTGCAGCTGTATGCACGATGAACATTCAGAGTGCTCTGAAATAATGCAGCCCTGATCAGAAGAGGGGGAATCTTCCTCCACTCTGGGTCTTTTGTCCGGAGGTGGCTGAGAACCTCTGATTAGAGTAATTAAATCCTCAGCCATTTTAAGCATCTGTCTCTTAGGCATGGGGCCTGGAGATGGGCCCTGTATAGCTGGTCTCTTAGGGTGCATGGTAGCTTTAGACTTGGTGAACGCCTTGATGGAGAAAGAAGAGGAAGGTCTGAAGACACCTTGGAGTGGAGGTGGACCTGTCCACATTCTGTGTTTCAATGCCAAGCGTGGCTTCGGTATCTGTAGTCAGGGTGTGGGCCGAGGAGCCTGTGACCTCGGGTACAGGAGACACCGCCAAAGATGTCGTCGGTAATCAGGGGCTGCGTGGTGCCTCGCTGAGAACCGGACCACGTGTAGTCGGCTTTGGTGGTATCGGTAGAGGCCCTTGGACCTCAGTGTCGGTCCTTGTCTTTGCGTTTTAGACAAAAGCCGGTGGGGTATCGGCGACATAGTATAGTTAAATGCTTTCCCAAAATAATGCTGGGCGAACTCCGCTTAATAGTCGTTTGTTGAATGTAGCACAAAAGCGACAGACCGAGACGTCGTGGTCTGGGCCTAAACAAGGTATACAGAGGGAATGGAAATCCTTATGCGGTATTTGCTTCCCACAAGAAATACAATTATTAACTTTGTCTGACATCGGTCTGAGGCCAGAAAAAGTTTCCCCAACGGGGTACTTCGCTTTTAAGAAGACTTTGGTTCCAAAATTTTTTGTAATCTTAGGAGCTGGCCGACCGGCACTTGCGAACTGCTTCTGCTTTGGGCACCGCGCGGCAAAAAAGACTGAAGAAAATGGCGTCAGCTGGTTCTTTTATACCCCTGTCCACTGACGTCAGGGAAGAAGCGACGACAACCGACGCCGAACCTAGACTTTGGAATTCGGCCAACCGAGGACCCGCCTGATGGCAGGAGAACCCATCTGTTATGACTGCAGCTGTATGCACGATGAACATCTGCTGGGAGGCCCTCATGGAAGGATATTCCTGAGCACTGCAGAGCCAAAGGATGCTCTCCCCCTCTAGAGATCAAATCCAACTTATAATGAGAGATGAATTTATGTGACCTTGCCCAGGTCACTGCTGCACAGATATCATCCAGAGAAACCCTAGACCAAAAAGCAGCAGAAGTTGCCATAGATCTGGTGGAATGGGCTTTAACAGGACCAGGTGGGGAAAGGCCTTTATCCCTATAGACTTGCAGTATACATTGTGTAATCCACCTGGCTAAGGAGACCTTGGAAATGGTCTTGCCAAAAAGGGTCTAGACAAATACACGAATAATTGGTCAGACTTACGAAATTGCTTAGTCCTGTGTAGATAGAAACGAAGCTGTCAATGAACATCTAGCAAGTGCAGCTTATATTCACCTTTGTTCTGGAAATTTGGAAATAACACAGGCAGATTAGTCATCTGGTTAATGTTAGATTCAGAAGTCACTTTCGGTAAGAAAGAAGGGTTAGTGCGAAGCGAAACCCAGTCTTTATGAAAAATCAAGTAGGGGGGTCACGGCAAACAAAGCTTGGATCTCAGAAACCTTTTTGGTCAAAGTAATGGCCACTAAAAAGCCTGCCTTCCAGGACAGAAATTTTAAGTCTACTGATGCTGCTGGTTCAAAAGGGGGTGCCATCAATGCCTGCAGAACTAGAGTAAGGTCCCAAGGGGGGACAGAATTCTTAACCAGGGGACGTAAGAGAAAAGTACCTTTTAGAAAGGCCTTGCACAATCTCAAGGAGGCCACAGCATTAACATTTTCACCAATATGAAAATTAAATATGGCAAGTTGTACTTTCACAGTGGAGGAACTAGCCCCTTGTTGAAAAATATATGACAAAAACTCCAAGACTGCAGGAACCGGGGCAGTAAATGGATCTATATTTCTCTGAGAAGCCCAAATAGAGAAGTGTTTCAATTTGCTGCAATAAACCTTCCTAGTGGAAGCTTTGAGGGATGCCACCAGAATACTTTACCGAAGATGACAAACCGGGAGTCCTAGCGATTAGTGGAAATGCAGCATCCAAGCAGTCAGCTTGAGGCTGTCCAGGTCAGGCGGACTGATGCCCGAGGGATGGGATATGAGATCCGGGTAGGGATCTAGAATCCGTGGAGGAGTTAAGAGCATGAGACCAGAGGAAAGGGAACCACACTTGACGAGGCCAGAATGGGGCACTGAGGATCACTCTGCACCCCAGTCGTTATGCTTTCTGAAGAAACTTCTGAATTAGAGGTAGTGGGGGATAGGCATACAGTAACCCGGGAGGCCAAGCATGGACTACAGCATCTCTGGGGGAGTCCCCTGGGGAGGGGATTAGAGCGAAGAACTCTCTGCACTTTGCGTTGGAAGGAGATGCGAAGAGATCGCAGCAAGGGTGACGCCATGTTAGGAAGATCTCCTCCGCTACTGACGGTTTCACAGACCATTTGCATGGATACTGACTGTTTCACAGACCACTCGCATGGCATTAGAATAGCCCGACTCAATCTGTCCGCTAAAATGTTGGAGTGTCCCGGGATGTGGGTTGCAATCAGAAACAGACTGGTGGAAATCGCCCACTCCCACACTCTCATGGCCTCACGGCAGAGAGGGTAAGATCTGGTCCCTCCTTGTTTGCTGATGACAATGGACATGTTGTCTGACTGAACTGCAATCGTCCCCAGGGGGAGAGAACAGTGTGAAAGGCTTGCAACGCTAAAAGCACTGCCCTCATCTCCAGAACACAGATATGCAATCTGGTCTCCGTTTGGGACCACATGCCTTGGACTGTCCTTCCCAAAAAGTGGCCCCCCCCACTTGAGCTGGGAGGCATCCGTGGTCACTGTGGCTTGGGCAGGAGATGTTAAGAATGGACGACCTGCCAAGATGTCCGGCGATTGGAGCCAACAAAGAAGAGAAGACTTGCAGGCTTTGCTGATCCTTATGGGGTAGTCCATGGGGAGGTCTAACCAAGACCACTGAACTGCCAAGGTCCACTGAAGCACCCTCATGTAAAGGCGCGCACATGGTAGAATTGAAATTGCTGCGGCCATGGAGCCTAGGGCGCGGAGAATGTCGCTCGCCATCGATGTCCTGTGGCCGAGGATCACTGACACATGGGCCCGTAGGTTCCGGATCCTGCCCTGAGTGAGAAAAACTTGTAATACAGTGTCCAACCGTGCCCCTATGAATTCCAAAGTCTGTGTCGGATTTAGGCAGGACCTGGAGATGTTGATGGTGATCCCTAGATTGACTGCAAAATGCATGAAGGAGTCTCTGGCCATGCAAAGTAGACGCTTGGTGGTAGCAGTGAGGAGCCGATAGTCTAGGTAAGGAAACACCTGAATTCCCTGAAGCCTCAGGTGAGCCGCTACTACTGCCACAACCTTGGTAAACACCCTGGGGGCTGTGGTGAGACCAAAGGGTAGGGCTCTGAACTGGAAATGATTGGCTCCCAGCCAGAAGCGAAGAAATCTCCTAGAGCTTCTGCAAATCTTGATGTGGTAGTAAGCATCCTGGAGGTCTATCGAGCACATCCAGTCGCATCCTCGGAGATAAGGTAGGATGGACTGTAAGGTGACCATCCGGAAATTCTGCTTGGCTACTGACAGGTTCAGGGTAGACAGGTCCAACATGGGCCTGAGGTCCCCAGTCTTTTTTGGCACTAAAAAGACCCTGGAGTAAATGCCAAATCGGGACTGATCTGGGGGGACCAATTGTAAAGCAGATTCGAAATTTTGTGAGCTGCGGCCTCCCTTTGAGCGGGTGTGATATCCGGGAGGCGCTTTGATTGTATAGGTGGGGTGATGAATGGGATGGAGTATCCTCTGGATATTATTTGGAGCACACAACGGTCCGTCGTGATGGACTCCCACAAGCCGTTAGGTGCAATGGCAATCTTCCCCTGAATATCTCCAGAGTAGGACAGTCGGGCAACCCCTCAGGGTTGCTGCACGGGTTGGTCCGAGAAGGTCTCCCTCAAGGCAAAGTTCCTCGGGCCTCCTCTGCCTCTGGGTTGGAGTCTGTCTTGTCCCCCTCTGCCTCTAGGGGATGAGTTGTCCTGAGTGTCGCGGGAAAACTGAGATTTTTGGAACCACATCTTCTTCTGCCCTCCCTGATTCCTGGAAAAGGATCTTTGATGGCTAGAGAAGCGGACTCTGACAGCAGACAGAGTCTTCCCTTCCTTCTAGCTCTGGACTAAGGTGTCACGAACTGTCTTCCCAAAAAGGGAGGAACAGTCAAAGGGAGCATTTGTGAAAGACGCCTTAAAGGGATCCGTGAATTAACAGAATCTGAGCCAGGCGTACCGCCTCATAGCTACACCAGTCCCAGCAGCCCTAGCCACTCCTTCCGTGGAATGGGAAAGAAGATGCATGGACGTGTTAGAAACGGATTTCAGTCAACATTTTCGCCAAGAACAGACGCTTGTCCTCTGGCGACAAGGACTCTGGGGGCGACACAGCAAATTCCGTGACGAGGTCATGCTGGAGTCGAATAACGTGTGCCAAATAATTCAGCGCTTGTATGGAAAAAAAACTTGCTTCCCAAAGCGATCCACCGCCCTAGACTCTGTCTGGAGGGTGGACCGAAGAACTTTCCTGAGCCAGTTCTCTCTTGGTGGCAGCCGCCACCACCACAGCATCCACAGGGGATCCCTTGTACCAAGCCTGTCTGTAGGAGGAGAAAGGATCCTGTCTAGGCATTTGGGTATTGGCTCTATGGTGTCAGGCTCCTTCCATGCCCACGTGGTGATAAGATCCACTAATGGATCTGCAGGAGGGGACACCCAGGATGTAGATGTGGCCATGCCAAAGGCCTCCAAGAATAATGACTCGTCCGTTGAGGGTTTTGGGGCTGATCAACCTCCCCTCTGGCGGAGTATTTCCATGATATCTCCAAAGAAGACATCCTCGGGAGGTGACCTGGGGGAACCCTCACCTTCATCCAAGTGAGTATCTTCTGTGAGGGACTCGAGGGAGTCCATGTGCCTCCTCTTACACAAATGCTTACATGGGGCCTCCTCAGCAGGACTCTCTCAAGAGGGCTTGTAAGTCATGGGGGGGTTCCACGATGGGATCCATCTGGGGGTCATCTGGCACGGGCTGTCCCTGGGACAAGCTGATGGGAGTCACGACCAAATCCAAGGCAGTCTGGGCAGAGTCCAAGGCAATGGGCTGGGGTCACAATCCCTGGGAGAGGACCCTCTCCACCACGTCGAAGGCCGAAGGAGAGCGCACCTCCTTGGCAACCAACAAGGAAGAAACTCTCTCTGGCTCCGTCGTCGTAAGGATCGAGGCCGGGGCCAGGGTAGCCAGGGTTCTGAAGGAATGGCTTGGATCCGACAAAGTTTCCATTCCCACAGATCCGGCTCCCTGTTCTCGGCCCTGACAGTTGCTCGGATCCGAACAAGTCTGATCCGAGGAACTCAAGGTAATGGCCAGCGTCGAGGTTGGAGGAACCGTCTGCGCCGAAACCCCAGCTCCGAGGATCCTCGGATCCATAAACCCAGAGACTGATGGTTGGATCGGGGAGGGGGATAGGATGGAAGAAAGGCATAGAGGTCCCCTCTCTGGCCGGAGAGGGGCCTAGCAAGACTCCCATTTGGATTTGGGTCCGAATGAATCTCTGCATCATCCTGTCCACGTCAAGCTCCGATAAACTCAGAGTCAACCACAAGGAGGCGACCGACCTTGGATCTGACCCAGTGAGACAACCTCGAAGAAGTCCTCAAATCCAAGGGCTCCATCGGCTACAGGGAGAACCTCGGGGAATGGAGCTGAGGATAAGTGGTCCTAACAACTTTCACAGGTGGACTGGGAAAAGGCTCCCGTTCAGGAAATCGCTTGTGGTGTCTCTCTACCCTTCTCTCTCTCTCTTTTTTGTCCTTATTTGTAGCTTTTGTCCCAGCTTCAGCAGGCTTAGAGGGAGGTTGAGTCCCAGCCTGATGGGGGGGGGGGGTTGGTCGGCTACAGGAGCTGATGTCGAGGCCTTCTCGACGGCAGAAACAGGTAGCAGGCCCTTGGCTACCAGTTTCGCCTTCCTCTCTTTAAGGACTCTGGGACTGAACCCTGCACACACAGCACATGGCAAACTAAGATGGGGAATGCCAAAGCAAATAACACACAGAGTGTGGCCATCAGCCGGTGAAAGCTTGTGGCCAATCC
>NC_056746.1:877791121-877828537 GCF_019279795.1 Protopterus annectens | reverse complement strand
GGTTTCCCAGTCCAGCTGTTGGGCACCCCATCTTCCTGATAAAATAGGGTGAAAGTGGAAGCCTTTGAAGAGACCACTGGGCAAGAGGAGCCATTGAAGGAGCCTCATTGTAATCTTCCTAGAGGGACTCACAAAATTGCAGCCATAGTCCCCAGGAGTTGGAGAACCTGTCTTGCCTTGCTCTTCTCAGAGGGATCAGTAACTTGTTGCTGTAAGACTCTGATTCTTTTGTGTGGCAGAAGCTGCATTTGAACGGTGTCTAGTTCTGCGCCTATAAAATTGACACGCTGTGAGGGCAACAAGGCAGATTTTTCCCAGTTCAATGTTATGCCCAACTGTTGACAGAGTGATGGTGACGTCCCTGGTCTGAATTAGTAGATGCCTGGTGGTAGTAGTGAGGAGCCAGTCATCCAGATAAGGAAAAACTTGGAATCCTTGACATCTCAGGTGAGCCGTCACCACCGCCATACATTTGAACACCCTGGGGACTGTGGTGAGACCAAAGGGCAGGGCTCGAAACTGAAAAGGACTGGCTCCCAGTTGGAAGCGCAGGTGACTCCTGGATGCCCTGTCCATTTTGATATAGTAGTAAGCATCCTTGAGGTCGATGGAGCACATCCATATTTCTTTTCCCAACAATGGGAAAATTGACTGCAATGTAACCATACAGAACTTGGATTTTTGTACATGGTTGTTCAATCGGCTGAGATCCAATATGGGTCTCAGGTCCCCTGTTCTTTTTCGGCACCAAAAAGAATCTTGAGTAAGTCCCTAATCCGATCTGGTCTGAGGGGACATGCTGGATGGCTCCTTTTTCTAGCAGCTTTGAAACCTCTGAAGCCACGGAATCCCTTTGACTGGGTGGAATGTCCAGGATTTTTCTGACTAGAGGGGAATCTGACGAAAAGGGGATGACATAACCTCCGGAAATTATTCGTAACACCCATTGGTCCTGGGTAATGTTTTGCCAGGCCTCCGGGTATAACGATATTCGACCCCCGACTGGCTCCGGAAACACACAGTCAGGCCTCCCATCAGTAGTGACGGTAGGGAGAACCACGAAAGGAATTGCGGTCTCCCGAGTTGCGGGGACCTCCTCTGCCTCTAGGGCGGCGTCTTCCTGAATAACCTCCCGCTCCTCTGCCTCTGGAGGGGGGCTCACCTTGTGCACCGGGAAAAAACCTCTGATTTTTTTGAACCACATCTTTCCACCTCTCTGGGCCTTGGGATAAGACCTAGAGGGAAGGGAAAAACGGACCCCTACAGCAGTCCTGCTCGCACCTGGTGAGGGTGTCTTTCACCTTGGTTCCAAACAAAGAGGAACCATCAAAGGGGGCGTCTGTGAATGAAGACTTGAAGACCACCGCAAAATGACAAAGGCGCATCCAGGCCTTCCTCTAAGGCGACTCCTGAGCTTGCTGCCCTACTGCTCCCTGCTGCATATGAAATCAGCCTCATGGAAGAGTTAATGATGGAATTGAGGGTAGACATCTGGGCGTTAACCGTCTGGGCCACCACCTCAGAAACGTTAGTCGTGAGAGTGTCTCCAAGCTCCTTGAGGAGATCTCTCTGGAGCAGTGTAAAGTGAGATAAGTAGTTCAGCGACCGTAAGGTAAAGGTCGCTGAAGAGATGACGCTTCCTGTACCGGTCCATGGTCCTAGACTCCTTGTTAGGAGGACAGACGGAGGAAGAAGTCTCGGCTAATTCCTTCTGGGTGGCCGATGCCACCACCATGGCATCCACAGGGACTCCCTTGGACAAAAAATCCTTAACCGGGGGAGCAGACAGAAATTTATTGGGTCTCCTGGGGACAGGTTCCACAGAATCAGGGTTCTCCCACACCCTCCAACAAATCAAATACAGGAGCTCATCGAAAGGTGGGGACACCCAGGAGGCAGAGGACCGAAGGCCTTCAGGAAGACAGACTCCTCCTCAGAGGGGGGCTTTGGACGGCCAGTCACCTCTTTGTTTCAATATCTCCAGGATGTCAGAGAAAGAAAGATCCTCAGAGGATGACTTGGGGGACCCCTCCGATTCCTCGAGGTCAGTATCTGAGGAGAGAGACTCATCCTGGGAGTCTATGTGCTTCCTCTTGCATGTCTTCTTTCTAGGGGGCTCCTCAGGCAACCACTCTGAGGGGCCCTCAAAAGGGACCATTGGGGTCCCTGAGGCCGGGGGCTCCGCTGTAAAAAGATAGGTGGTGATCAGAGCCCCTCGGGTGGTAGGGGCGGAATGCCCGACCCTTGATGTTCGGCGATCTGGCCAGCACCCCCGCATGGCCTCAAGGCTGGCCCCAAATCTGAAGACGGCAGCCTCGAGGCCAAAATGGGGTTCCCGGGCAAGCACCGAGGGAGATTTAAACCCAAATTTGTCCCGGCCTCCCCCGGGCCCCACTGAAGAACCCCAGTCCTGAACCCCGTGGGCCAGGGGGGGGTTGGGATAACCAGGGGGGCCAAAGATTGGAAACATCAAAAGACCCAACACCCCGGGCTCTAAAGGGCTGAGTGGAGGAGGAAAAATAAAGGTTGGAATGGGCTCCCCCGACTGGGATGGACCCAGAAATTTACCCAAAAATGACTGAAGGTCTCTGCACCACCCTATCAACACCCAATTAAGTGTCCGGGAAATTTGGAGGACGGGGAGGAGATGAGATCCCCTCTCAGGTAAACTAATGACTTCTAATGAGGGAAATTTTATCATTGATAGCAGGAAATTTTCCACCTTTTTTGAGAAATATATGAATTTGTCCGATAAAGGAAGTTTTTTACTTTTTGGGGTGGAATCTAAAAGCTCTGTACCAACAGATACCCCAATTTTCCCCCCTTGTTAAAAATTTTTTTTCTCCTTATGTCAGTTTCCTGGAAGCCCAATAAAAATTTTTTTAATAAAAGTTGGGAAATTTAAATTTAATTTTAAAAACAACTTTAGATTTGATGGAGATACAATTTAAAAACTTTTTTAAATACCCAAAACATTTTCCCCAAAGAGAACTTTCGGGGAAACCCCAGTGCCATAAAACTGGTTCACAAGGGACAAAAAAAAACCCATTAACAACCTTTTTCAAGAATACACAATTGAAACACCCTCCCCCGAAAACTGAAAAAACCAAAGTGGGATAAGCAAAATAAAAAAGAATAAACAATGCCTTTTTGACACTAAAAAAGAACAACTAGTTTTTTTTTGTAAAATTTCCCAAAATGGGGGTCTGTAAAAAAAACTAGATACAAAAATCTGGAAATTTTGGATGAAGGGGGGAAAGATATGACCTTGCTCCAGAAAAAAAGCAAATTGAATTTTTTCCCAAAGGTGGAGACAAAGATAATATTATCTTTCAGGATTTTTTTGAAAGAACAGTTGAAAACAAGACAAAGAAAAAAAAAGGCAAATTTTACTTCTAAATTTTAAAAGAAAAAAGGGGCAAGAAATACTTTTTTAAACTAAAAAGATTGATTTATTTACTTTTCAAAATTACAATCTTCAATTAAAAGTTGAAAAAATTTATAATAAGTATGTATTTTTGAAAAAGTAGCAGGGAAAAAACTGTGGAAAATTTTTTTAAAATTTTTCTTCAACAACTTTTGAAATTTCAATATTTTGTTTATACTAGGGAATCTGTTTTTCTGAACTAATTATTTGGGGCTGAGGATTTTAGGGTACTTAAATTGGGAAAACTCAAAGGTTCCCAAAAAATTGGGGGGCTTCCCTCAAAAACTTCCCAAGGAAATACCCGATGTTGAAAATTGTTTCTTTCTTGGTAAAATGACAGGAGATCTCTTTGGGTTTTTTGGCAGGTTTGAGCTGGATGCAGGATCTTGAAGGGGTTTAAAGCCCCGAAAACTTTTTTTTTCAATCTGGATAAAGTGACAAAATGCAAAATCCTGCTGTTTCTCCCCGACAAAAACAAGAAAGTCCATTGGATTTATAACTTTTGAGCATTTCAAAACAGGGCCCCGAATCTAAGACATTTTAAAAATTAACCACCAAAGACAAAGGATAAGGTATGAAACTGGAAAAAAAGTCCCCTCAAAAAGAGCAGGAAAAAAAAATTTTAACAACCAATCCCACACACACAGGGCTTTAAAAACCCCTAATTTTTTTGGCATGTTTTTTTAAACTGACTGAAACCCCGAAAAAAGGTTTTGGAAGAAAAAAAGCAAGGGGGCCTAGGGCCTCTAACAAACAGCTAGTTTGGAAAGAGTCACCACAAAACAATCACAAAAAAAAATTTTTACAATAAGCCCAAAAAAAATGCTATTAAAAAAAGATTTTTTTTTTGAATAAATTCTTTCAAGGGAAAAAAATGTCCACACCAAAAGGGATCCGAGCTCAAAATCTGGGGAAAAATTACTGGGGGAAATTTCCAATGAAAAAACTGAAGTTTCAGAATCTTAAACCAAAAAATGGTTGGGCCCCTTCTTTTTGGGTCCTGGGACCAAGACTTTAGTACTTTGTTTTTCTCAAAAAAGTCTTCAATGGTTAAAATGATCCATGAACCCTGGTTGAGGGGAAATTTCCTTGCAGATCTGGGTTTTCTACCAGTAGTTTGAAAGGTTGCAAAAGAACTTTTTTTGGGGAGGAAAACATCGGGGAAATTATTTCAAGTTGCCCCAAATACAATTTTGCAAAGGGGTTTTGGGTTTCTCGTTGATTGTCCAGTGAGTTGATTTTTCAAAACTGTGTAAAGAAGTGACCTCCTGTAGGAATTCGGTTTGGGGTTCTGAATTTTCCTCCTCAAAATGCAATGGGGGAAAACCCGGGAAATTGGGCAATAAAAACCAAAGTGGAATTGGGTGAAAGGGCCCCCCCAAAGGGATTTTCTCAGGGTTGCCTTTTGGGGTAAAGGGGCCTTTTTTAAGTTCCACCAGGCTTTTGGGGCCCCAGGAAAACTGTGAAAGTTCTTTTTAATTTTGGGAAAACCCGGTTGGGGAATAAAAGGTCAGGAAAGGGAAAGGGTTTCTTTTTAGGGCATTTTAAAATTTTCCCTTTTCCCCTTTGTTCTTTTTTCTTTACAGGTTTGAAACCCTTAAAATGGGAAAACTTTCCTTTTTGTACAAAATGCTGGGGGAATCTTTCCATCCCTTTTTTTTTGGGGAAAGGGGGTTTTCTTTTTGGACATGAAAACCCTTTGCGGGAAAAAACCCCGTAAAAATTTTTTAACATGGTTTGGGTTGCCAACCAAGTGGGGCCTTTAAGCCCCCCGGGAAGTGGTTTTGGATTTTTCCCTAAAAAAATCAAAAAACAGAAAGAAAAAACCCCCCTTTGGGCAATGAAATTTGAAAAAAATTTTTGCACCCTTTTTGGGAAACTTTTCATAACCCCAAAATTGCCTTTTTAAAATGAAAAATTTCCCCAAGAACAGGTTATTAAAACCCACCCAAATTTTTCTAAACTTAAATCCCCCTTGAAAATTCAATTAAGCCTTTTTCCCGGGAAAATGGGTTTGGCGGGTTTCTTGAAATTTGGCCCGGGAAGCCCTTTTAAGGGATCCCCCCGGGAAAAAGGCTTCATTTGGGTTGGCCTTTTCCGGGAAAATTTTTAACCAAAAAGGGCCCTTTACAAACTTTTTCCCAATACGGCAAAAGGGGTTTTTAAAACCCCGAAAAAAGGGTTTTTTAAAAATTTAAATCAAGCCCCATTAAAAGGTTTTTTTAAAACCCCGGGTTCTTTTCCCCCAAAATTTCGGGGCCCCCCCAAATTTAAAGGGAAAAGGGTAATTGGAAAAAAAGGGTTTAACTTTTAAAAAAAAAAAGTTTTTTTTTTTTTAAAAAATGCTTTAAAAAAGGAAAATTTTAAAAATTTTTTTTTGACATGGGAAGTTTTTGTTTTTGGGGTTTTGCCCGGTTTTGGATTTTCCTTGGGGGGGATTTAAAGAAGGGTTTTACTAGGGGGGAAAAAAAGGGGGTAAAAACCCCCGGTAAGGGTTTTGGGCAAAATTTAAAAAACCTGGGAATCCGTTTTAAAACCCCAAATAAACCCAAAGGGGGTTTGGGGAAACTTTTCCTAGCCCCTTGTTTAAAAGTTGGCGGGTTGGGTTACAAGGGGGGAAATGGGTCCCGGGGCCCTTTTTTTAAAATTTTTTTTCAAAAAATTTTTATAAAAAAAAATAATTTTCCCTAAAAGGAAAAAATAAACCCCAATTTGGGGGGTAAAAAAAAATAAGGGGTTAAAAACCTTTGGGATTTGTGGTTTTTAAAAAAAGGGACGCTTTCTCCCCAAGACCAAAAACAACAAAAAAAAAAAAATTAAAAAAGGGGAAGAAAAAAAAACCCTCTTAAAAAACCCTTTTCCCCAAAAGGGAAAAATTGGCTAAAAATTTGCCTTCTTTTAAAAAAACCCCGGGTTTTCCCCGGGCCCTTTTTAAAAAAACCCCAAAGAAAGGGGAAACCCCTTTTTAAAAAAAAAACCACCTCAATTTCGGGGGAAAAAAAGGGGAAACCCTTTAATTTTTTGGGTCCCAAATTTGGGCGGGTTTTTAAAAAAATTTCCACCAAAAATTTTGGGGGTGGCCCCCCTTTTTAAGCCCCTAAAACTCCCCCCTTTTTTTGGGGGGAAAAAAGGGGGAAACCTTTGAAAATAAAAAACCCAAAAAAAATTTTAACTTAAATTTTTTAAAGTTTTAAATAAAAACCTTTTTAAAGGGGGGAAAAAGGCCGGGGGGGATAAGGGGAAAAAGACATTTCTTCCCTTTTCGGGGTTCCCCGGGAAGGGTGGAGGAAATTGGGGAGGCAAACCCCCGAAATTCCCCCAAAGGGTTTTTTAAGGCTTGGGTGCCTTCAAAAAAAAATTTTTTCCATTAAAAGCTTTGGCTTAAAGTGTGGATTTTCCCCAAACCCGTTGGTTTTCCCCCATTTTAAAAAAAAATAAAACCCCCTTAAAAAAAATTTTTGGGGGCTTTTTTTTTAAAAAAAAAAAAAAAACCAAAGGCCAAACTTTTAAAAAATACTTTGGTAAAAATTTGAAAAAATTTCCCTTTTTGGGGAAATAAAAAAATTTTAAAGACCCCTTTCTGGAAATTTGCTTTAAAAATTTTTTAAATTTAAAATTTTCCAAGGGCCAAATAAATTTTGGGAATTGGGGCCCAAAAAAACTAAAAAATTCTCGCAAAAATTTTGGGAAAAAAAAATTTTAAAAAATTGGAAAAAAGCAGGAATACCCTATTTACCCCCTTTGGGAACGAAAAAAAAAGGGGTAAACGGGGCCATTGGAGCAAAATTTTAAAAAAAAGCTTTTTAATAATTTGGACCATTTAAAAAAAATCCCAAAATTTTGGAAAATTTAAAAAAAAACCCCCAAATTTCCTTTTTTTGAAAACCGGGAATTTTTTTTTAAAAAATAAACCCTGGGGTTAAAAAATCAAATTGGGGTTTTATTAAGTTTTGAAAAACCCTGGGAAAATTTAAAAAGTTAAAACCGGGGGGTTTAGGGTGGGGCCTTGGGTTTTTTAAAAAAAAACCCTTTTCTTAAAAGAAGTTTTTTAAAAAAAGGGGGACCCCCCTGGTTTTAAAGAAAGCCCTTTTAACCCCGAAAAAAAAAAAACTGGGCGGGGGGTTTATTGGGGAAAATTAATTGGGTCTTTCATTTTTTTGAAAAGGATTTTTTGGGGGGAAACCAAAATTTTTCAACAATGAAAAATTTTAAAAAACCCCCCAAAAAATTCTCCCCAAAAAAAATTTTCCGGGGGAGTTTTTCTTGGGATGTAAAACATTTTTGGAAAAATAATTTTTTTTCCAAACCTTTTCAAATGGAAAACCCAAAAATTTTAAAGGGGACAAAGGGGCGGAAAACCCCTTAATAAAAACATTTGTAATGTTTTTTTTTGGGTTTCCGAAAGTTTTTTAAAGTCCCCGGGGAAAAAAATTTTTTTCCCCCCCAAAGGTATGGGGAAAAAACCCCCCCTTTGCCCCAATTTTAACCCTTTCTTCCAAAAGGTGGTTTGAAAGCACCCCCAAAAAAAAGGGGGGAAAAATTTAAAAAAAAATGTTAAAAACCAAAAAAAGGGGGAAAATCTGAAGGGGCCCTTTTTGGGGTCCTCTTTTTTCAAAAAATTTTTTGGGGGGTTTAAACGGAAAAACCCAAATAAAAGCATTTTTTTCCAAAGGGGAAAATTTTTTCCCAGCCTTTTGGGGAAAAAAGGAAATTAAAAATTTTGCCGGGGAAAATTTAAAAAGGGGGGCCTTTTGGGGTTTGGGGAATCCCAAAGGGAAAAAAAAAGGGGGGGAAATTTTATGGGAACCCCGGGAAAGTTTTTGAATTTTTTACCCCTTTTTTTTTTTTAAAAAAAAAGGGGCCCCTGGGTTTTTTGATTTAAAAAAGAAATTTGGGAATTTAAAAAAATTTTCCCATTTTTTTGGGAAAAAAGGGAAAAAAAAAAGGGTTTTGGGGGGCCTTAAATTTTAAAAAAATCAAAAAAAAAGGAAGCGGGGGCCCGACCCCACCCCTTCAAAAAGCTGGGCAAAAAAGTACAGTTTTGTACCTACCATAAATGTAGATGTTAGGATAATTTGCTGCAGTCCTAACTAGGGTACCCCCTGTCCAGTGGGCCCCAATACCAAAGTAAAAGGCTGGCGTGGTAAACCAAAAGGCGTCAGTGCCGGGAACTAATCCCCTGACCCCCCATACCCTAATCTTTTCTTCCCCCAGATGTCGGGAAATAAAAGAAAGGGCCCAAAAAACCAAAAAAACATACCTGCACCAAAATATTTGAATAAAATAAAAATTAAATATAACCTCACCTACACCCCCTAAACACAAAAAGGGGGGAAGGGAAAAATTGGACTGAAAAATGTGGATCCTAAAATCTACATTTATGGTAGGTACAAAACTGTATTTTTCTTCATTCCACATTGCTGCAGTCCTTTTTTTAAAAAAAAAAAAGGGAAGGGGGGCCCAAAAAAAAAGGGGGGGGAAAACCTTTCCCAAAAAAGGGGCCCCCCCTAATTTTGGGAAAAAATTTTTAAAAAAATTTTCCCCCCTTTTTTTCCCCCCCGGGAAAAAAAAATTTTTGGGGGGGGCCCGGGGGGGGGGGGTTAAATTTTTTTTAAAAAAAAGAAAAAATTAAAAAAAAAAAACCCCCCAAAAAAAAAAAAAAAAATTTTTCCCCCCCCCCAAAAAAACCCCCCCCGGGAAAGGGGTTTTTAAAAAAGGGCCCCCCCCCTTTTGGGGCCAAAAATAGGTTTTTAAATTTTCCTAAAAATAATTTTAAAAGGACCCCCCAAAAAGGGCCCCCGGGGCAATTTTCCCCAAAAAATTTTTTGGGGGGAAAAGGAAAAAGGGGGAAAATCGGAAAAAAGGGCCAAAACCTTGGGGCCCCCCCCCCAAACCCCAAAAAAGGAAAACCAAAAAAAACCCAAACCAATTAAAAAAAAATTCATTTAAAATCTTTACACCCCCAAAAAAAAAAAATTTTTTTTTTAAAGGGGCCCCGGGAAAAAAACAAAATTTAAAAGAAAAATTTTTTTCAGGCCCCTTTTAAAACCCAGGGGAAAGGGGGGAAAAACCAGGGGCCCCGGGGGGCCCCTTTAAAAAACGGGAAAAATTTAAACCCCCTTTTTGGGGGTTTTAAAATTTGAAATTTAAAAACCCCCAGGGGGATCCAAATTTTTTAAGGGGGGAATTTAATGGGTGAAACTTTTTAAAAAAATTTTGGAAATTTTTTAAAAAAAAAAATTTGTTTTCAGAAAAAAATTTTTAAAAAAAAACCCCCTTTCCCCGGGGGAAGTTGGGGTTGAAACCTCAAATTCTTTAAAAAACCCCCCTTTAAAAAATTTTAATGGCCCAAAAAACCCCCGGGGAAAGGGGAAAATTTTCCCCTTTTAAAAGAAAAAAGGGGGGAAAAAAAAGGGGGGAAAATCGAAACCCTTAATAAAATGCCCTAAATCTTTTTTTAAAATTTTGGGGGAAATTTGGGATTTTAAAGGGAAAAATGTTTGGGGGAATTTAAATAAAGCCCCCAGGGTTTTTTAAACCGGCCCCCCAAATTTTAAACGGGGGATAAAAACCCAAATTTCCAAATTTTTGCCTTTTTTTTTTGGGGGCCCCCAAATTTAAAACTTTCATTGGGGGCCCCAAAAAATGGAAAAAAAGGGGTTAAAACCCCCTTTAAAAAGGGGAAAAGAAGGAAGCTGGGCCCTTTTTTGGGGAAAAAATTTTGGGCCCTAACCCCAAAACCCCTTTTGAAAAGGGCCCACTCCCTTTAAAATTTTCAAACTGGTTTCCCTAAATTTTTGGGCCCCCCCTTTTTTGGACCCGGGGGGCCATTTTTTTAATTCCCCCCTAAGAAATTTTTAAAAGGGAAAAATTTGGGAAACGAAAAAAAGGGGAAAACAAAAGGAAAAAATTTGAAACTATATTTGCCCATCTTTGGAATTAAATTTTGGGGAAAAAAAAAAAAATTTTTTTCCCCCATTTTTTTATTTTGTTAAATCCAAAATTTGGGAATAAATCAAAAGTTGGGCCCCCAAAAGAAAGGGGTTACGGTTTTTTCCCGGGGGGGAAGGGGCCCCGGGTGATAATGCTTAGAGGTATGCACTGAACTCCAAGTAGCTGCCCCCAAAATACCCTTATTTCCCCTTAGAAATGCTGTTGAAGTGGCAGTAGCCCTAGTGGAATGAGGCCTAATCCCAGCTGGAATTTCCTTGCCATGATGGGAATAACAAAATGAAATGCAAACCAATCCCCCTAGAAATAGTTTGTTTTGACACAGGCTTCCCCTTTGGAACTCAAAGAAAAAGAAAAAACAACTGCTGAGACTGCCTAAAACCCTTTGTCCTGTTTAAATAATAGCATTTGCCTGTGTACATCTAAAGTGTGCAAAATCTTTTCCCCTTTATTTTGGGGATCTGCAAAAAAAGTAGGCAAATGAATAGTTTGGTTTAAAGCCACACTAGAAAACCTTAGGCATAAAGGAAGGATTAGTGCTAAGATACCCTATCCTTATGAAAATAAAAAACCCCACCCCAAAAGGGCCTGAACTCAGAAACCCTTCTTGCAGAAGTAATGGCCAAAAAAAGCAGTCTTCCATGAAAAATATTTCAATTCAGCAGTAGCCGCGGGCTAAAAAGGTTTTAGAGTAAGTTCTCCAACACAAAATTGAGATCCCAAGCGGGGAATAGGAGCTCTTGGGGGTCTTATATTCTTTGCCCCTCTAAGAAATTGCTTGAACAAAGGACCCGAAAACAATGGTGGGTCACAATCATAGTGAGCTGAAATTGCTGCAGCATGAATCTTAATGGAAGAAAGACAAACCTTTGTCCAATAACTCAGTAAGATATTGAAGAGCCACACTAAAATTTTGGCTCAGAAATCTCCAAATTGTTTGTTGCACTCAAAATAAAAACCTCTTCCTTTTTTCTCTACACTTTCCTTGTACTAGGTTTTCTGGCTTCCATAATCACATTTAAAACTTGTTGAGGAAGTTGAGACCTGCTTTTTAAAAACAGAATATGCCAGGCTGTTAGATGAAGGGGAAGTTAAACATTGAGCAGGTGACCTTTCTGAGACAACAGGTGTGGAATCAAGGTAAAGGCCATGGAGGTTTCCCTTTCCAGACTCCTCAGTAATGGGTACCAGGCCAAATCTGGAGCTTTTAAAAAATCATCCTTGGCTTGTCTTGTCTGACCTTTAGAAACCCCTTTTGGGGGGAAAAAAAAAAGGGGGGGGGGGAAATAAAAAAATTTTTCCCAGTCTGAGCAGGTGAACTCCTTTTCTAGGCCTAAAAATTTTTTCCCCCTACCACGTCTAGACCTACCCCCAGACTGGGAATCATAAGCAGGATAAGTCCATCCCTTAGAGGCCAATTTCTACTAAACTTGGGGGCCCCCAAAAATTTTTTTTTTTCCTTTCCCCTTTTTTTAAAATTTTGGGAACCAAAAAAAAAAAAGGGCCCCAAACCTTTTTAAAAAAATTTTCCCCCCAACCAGGGTGCCTTGAAGAACAGAACCAGGGCACCACCCTGGGGGAGGCCTGCCCGCATCAAAACCACATTGCAAGGAATGTTTACCTGAAGTAAGTTTAATAAAACCTTTGTGAATACTCTGGGCGCAGTAGATAAGCCAAAGGGCAATGCAGAGAACTGATAATGAGAATTTCCAGCTCAGAAAGCAGATACTTCCTGCAACTTAGTCTGATAGGCACATGAAGGTAAGCTTCCTTGAGATCTAAAGTTACCATCCAGTGATCTTTGCCCAGCAGAGGTAAAAGCTGTTGTAGCGATCAACATTTTGAACTTGGGAATGTCCAGATAAGTGTTGAGGATAGATAAATCCAAAATTGGTCTCCACGTGTTCCCCTTCTTGATTACTAGGAACAGGCTGAGAATAAAATCCTAGGCCCCTTTCTGGCACAGGAACTGGCTGAATGGCCCCTATTTGGAGCAACAGAGACATTTGCTTGTGAGCCTCTTTTCTTTGTACCCGAGGAACGTCTGGCATGCCTTTGAAAGGAGGCAAGGTATGGAAATAAAACCTGTAACGTGGTGAAGATATCCAAAACCCATCTGTCTTGGGTAATTAAATCCCAATTTTCTTTGAAAGAGCCAGCCTTCCTCCCAAAGGTGCTGCCAGGCGAGAATGTACTGGCAGCTGAAAAGGTAGGTCATTGGGTCTGTTTCTGAAAGGACTGACCCCTGCCCTCACCAGAAGACTGAGCAGGTGAACTCCCTGTTCTGGGCCTAAAAGAACCTTGTGCTCTGCCCCTACCACGTCTAGACCTACCCTAGACTGGGAATCATAAGCAGGATATGTCCATCCCTTAGTAGGCCAATTTCTACTAAACCCGGAGGCTGAACCTGCAAAAAATCCTTAACAGTTTGCATAGACTTAGCCTTGTCCTCCATTTTCTTTACAACTGCTTCCACAGGAGAACCAAACAACACATCAGACTGTAAAGGAGCATCCAAAATCCTTGTTTTAACATGCTCAGCTAAATTCTGATCCCTCAACCAGGCGTGCCTCTGAAGAACAGAACCAGTGGCAGCCACCCTCGAGGAGGCCTGCACAGCATCAAAACCACACTGCAAGGAATGTTTACCCACTTGTTCAGACACATGAACTAAATCCTGCAACTCTTTACACTCAATACCTTCTGCCAGAGCATCCACCTTAGATTTCAATTGTGAAAGGAGATAATTCTGATATTTTAACATGTGAAACTGACAATTCAACGCCCTCATGGCTAAAGTGGAAGAAGTATACACTTTCTTTCCCCATCTATCCAAAGCCCTTGCCTCTTTATCAGGAGGAACAGGATTTTTAACAACAGAGGCCTTCACACCTTTAGGCCCTGAGAGACAGTTTCGGGTCTGCCCTAGGACTCTTAAAAAGATACTTATGAGCTTCAGGCACCCTATAGTACCTATCCGGTTTAACTGGGGCAGGAGGCAAAGAATCAGGATTCAGGAAGCCTCTGCAAAACATCTTCCACCACATTCAGAACAGGAGGTATAGCTAAGGCCTATGCTTGGGTAAAACAAAGAATTCCCTAAGCCTCTTCCTGGAATCAGAGAAATCTTGACCTTCCCATTTAAAATGCTCCCTCATGGAATGCAGAGTCTCTGAAAATGAAAAATCCTCAGGAGGAGAAGCTGAAGGAGTAGAATCATCCACATCAGAATCAGAATAAGGAGGATACTCCTGCAAGTCTTCAACCGAAGACTCAGAAGCCTCGAACATTGCTCAAAACTCTCAAACTCAGGTTCCACCTAGGCCACTTATCAGGAGGGGGCATAGAACCTCTAATCATAGTAATCAAATCCTCTGCCATTTTAAGCATATGTTTCTTAGGCAAAGACCCTGGAGCACTAGGAGAAACCCCCACTGAAGCTAAACTTGGCCTGTCTCTCAAAGAAGCCTTGGAAACAGAAGGGAGGCTCTAACCACCTTAGGAAGAGAGGGAAGAACAGCCACCTGAGAAGCCCCCACAGCCTGGCCTACTTCCTGAGAGGACACATCCTGTAACAGTAAAGTCTCTCCCTGAGACTCCAAAGAAACTCCTGGCAGAACCTCGGCTCCACTGAGCCTTCTAAAGAACCGGCGTCCGGGACTGTCGGTTCTTCCACTCTAAACTTTGCTGCTTTGTCCTTGCGCTTTTTGGCGGCGGGCGTCGGAGCATCCGGCGGCATTTTATAATTACAACGCTTCCCAAAACTAACCTGGCACAGTCTAACCTTCTCTTAATAGTGCGTTTGTTAAATCTAGCACAAGGCGGCATCCAACAACGTCGTGCTCAGGCCTAAACAAGGTATACACAAAGTATGGTAATCCCTATGAGGTATCTGTTTCCCACAAAATACAGTTATTCACTTTTCTGACATCGGTTAAATACTGAGGCAAGAAAAAACAAAATCTTCTAGCGGGTACTTAGCCAACTTTGATTCGGTCTGAAACTCTGACTTCAGAAACTTTCAGAGCCAACCTGCACTCAAAATTGCTTCTGCATCGGACCATGCGGCAAAAAGACTGAGGATATGGCGTCGGTCATGCGCATTAGTACCCTGGCGTACTGGCGTCAGTCTAATGTGCCTGACCGGCGTCAGCCATATACTTTGGTATTCGGGCCGACTGGACAGCGGACTACCCAATAGTTAGGACTGCAGCAATGTGGAATGAAGAACATCCGACAGCGAGGAACGTCGTGGTCTGGGCCTAAACAGGTGACGCAGTAAGAATGAAAATCTCTATGAGGTATTTGCTTTCCACAGGCAAGACCATTGTTAATTTTTTCTGACATAGGTTAGTGCAAGAAAAAGGATCCTAGGGGTACTTATCTTTTGAAGACTTCAGGTCTGAAACTTCAAAAATTTCAGGAGTCGGCCGACGGCACTTGCGAAATGCTTCTGCTTCGGGCACCGTCAAGAAAGATGGATGTAATGGCGTCGGCTGCATGTTTTATACTCCTGACCTGATGTCATGGAAGAAGTGACAGCATCCGATGCAGAAATCGCAAGACTCTGGTATTCAGGCTGGCTGATGGCTACCTGCAGGCAAATAACCCAAATGTGATGACTGCAACAGTGCAACACAAAGAACACCCAGGGAAGCATGTTTTGATGCCGAAACTGAAGTTCAGCTCCGAGACCTCAGACCCAAAGCTGCTGGATCCGAGGAAGATGTCCTTGGCAGACACTCTATAATAGCCACAGTCTGATCCGGTGAAAACAAAAGATCCACAGACTTATCTGTAACCAGCTTTGGATCAAGTAACTTTAGATGCACTCAGATTTGTGGAATTGGGATCTGGCAGTCTTGGTCTTTTAAGCTGCATGACAACAGAAAAAGCCCCCAGAGAAGCTGAGCAGGCTCTTCATTTAAGATCCTTGGAGCTTAACAACTAAGCGGAAGTCTGAACTCCAGAAGCAGGCAAGATCCCCTTCAAAATTAACTTGTTCTAGCTATCCAAAGCGACGGGTTGAAGGCCATGCAGATGAGACAGTCAGACTGCAAATGTTCGGACCACGTACCACAGACAACAGATGCACTTCTAGTGCACATCAGAATTAGGAATATTGTGCCCAGAAGGAGTGCATGTTTCAAAACCTGTAGGCTTATCCAGTCTATCAGACATCTTGACAAATAAGCCACAACACCATGTGCACACAAACATGCACATACTCTATGGGAAACTATAAAGTCTCTCTTTTTAAATAAGCTACAGGAAGAAGTGCCAAAGCACTGAAAAGTACAGTTTTGTACCTACCATAAATGTAGATGTCCGATAGATATGCAACTGCAGTCATAACATATGGGTTTGTCCTGCCTCAGGCAGCCCTCGGTCGGCCGGATTCCAAAGTCTGGGTCCGGCGTGATGTCGCATTTCTCTCCGGCGTCAGAGCAGCTAGAGTACATAAGCATCAGCCCGCCATTTTCTTCAGTGTTTCTTGCCCCAGATGCCAGGTGCCCTCCAAGGAAGGCTGTAATCAAATTGGAAGACAAAAACAGGATTCCAGACAAATAAATGAGCAATAAACAGATACACCATAACAGATATCCCCAGCTAAGAGAAAACAGGGATAGGAGTGGACCCTAGGCATAGAGAGGTATGGAGGGAAAATCCGACTGCAGTTGCATGTCTATCGGACATCTACATTTATGGTAGGTACAAAACTGTACTATGTCCTTCAAGAATGCGACTGCAGTCATAACATATGACTAGAATACCATAGCTTAGCTCGCGGAGGGCGAATGGTCTAGGAAAAAGAAGGTGTGGCAATCAAACCCTGCAGGACTGCGAAGCAAAGCCTGCTCTGGATCTGGGTATAGAGGGAGATTGTAGTGTTTGGAGAATGTATGCAGCTCCATGTAGCAGCTTCTAGAATGTCCTTAGTAGGCACCCCTCTTAAGAATGCTGTAGAGGTGGCTGTAGCTCTGGTGGAATGTGGTCTGACATTGTTTGGAACAGTCTTTCCATGAAAGGAATAACAGAATCTGATGCAATGTCCAATCCATTTTGAAATAGTCTGTTTTGAAATTGCTTTTCCTTGGACTGCAGGGGCGTAAGCTACAAAAAGTTGTTCAGACTTCCTACTGGTCTTGGTTCTGTCCAGGTAGTATCGAAGTTGTCTGAGAATGTCCAAGGTATGTAACAGTCTTTCCCCCTTATTCTCTGGATTGGGGAAGAAAGCAGGCAGATGAATAGCTTGATTTAAAGAAACCCTAGATACCACCTTTGGCATAAAAGTAGGGTTGGTCCTTAATGAAACCCTGTCTCTGTGGAAAATTATGAACGGTGGTATTGCCATTGGGGCCTGTAGTTCCGAAACCCTTCTTGCTGAGGTAATTGCCAACAGGAAAGCTGTCTTCCATGAGAGAAATTGCAAGTCAACTGAAGCTGCTGGCTCAAATGGAGGTAGAGTCAGTTTTTCTAGAACAAAATTGAGGTCCCAGGCTGGCACTGGAGCCTTTCTTGGTGGCTTAATGTTCTTGATTCCCCTGAGGAATTGCCTTAGCAAAGGATGTGAAAAGACAGGCGGATCAGGGTTATATCTAGCTGAAATAGCTGATGCATGTATCTTAATGGAAGAATATGAGAGTCCATTCTTTAGCATATCTACCAAATATTCCAGGATGAGTGGGATGTTCAATAATGATGCATCATGTCCCTTGCTGGTATTCCAAATGCTGAATCTCTTCCATTTTGCTAAGTAAACCTTTCTGGTGGATGGTCTTCGAGCCTCTGTTAGTATCCACTGAACTTCCTTGGAGAGAGATAGGTTGAAGTTATTCATGGGATCTCCCAGGCTGTTAGCTGCAGTGTCTGAAGGTTTGGATGCACTGTTTTGAAGTTGTGTTGAGTCACAAGTAGAGGCCACTGGGGAAGGGCCCACTTCTTGGTGTGACATATGCTCCGTGGTAGTGGATACCAGTGTTGTCTTGGCCAGTCCGGAGCTATTAGGATCCCCTTGGGTCTCTCTGCTTTGATCTTTAGTAATACTGAGGTCATCAGTGGCAGAGGTGGGAATGCATAGATTTTAGGAAGTGCCAGTTGAATGAGAGAGCATCTATTTTCCAAGCTTGTGGGTGGTATGTCCTTGAGCAGAATTTTTGTAGATGATGGTTGAGGTGAGAGGCAAATAGGGCTACTTCTGGCCTGCCCCATGTCGAAGTGAGCTGTGTGAAGATCTTCGGATGTAACCTCCACTCATGTGAATCTGTGAAATTCCTGCTTAGGCTGTCCGCCAGCACATTGTCTTTGCCTGGAACAAACTGGGATTGTAACTGAATGTTTAGGCTCAGTGATTTTTCCCAAAGATGCATTGTCAGTCTGCAAAGGGGGTAAGAATGGGTGCCCCCTTGCTTGTTTATATACCACATTCACAGTGGTGTTGTCTGTCCGTATCAGTAAATGGCCTTGCTGAAGTTGGTGTTGAAAGGCCTCGATGGCATGCATTACTGCCAGCATTTCCTTTTGGTTTATATGCAGATGTGCTTCCTTTGGAGACCATTGTCCTTGTATACACCTGCCTTCCATGTGCGCCCCCCATCCAAGGTCTGAGGCATCTGTGGTCGTGGTCTGTGTTATCTGTGGTTTTGAATGACATACCTGTGTTTGCCTGGCTTACGAGGCCCACCATAGGAATTCCTTTTGTAGGCATGGAATGAGGGTATATTTGTCTCTAAGTTGTTGCTGTGCTGAGACCATAGGCTTTTAGGTACCATTGAAGCTTTCTCATGTGTAGTCTTGCTAATGGAACCAGGAGAATGCAGGATGCCATGTAACCCAGGGCCTGTAGGAATCTCCTTGCAGTCATCTGGGTAATTTTAAACCTTTGAAGTAATGAGTTAACTTCTCTTGCTTGTCTTCTGTTAGGTAAGCCATTTGAGAGGCTGTGTCTAATTTGGCTCCTAAGAAGATTATTTGCTGGGATGGCTGAAGTCTTGACTTTTGGAAGTTGACTGTGTGTCCCAGAGCTTGAAGTAATCGTATGACTCAGTCCAAGTTTTTTGTCAACATCAATTTGTCGTCCGCTTGTATGAGGCAGTCGTCCAGGTACGGGTAAAGTTGGATCCCCTGGAGCCTGCAATGAGCAATTACTGAAGCCAGGCATTTTGTGAATACTCTGGGCGCAGTAGATAAGCCAAATGGCAATGCTGAGAATTGATAATGCTCTGGCCCTGCAAGAAATCTGAGGTATCTTCTGCAGCTGTGTCTGATATGGACATGCAGGTATGCCTCCTTGAGGTCCAGAGTAATCAGCCAAGACCCCTTGCCCAGCATGGGAAGGAGTTGCTGTAGAGTCAGCATTTTGAACTTTGGTACTATGAGAAAGGTGTTTAATGCGGACAAATCCAGTACTGGTCTCCATTGAGATTCTTTTCTTGGAACAAGGAACAGTCTTGAGTAAAACCCCTGACCTTGTTCTTGTTGTGGAACTCTTTCTATTGCTTTCATCCGAGTCAGCACAGAGATTTGCTTGATAGCCTCTGCCCTCTGGTTTTGTGGTAGTTTGGCATGCCTTGTTTTCTTGGTAAGGTATGAAAATGGAACCTGTAACCTCGGTCTATAATGTCCAAAATCCATTTGTCCTTTGTCAATCTGTGCCAATTTTCTGTAAACAGAGATAATTTACCGCCCAAGGGAGCTTCTATTTGTTCCCTGGTAGGCGGCAGTAGAGGAAAGTCATTGAGATTGTGGCTGTGGGGCAGGTGAAACCCCTGTGTCACTTCTTTGGTTTGCTGGCTGCCATTGTCGTCCCCTGTAAGGACCTCTGTATTGTCCTCTTCCTCGGCCACGTCTGTTTTTACCCCTTTGAAATTTTTCAGGATTAGGAAAGGACCAGTTTTTTGAAGGCCAATTCCTACTGAATCTGGGGGGGTTGAACCTGGAGGAAATCTTTCACCGTCTGAACTGATTTTGCTTTTTCCTCGATGGACTTTAACACATCCTTAGCATTAGCACCAAAAAGCTTGTTCTTTTCCAAAGGTGCATCCAGAAGTTTTGCCTTTACATGATCTGGTAGAGGTTGATCCTTTAACCATGCATGTCTACGAATGACTGCCCCTGTCACAGCTGCTCTACATGAAGCTTCCAGTGCATCATATCCACACTGCAGGAAGTGATTGCTTACTTGCTGAGAGTTATGTACAGCTTCCTGCAAAGACTTCCTGTCTAAAGGATCAGGAGAGGCCAATGTTTTCTGTAAATCTTCTAACAAGAAATCCTGATATTGTAACATATGAAAAAGGCAATTCAAAGCTCTCATAGGGAGGTGTAAACCTTTTTACCCCATCTATCTAATGACCTAGCTTCCCTGTTGGAGGGCAAAGGATTTTTAGTCTCCAAATCAGCAGTATGGGCCCTGAATAAATGGGAATGTGTTTCTGGGACCCTGTAATACCTGTCTGGATTGGCTGGAGCAGGAGGAAGAGAATCAAGGGTAACACTAGAGTCAGAATATAAATCATCCAAAACATCAAGCACAGGAGGAATAGCTAAGGGCCTGTGCTGGGGCTTTTTAAGGAAAGTTCGAAGGCGCTTTCTGGAATCAGAATATTCCTGGCCTTGCCACTTGAAATGTTCTCTCATGGTATGCAGAACTTCCCCAAAAGAAATATCCTCAGGAGGGGAGGCCGAGGGGATGGAATCCTCTGCATCCAAGTCCTCATAGGTCTGGAAGAGCTCTTCCTGGCCATCTGAGTGGACAGAGTCCTCAGAACCTTCATCTGAAGGAATAGGGTCAGAGGGTTCAACCTGGGGCCAGAGGGTTCAACCTGGGGCCTTTTATCAGAAGGAGGCTGGGATCCTCTCTCAGGATGGGCCTGTGAACCTCTAATCATAGAAATTAAGTCAGCAGCCATATTCATGATTTGTGTCTCTGGAGTAGGCTGAGGTAAGGCTTTAGCAGTAAGATGCTTGGTCTTGCTGGCTGCCTTAGCCCTAGTGTAGGCCTTAATAGACATGGCCATAGGAGGCCTGGCAGCTCCACGTGCAGGAGTGACCTTATCTACAGCAATGGTCTCGGGCATTTCCTCGGTTTCGGTATCCGGAGGAAAATCAATAACTGGCGTCGGGGTGATATCCGGAATCGGAGTCGGTATCACGGTGTCTTCGGTTCGGGCGGTGGAATAACCGTCTCAGGGGAACCGGAGCACTCGCATGAAGGTTTTGGCGTGGAGTCGAGAGCGGGCCGAGGATGTCGGTCCCGGTCTTTTCGTTCTTGGGAGTTTGCGATGTCGGAAGTTCCGGCGGCATTGTATAAGCAAATTTTTAGCGAAAAAGTCTTCAGCGAACTCGGCCCGGCGCCTGAGAGTGCGCTTGTTGAAGCGAGCACAGGCTACACAGGCCGAGACGTCGTGGTCTGGGCCAAGGCAAGGAAGACAGTAAGAGTGGAAATCCTTATGAGGTATTTGTTTACCACAAGAAAGACAATCTGCTGAGGCAAGAAAAGGTCCCCAGCAGTTAGCTTTTGACTTGATCGAAGAATACAGGAGCTGACCGACCGGCACTTGCGAACTGCTTCTGCTTCAGGCACCGCGCGGCAAGAAAGACTGAAGAAAATGGCGTCGGCTGATGCTTATGTACTCCAGCCGCTCTGACGTCGGAGAGAAATGCGACATCAGCCGACGTCGGACCCAGACTTTGGAATCCGGCCGACCGAGGGCTGCCTGAGGCAGGACAACCCATATGTTATGACTGCAGTTGCATTCTTGAAGGACATCAAGGGAAAGTGAAAGAAGGGAAGAGTCCCTAATGCTCAATCAATGAAAAAGTTATAGGAGGGGAAGAAAGGAAGAATAGCAAGAAGGTATAGAACTTTTAGTTATGTACTCACCATAACTTCAGATGTTTGGGATCCATCTCGCCTACATTCTGAATGATGGGTTCGGAGCCGATCCCTCGGCACCGACTGCACGCTTTATGCCAAAGAGAAGTCTCTTACTGGCTGAGCTTACCATATCCCAGGATGCACCACTACCAGTCCCCCAGATCTAGTTTGTCCGCATACATGCACACATGCACACCCTGCTTATATAACATCGTCAGATGAAACAAGATAGAACAGTAGAACTCAAAACCGTTCAATCTCTTCTGATCTCCAAGGCAGGGGGAAGGAGGGTGGGTATTAGGAATGTAGGCGAGATGGATCCCAAACATCTGAAGTTATGGTGAGTACATAACTAAAAGATGTTATGTGATCTATCTCGCCTACATTCTGAATGATGGGACAGCGTCCCTAGCACCTGAATCCTGGGTGGCTCACTGGAAAACACTCCTGAGTACCGTAGAACCAAATGAAGCTCGTCCTCTAGATGCCACATCCAATTTGTAGTGTGAAATGAAAGTGTGCGGATTGGACCAAGTAGCAGCACAGATTTCGATATAGCGAGCTTGGAATGAAAAGCTATAGAAGTAGCCATAGCTCTGGTAGAATGAGCCTTGATAGATGTTGTAAGTTGCTTATTGAAGAAGAATAAGTCTGAGTTATGCAATCTCTGATCCATTTTGAGATAGTAGCTTTTGTGATGGTTTGGCCCAGTTTATTATCTGAGAAGGACACAAACAACTGGTCTGACTTACGAAGTTGCTGAGTCCTGTCTAAATAGAAGCGTAACTGCCTGTGAACATCCAATTTATGAAGAGTGTATTCTGCTTCATTGGAGAATTTTGGAAGGAAACCGGTAGCTCTAGAGATTGTTGGAGGCAGAAACTAGAACAGACCTTTGGGACAAAGGATGGATTAGGCCTAAGTGATACTCTATCCTTGTGGAAAATCAAGTACGGTGGCTTAATAGACAGGGCTTGAAGCTCCGAAACTCTTCTTGCAGAGTAATTGCAACTAAGAAGGCAGTTTTCCAAGACAGGTATTTTAACTCGCATGTAGCAGCCGGTTGAAAGGGGAGATGTTAATGCCAAGCACCAAATCAAGATCACGGAGGTGCAGGATGAAAAATTGGTGGTCTTAATAGGCTCGCACCTTTAATGAAAGTTTTGCATAGTCTACTGCTCATCAAAGGAGGATCCATGGATTCGTGGAATTTAGAGATAGCCGCTAGTTGGACTTTAATAGTTGAGACAGAAGATCCCTGATTAAACAAGGATGTTAAAATTTTAAGACCTCTGGGACAGGAGCAGTGATAGGGTCTAAGCCCTTGAGTTGAGCCCAGATAGCAAACCTCTTCCACTTACTAAGGTACAATTTGTTAGTGGTGGGTTTGTGGGCGAAGATAAATGTGAACAACTTCGGGTCTAGAGTGTGCCTTCTAACTAAAGTCGGAAGTGGAGGAGCCAAGCTGTCAATTTCAAAGATTGAGGGACTGATGTGAAGTCCCGACTGATGGATTAGCAAGTCCGAATCAGGTCTAAAGTCCACGGATCGTCCACTGCATGCTTCTTCAGGTAGGAAACCATACCTGGCGAGGCCAATCTGGGAGCAATCAGAATCATTGAAGACCCCAGTTGAGAGGCTTTTGAATAACTCTGGGAAGAAGCGGAATTGGAGGAAAGGCATAAAGTAGCCCTGTTGGCCAAGGTCGTGCTAGAGCATCCATGGCTGGTACTCCCTGATGTGGGATCAAGGAGAAGAACCTTTGGCACTTGGTGTTTAATGGAGTTGCAAATAGGTCGCAGCAGCGTCCCCCATCTCCTGAAAACCTGAGCTGCTACTGTGTGGTTTAGAGACCACTCGTGAGGAGAGAGAATTGTCCTGCTCAATTTGTCTGCCAATATATTTGACTTCCCCGGGATGTGGGTCGCTACCAAGAAGCGGTTGGTAGCTACAGCCCATTCCCACTCTCATGGCCTCTCTGCAAAGGGGTATGATCTGGTCCCTCCTTGTTTGTTCAGATACCAAACCACCGACATGTTGTCTGTGTGGATGGCGATGATGCCCTGAGGAAGAAACTTGTGTAAGGCTTGTAGGGATAGAAGTACAGCCCTCATCTCCAACACATTGATGTGGAGAAGAGCTTCGTCTGGAAGCCAGGAGCCCTGAACTAGCCTGCCCAGACAATGCCCCCCCCACCCTATCTGGGAGGCATCTGTCGTCAGGGTAACCACTGGAGAGGAAGAACAAAGGGTTTCCTTGATCCAAATTGGATGTCTGAAGCCACCAGCGAAGGTCCCTTTGCATATATCCGTAATCATGATGTGATGATTGAGGGAAGATCCTGAAAGGACCATTGCGTTGACAATAGCCACTGAAGAATCCTCATGTGCAATCTTGCCAGAGGGACTAAAAGAACCGTGGCAGACATTGAGCCTAGAACTTGTAGAACCATCCTGGCTGGGGCTTTGGATCTCGAGATCAGAGCTTGAACTTGGCCCTGTAAAGTTTGGATCCTTTCGGCAGGAAGAAAGACGCAGCATCAATCTTGAGTCTATCTCTGCTCCTATGAACTTTATGCGTTGAGAGGGCAGCAAGACAGACTTTGACCAATTGAATGTAATCCCCAGGGTAACACCCAGGGAGATGGTGGCTTTGAGGTTGTCCATTAGTAGATGCCTGGTGGTGGCAGTCAGGAGCCAGTCGTCCAGATAGGGAAACACTTGGAATCCAAGACTTCTCAGGTGAGCCGTCACTACTGCCAAACACTTGGTGAACACCCTGGGGGCTGTGGTGAGACCAAAGGGCAGAGCGCAAAATTGGTAATGACTGACTCCCAGGCTGAAGCGCAGATACCTCCTGGACGCCTGATGTATCGGTATGTGATAATAGGCGTCCTTGAGGTCTATGGAGCACATCCAAACATCCTTCTCCAACAATGGGAGAATGGATTGTAACGTGACCATTCGGAATTTGGATTTCGTGACGGAATGGTTCAGTCTGCTGAGATCCAACATTGGTCTCAGGTCCCCTGTCTTTTTTGGCACTAAAAAGAACCTGGAGTAATTTCCTGATCCGATCTGGTCTGTGGGGACGGTTGGATGACTCCTTTTCTAGCAGCTTTAAAGCTTCTGGCTGCCATTTCCCTTTGACTGGGTGGTGGGTCCGGGATTCTTTTGGACGGTGGGGCGAGTGAATGGGATGGTGTAACCTCCGGCAATGATCCGAAGCACCCATCTGTCCTGAGTGATTGACTCCCAGGCTTTTAGGTGCTTGGCAAGCGACACCCGACTGGCTCGAGCAGCACAGCCGGGCAATCCCTCATGGCGTGTGGGAGGCTGAAGAGCCACGAAAGGACTCGCGGTCTCCAGAATTGCGGGGCCCTCTGCCGCCTCTGGGACGGCGTCTCCTGAAAAATTTCCCGTCCTCTGCCTCTGGAAGGATTCTTCCTGCTGTTGGGAGAAAAACTTACGGGATTTGGAACCACATTTTCCCCTCCTTTAGCCTTGGGGTAAGGCCGAAGGGAGTGGAATAACGGGCACCTCGGCAGATAAAGTTTTTCCCTCTTGCTCACAGCGGGTAAGGGTGTCTTTAACCTTGGGTCCAAACAAGGAGGACCCATCAAAGGGGCGTCGTGAAGGAAGACTTGAAGGCCTCCAAACTGACACAAGCGGAGCCAGGCTTGTCTCCGTGAGCCACGCCTGTGCCTGCCGCTCTACCGCCCCTTGGCCGCATAGGAAATGAGCCTCATGGACGAGTTAGAAATTGGCGTAAGGATAGCCAACTGAGAGCTAACCGACTGGGCTAGCTGCTCAGGTAGGTTACCGAGAGGAATCTGACAACTCCTTGACCAGATCCCTCTGAAGCCTGGTAAAATGTGCCAAATAATTCAGAGACCTTAAAGTAAAGGCCGCTGAAGTCAGGGTCGCTTCCATTACCTGTCCATACTCCTAGACTCCTTATTAGGAGGATGGATGGACGTTGAAGCCTCTGCCACGTCCTGTTGTGTAGCAGATGCCACCACCATGGCATCTACAGCCACGCCTTTAGTGAGGAACTCCTTCTCGGGGAGCAGACAAAAATTTATTTGGACGAGAAGGGACTGGTTCCACGGTATCTGGATGTTCCCGCCGACAAACTAAATCCAGAAGCTCGTCGAAGGCGGAGACACCCAGGAGGCGGAGGGCTGAGCCCCAAAGGCCTTGAGGAGCACTGACTCGTCAGTAGAGGGGTTTGGATATCCAGCCACCTCGTTGTTTGAGGATCTCTAAGATGTCTGCAAAGGAGACATCATCCGAGGGCGACAGGGACCCCTCTGCATCATCCAGATCAGTGTCTGAAGTAATAGACTCGGGGAGTCCACGTGCTTCCTCTTGCACGATCTCTTCCTTGGGGTTCCTCCGAAGACAGCTCAGAAGAACCCTCAGGAGGAGGGAACCCCACTGGGGTAACCTCAGGCCCGGGGCTCCGCTGACTACGGACAGGGGAACTGCCAAAGACCCAGTCTCCACGCCTAGGGAAGGTGCCGGTAAAGCCGGGAGATGGCGAAGAGGACTTGGCCAAGGCACTCCTCATGGCTCTGAAAGCCGGACCCCAGAATCCTGGGAGTGTCCGGTCTCGAGCCGTGATAGTCGACGGAAGACCCGCAGCGAAGCACCGAGGGAGGCTCGGAACCAGCATAGGTCCCGAAACATCACCCCGGGTCCAGCCGAAGGCGTCCGTGCCAAACTCGGACCCGAAGGCCGGGTTGGAGTAAGGGTCGAGCCGACCCTGAGATCTCCATCGGCTCCAACAGCACCTGCTCCGACGGAGCGAAGCAGTCGGAGGAGGAATGGCAATGGGGTGGGCCAAGGTCATCGGCTCCGAAGCCAACTGGGTCGGAACGAAACAAATTTTGGAAGACTGGGGACTGGAACAGTCTTTGGAGCACCCTGTCTATATCAGAATCTGACATCCTCGAAGACCGAGAGGAAACAGAGCGGGTCCGAGGCGGCCTCTCCAACGGCCCCAAAGGGCTAGGGGACCGGCTCGGCGACTCGATGAGTATCGGCGCCGAGGAATACACACCAGTTTCCATCGGTGCGAGGTGGACTTGGCCGAGGAGGAAGTGTCTGGCGGGCAACCTTTGTCGTCTCCGAGCAGTGGAGCCGGCGAAGATGACCCGCCTCGATGCCCCAGCTATCGGCTCCGAAGCCAGAGGAGTCGATACTGGTGGCATCGAGGCAGACCGTTCGACCTCGGCTCCGAAGTCCTTGGAGCGAAGGAGAGGCCTGCCTTTGTTTCTTAGCGATCGGATCCGGCGGACTGGTCGGAGCCGGCCCCTTTCTTTGGCGGAGAAGGAGAGGATGCCAAAGCTTCTTGAAAGAAGGTTTAATTAATCCCTTAAGAATTAATTTATTTTTCCTCTCCTGGAGGACCCTTGAGGAAAAAGCGTGACATACACTACATGATTCCTGTAAATGCTTTGCCCCTAAGCAATACACACATAGCGAGTGATCGTCCGTGATGGACATTTTGAAGCTACATTTTACACATTTCTTGAAGCCCGAAGGCCTAGGGTTCTGAGACATTATAGAAATTTTCAAAAGTAACTGTAAAGAACACTGGTGACACACCTAGAATAGGCTTACAGTTATCACTCGCAATACTCAGAGTTAGTCAAACACAGCACAAACTCTGTAAATGTAATAATTTCTCTCAGTTAGAGAAATGTAAATGATTTAAAACAGAACCGAAGTCACCTACAAACAAAAAGACCGGGAAAGGCCTTTCCAGACAAGGTACTCCTAGTCCACACTCACAACACAAGAATTCACCAAGTGAATTTTGTCAAACACACTCAAAACACAAGAATAGCTGTTAAAACAGCTTTTTGTAGAAAAAGAAGAAAAACCTGACAGAAAAACTAGTGAAATAATCACTACTTAACTCAGCCAGCTCGAGACCACGTCTTCACTTGTTAGCGGCAAACGAGATCTGGGGGACTGGTAGTGGTGCATCCTGGGATATGGTAAGCTCAGCCAGTAAGAGACTTCGCTCTTTGGCATAAGCGTGCCGAGTCGGAGCCGAGGGATCGGCTCCGAACCCATCATTCAGAATGTAGGCGAGATAGGATCACATAACATATATTAATCAAGTAATTAGTACAAAAAAAAAAAAATGTCCAGCAGGAAAATGATTGTCTGTGGGACCTGGGTATTCAAGCATAGGAGGAAAAATGTCCACGAATAAAATACCCTAGGGAATGCAAGAATAAACTGATGACCAGGTAGGCTGCCTTAATAAAGGTACGGTGGGATGTCGGTAAAGAAGCTGGGCTACCGGTAAAGCCTTGAGAAAGGCCGTGCGTACCAGAGTGTTTGTGGTTGAAGGCTGAGTAAAGCCTTTAGAAAGGCTTCGTATACAGGTCGTAGTTCCGGCTGGTCAGGTCGCCCTGCTGAGAGGAACCGCCAGTGTGACAGCTAGAAATCAAAGATGAAACACACAGAAAAAACAGGCAAAACAATGTAAATGTGGCTCGGCTAAGGAGCTCTACTCGTCGTGGTGGCAAAAAATCAACGTAGTTGAAGTTCAGATTCTAGAAGATCGTACTTTATTGAAGTAAAAAGTACCAGAAGTACAATCACCATCGAAGCGTAGTTCCTTAATGGAAAGAGTGATCCTGAGGATTTCCTTTAATAAGAGTACCTGGGGTTGTGTCAGTGGGAGCCAATCAAGTGTGGGTGAAAAAACCTTTATTGTGATTGGGTACGCCAACTTGACATCATACCTTACAAATCTGATAGGTTAGATACCCTGAGCCAGCTCATACGTGGTTAGTAGAATCACTTTAAACCTACAATAGTGAAGTTCGGAGATTAGCTAAAATTAGCTAAAAAAATGTAGTTAACTAAAAATAGTCTTGCTGGAAAAAAAATCAACCCTTGCTGGTAAAATACATTGTTAGGCTACACTTTTCGAAATCTTCGTCAGGATGGTGGACGACCTAAAAGAGCATAATAAGCAAAGCCGAGCGTACTACAGAAATAGCATGTATGTAAAATAACATGTATATAAAATAAGAAACAGGCTAGAAAACCAAAAAATAAGAACCAGGCTAGATATCCAAAAAATAAGATACAGAAACTAAAAAGAGAAATAAAATAGTGAAAAATTCTTAAATAATGGATATCAATAGAAACTAATGTATTAAGATATGGAACTGAATGAGGGCTATTAATTAAAAAAAAATCTTAAAAAGGCACCGATATGTAACCTGAAAAGCTAGAAAGACACGAAAAAAAGTAATACTGAACCATTGTAGAAAACATGAAAAACAAACATACATAGATGAACCACTGATCAAAAACAAATGAGTCCAAATTTGCCAGGGGAAGTATCAGACCATGGGCTGGAGGTAGACTGGTGAGATCAAAACTGGCTGTACGAAAGATAACATTTAGGTAAATCTGTTAGAGGTCCAGGTGCAGAGGTTGTGGTATCACGTGTTGTATCTTTCTGAGATACAAGACTGGGGTCAAAGATTCCATAGTTAAGGCCTGGTCTTTTCCTTGCCTGCAAGCGTATTTGCCACTGAGTTCCCTCTGCTCAAGCAGCGGTGTGCTCCCGCCTAGTGGGGATTTAGGGATACGTTCAAGAACATGAAATTTGAACGTATTGTGTCCTAGTTTCCTGAGAGCATGCACTGCCAGCTGGTTTGTCACTTTCAAGTATTTTAAGTCATGCAGGTGATTTGCTATCCTCGTTTTAAGGGAGTTGACTGTCTTGCCAACATAGAAAGCGTTGCATTTGGTGCACGCTGCCCTGTAAACCACTCCTGTGACATTGCAGTCGCCTCTGACATTAGGTGTGTAGTGTCTCCTGCCATTGGGGCAGTAAAAGCCTGCGGCACCGCTCATGTGTCTACAGTAGTGGCAGGGAGGCTCACTGCAGACAAAGGTACCAGGGTTGTCAAGTTTAACTTGGCAGGGGTGATCCAGAAAGTCCCTAATGCTTCTCCCTTTTCTAGCTGTGAAGAAGGGTTTCTCTGGAAAAATGTGGCCAAAAGACCTGTTATTTGTGATGATGGGCCAATTGTCCATTACGATCTGGATGATGTCTTTGTAGTCCATAGAGAAGTCCAGGATGCAGTTGAACTGGAATCTAGTTTCTGGGGTGGTATGGATCCTGGTGTTAGAGCCCTAGGGGTGCCAAGTTGGCGCTGGCTGATGATGGGGTCGAGGATCCTGTTGATTAGCCCTTCTGAGTAGCCTCGGGCTAAAAAGTCCATTTGTAGCTTTCGAATGTCGGTCAAGAAATCAGTCAGGTCCTGGGAGACTCGTGCTATATGGATCCCTTGCGATTTAATCACGCTCACCTTCTGTTTGAAGGGGTGCATACTGGTGGCGTGCAGAAAAAAAGTTTACCCTAGTGGGTTTTTAATAGAGGTTGTATGCTAGTGTGGTGGAGCCTTGTTTCTTCCTCAGGTAAAGATCCAGAAATTCGATTTTCTCTGTACTTTGTTTGCTGGTAAAACGCAGGAATGCGGTGGTGTTGTTGATATAAATGAGGAATTCCTCCAGTTCAACTTGGTTACCCTTCCAAACCAGGAACATATTGTCAATAAACCTGTAGTAGCACGCTATGTTAAAAAAGGTGGAACCGTATATGTGGTCCTGCTCCCACTTCCTTAGTGCCGTGTTTGCCAAACTCGGGGCCACAGCCGCTCCCATAGCAATCCCAGTGCTCTGGCGATAGTAGTGCCCATTGAAGTGGAAAAAATTGTTCTTGAGGAGTAGGGAGAGGAGCCTACCCAGGTGGTCCACTTCCCCTGGTATGGCCGTGTGGTCCTTCATGTAGGCTTCAGCCATGGCTGCAATGCAGAAGTCATGTGGGAGTACCGTGCAAAGGGACTCCACTGTTGACCAGGATCCAGTCTCTGTCTATGGCTATGTCCTTGATCTTGTTGAGGAAGTCCAGAGAGTCTAAAATAAAGGACCTGTTGTTTTCTGCGAGAGGTTTTAGGTGGAAGTCCAGGTAGAGAGCTATGGTTTCCATGACGGAACCTCCGCTGGCTACTACAGGTCTATATGGAGGGTCTGCCAGGTTTTTGTGTGGCTTTGGTATCCTAAAGAACTGGGGAATCCTCGGGTGGTGGATGGAGAAGAGGGAACTCGAGTGGCAAATACGTTTGCAGGCAAGGAAAGGAAGACCAGGCCTTAACTATGCGGAATCTTTGACCCCAGTCTTGTATCTCAGAAAGATACAACACCGAATACCATAACCTCTGCACCTGGACCTCTAACAGATTTACCGACGAAATGTTACCTTTCATGCATAGGCCAGTTTTGATCTCACCAGTCAACCTCCAGCCCATGGTCTGATACTTCCCCCTGGCAAATTCGGACTCATTTGTTTTTGGTCAATATATATATGTTTTTCTCTTTCATGTTTTCTACAATGGTTCAGTATTACTTTTTTCGTGTCTTTCTAGCTTTTCAGGTTACGTATCAGTGCCTTTTTACGATTTTTTTTAATTAATAGCCCTCATTCAGTTCAATATCTTAATACATTAGTTTCCATTGATATCCATTATTTAAGAATTTTTCACTATTTTGTTTCTCTTTTTAGTTTCTGTATCTTATTTTTTGGATATGTAGCCTGGTTCTTATTTTACATACATGTTATTTTGCATACATGCTATTTCTCTATTACGCTCGGCTTTGCTTATTATGCTCTTTTAGGTCGTCCACCATCCTGACGAAGATTTCGAAAAGTGTAGCCTAACAATGTATTTTACCAGCAAGGGTTGATTTTTTTCCAGCAAGACTATTTTTAGTTAACTACATTTTTTTAGCTAATTTTACCTAATCTCCAAACTTCACTACTGTAGGTTTAAAGTGATTCTACTAACCACGTAGGAGCTGGCTCAGGGCATCTAACCTATCAGATTTGTAAGGTATGATGTCAAGTTGGCGTGCCCAATCACAATAAAGGTTTTTTCACCCACACTTGATTCGCTCCCACTGACACAATTCCAGGTACTCTTATAAAAGGAAATCCTCAGGATCACTCTTTCCATTAAGGAACTACGCTTCGATGGGGATTGCACTTCTGGTACTTTTTACTTCAATAAAGTGCGATCTTCTAGAAATTGAACTTCAACTACATTGATTTTTTGCCACCACGATGAGCAGAGCTCCTTAGCCGTGCCACATTTACATTGTTTTGCCTGTTTTTTCTGTGTGTTTCATCTTTGATTTCTAGCTGTCACACTAGCGGTTCCTCTCAGCAGGCGACCTGACCAGCTGGAACTACGACCTGTATACGAAGCCATTCTAAATGCTTTTCTCAGCCTTCAACCACAAGCACTCGGGTACGCACAGCCTTTCTCAAAGCTTTACCGGTAGCCCAGCTTCTTCACAGACATCCCACTGTACCTTTATTAAGGCAGCCTACCTGGTCATCCATTTATTCTTGGCTTCCCTAGGGTATTTTACTTGTGGACAAAAAAAAAAATTCCCCACAGAATTAGAAAAACCCACTTACCTTCACGACTGTAAAACGCTTGAGAGCTATGGCCCACATCTGTGCAGAATGGCACAAATGAGATCTAAGGATTAGAGCAGGCGTTAGGCATTACGGGAGAAGGAAAAGCCTGAGGCTCGGATCACAGTCTTGTAAAAGCAGCTGGATCAGATACGATGTTGGATCCTACACCCAGAAGTGAAGATCACAAGTTTGTTTCAGCACAGAAAATGCAGTTTAAATAAGTTTTAACATCTTTCTACCACAAAAGTATAAATGTAATACTTTTAAAAGTGAATAAAAGTCACATAATTAGAAGTTATGTACCTACCATAACGTTCCATGTTAGTTGTCTTCTCTCGCCTTCTTTCTTGCTGGATGGGTTCGGAGCCGATCCTTGGCTCCAACTCGGCACTTGCTAAGCTCGAGAGCTAATTTTACCAGCTCGAGGCAACCCTATATCCTATGATGCAAGGCGGAGATTACTCAGATCTCGTTTGGTAGCTAAAGAAATAGCAGTATTTTCTTCCAACTTAAGAGGAGGAAGAAAATAAGGATACTAAATAACATCATAACCCTCTAGAAAGGATCAACATAATTTAGTGACACTAGGAGTTGAACAGCTAGAAAAAGGTAATAATCTCTTAATAGAAGATGTATAATCTTCCCGGTCTGACCAGGCTAGGGGGATGGAGGGCAGGACACAAGAAAGAAGGCGAGAGAAGACAACTAACATGGAACGTTATGGTAGGTACATAATTTCTAAATGTTAACTTGTCAATCTCGCCTTCATTCTTGCTGGATGGGACTGCGTCCCTAGCACCTCTATCCTGGGTGGCTCAATAGAACAGACTCTTGAGAACGGTGGAACCAAAATTTGCTCTGTCTCTGGAGACCAAATCTAATTTGTAATGTGAAACAAAGGTATGAGGAGAGGCCCATGTGGCTGCTGCACAAATAGTGTCTATTGGAAGTCTAGCTTGAAAAGCTGTAGATGTAGCTAGAACTCTGGTAGAATGGGTTTTTGGGTTAGAAACCAACTCTTTGCCTCTGAGCTGATAAATGTAAGTGATCACAGAAGACAGCCACCTAGATAAAGTTACCTTAGAAACTGGAAGGCCTTTCCTGTTCTCTGCATAGGATAGAAATAGTTGATCAGATTTCCTAAAAATTTTTGTCTTATCCAGATAATATCTGAGCTGACGGTGAACATCGAGATAATGTAACTTTTGTTCAGATCTATCAGAATAGTTCGGAAAAAATACTGGAAGATCAATGGATTGATTTAGGTTAGTTTGTGTGATGCCACCTTTGGTAAGAAAGACGGATTAGTTCTTAGGGATACCCTGTCTTTGTGGAATATTAGATAGGGAGGGTGAACACAGAGAGCATGAAGCTCAGATACTCTTCTGGCAGATGTAATGGCAACTAGAAAAAGTGTCTTCCAAGAAAGCAATTTCAAAGAACAGGCAGCTGCAGGTTCGAACGGGGGAAGAATCAAGGATGTTAAAATTAAATTTAGATCCCACTGTGGTGGGGGGTCTCTAATCGGAGGTTTCAATAAAAAGATACCTCGAAGGAATGCCTTGCAAAGTTTATGTGACATAATGTTGTGGTCCAAAAAGCCTATATGAAAATTTGAAATGGCTGCCAGTTGAACTTTCACTGTGGAAGAAGAGGATCCTGAATGAAAAATGTCAGCTAGGAAGTTCCAATACCGAATGAATTGGAGCAGTATAGGGGTCTATGTTCCTAGCTTTTGCCCAGGAAGAGAAACGTCGCCATTTACTAGTGTAAATCTTTCTGGTAGAAGATTTTAGGGAAGCTACTATGACATCCCGTACAGGATTAGAAATCATAGGAAGCCTGGCTAAGGATGGAAGTGGAGCAACCAAGCAGTGAGGTTGAGAGAGGGTATGGATTGGTGCAGTTGACCCGACTGGTGGGTCAGAAGATCTGGAACCGGGTCCAGATACCATGGCTGTACCAAGAGGTAATGATGTAGGAAAGGAAACCATATCTGTCGAGGCCAATAAAGGGCAATGAGAATCAACTTGGCTCTCAAGGCGGTTGCTTTCTGAATTAGCTGAGGTATCAGCGGAAAAGGAGGAAAAGCATAAAGAAGTCCCCGGGGCCAATCTTGGGTTAGAGTGTCTCTGGGGGGATGGCCTGGAAGGGGGAAGAGAGAGAAGTCTGGGCATTTGCTGTTTTGAGGTGTAGCGAAGAGGTCGCAGCAAGGATGACCCCACTTCTGAAAAATTTCTTCCATCACTGACTGTTTGAGAGACCACTCGTGAGGCATGAGAATAGCTCTGCTCAATCTGTCCGCTATGATGTTGGATTTCCCGGGGATGTGCGTTGCTATCAGAAACCAGTGAGAGGAGATTGCCCATTGCCAAAGTCTGAGAGGCTCTCGACACAGTGGATAGGACTTGGTTCCGCCCTGTTTGTTTATATACCACACTACGGACATATTGTCCGTTTGGACTGCAATAGTTCCCAGGGGAAGAGAGTAGTTGAGGGCTTGCAACGTTAAAAGCACTGCTCTCATCTCCAGAACATTTATGTGCAGATGGTACTCGAAAGGTTGCCAAGTGCCATGGACCATTCTGCCCTGATAATGCCCCCCCCACCCGATCAGGGAGGCGTTCGAAGTAACCATGGCAACCGGGGCAAGAGGAACAAATAGTCTGCCTTGATGGATTTGAGGGGACGATATCCTCCAAGTCAGATGCCTTTTGCAAGTTGGAGTTACTATGATCTCGTGACGCATGGGAAGTTGTTGAAAGGACCATTGGGTGAATAGCATCCATTGTAGAAGCCACATGTAAAAGCGGGTGAGGGGAATAAGTGTTATGGCAGCCGCCATAAGACCCAGTACTTTCAGAGCAAATCTGGCCTGAATTTTTTTGCTGAATAGAATCACTTGGACGTGTCTTTGAATGTCCAAGACCCTTTGGTCTGTCAACCTTGCTGAAAGTTGTACGGTGTCCAATCTTGCGCCTATAAAAGTAATATATTGACAAGGCGACAAGGCAGATTTTTCGAAATTTATAGAAATTCCTAGCCCTCTGCAAGTGTGAATGGTGTAATTTCTGGCTTGGAGAAGCTGATGCCTGGTGGTGGCAGTGAGGAGCCAGTCGTCTAGATATGGAAACACCTGGAATCCTTGACGTCTCAGGTGAGCCGTAACCACTGCCATGCATTTGGTGAACACTCTGGGGGCTGTAGTGAGTCCAAAGGGCAGGGCTCTGAATTGAAGTGACTGGTCCCGGCCGAGCGGAGAAATCTTTGGAGCGTCTGTGAATTTTTATGTGGTAAAATGCATCCTGAAGATCTATCGAGCACATCCAATTGTCCTTGCCCAGAAAGGGCAAAATGGATTGAAGCGTGACCATCCGGAATCTTGATTTCTTTACAAACTTGTTGAGTTTGCCGAGATCTAATATTGGTCTCCAGTCTCCTGTCTTTTTTGGAACTAAAAAGAACCTTGAGTAGATTCCGGATCCTATTTGGTCCGCTGGGACTGGCTGGATGGCTCTTTTTACTAGCAGTTTTGATATTTCTAGTACTGCTAATTCCCTTAGACCGGGTGGAATGTCTGGAAGGGTTCCCTTTTGTTGAATTGGGGTTTGAACAAAGGGAATTTTGTAACCCTCGGATATAACTGACTGTACCCATTTGTCTTGAGAAAGGGAAAGCCAGGCTATTGGGTACAGCGATAGTTTTCCCCCGACTGCCTCCGAAGGCGGACAATCGGGCAACATCTCAGGGATGCTGGAAGGGTTTGTCAGAAAGAGGCTCTCTGCTACGCTGATTCTGCGGACCACCTCTGCCCCTAGGGCGGCATCTATTATTGTTACCCCCTCTGCCTCTGGGGGTAAACTGACTTCGTGCATCAGGCGTGACTCCTTGAGATTTGCGGAACCATATTTTCCCTCCCTTCTGTCCTTTGGGGTAAGGTCTAGAAGGGGTGGAGAAACGGACTCCTACGGCAGAAAGAGTCTTGCCGTCTTGTTCGCATCTAGTCAAAGTGTCTTTCACTTGAGGACCTAACAAGCCAATACTGAGACTGGCATGGAAAGATCGGCTCCGGCCGGAGCCGATCTCGAGCCTGGTGAGGAATGACCTGAAGCCGACGGCTTGGAAGCTTGAGCCGAAGGCTTAACAGGCTTCGAGGGCTTCCCCGGCACCGACTTAGAGCTCTCGGGCTTTAATAAGCCCCTTAATATGAGTTGATTTTTTCGTTCCTGCAGGACTCTTGGGCTGAAAGCATGACAGATAGCACAAGAGTCCTGCAGGTCTTGAGTCCCAGGCAATAAACACAAGAAGTGTGACTGTCTGTCAGAGACATCTTCTGACAGCACGAGTCACACGTCTTGAAGCCTGAGACCTTAGTGTCCTTCAACATAACTGTGTCGATGAACAACAGTAACACAATCACACACAAAAAACACTCAGTCCAACAAATTAATTTAAATTAATTAAATTAAATTACATTAACCAGGGAAAACACACAGTCACACACAAACAATCCCTGACAGGAAAAATTTAGGGAGGGGAAGGCCTAAGGCCTGACTAGGGACAAGGGAATATTTAGTCAAAAAGAAGGGGAACACTGACGGTAATAGGGCTAAGGTGAGTCGATAATTAACAAAAATAAAAAAAATATATATATATATATATATATATACATATATATATATATATATCTATATATATAAAATTAAAGGGGGGGGGGGGTAGACGAAAAGTCCACTTACCAAGAGCTGGTAAAAGAAGGCCCCTCGTTAGCGAAGCGGCAAACGAGATCTGAGTAATCTCCGCCTTGCATCATGGGATATAGGGTTGCCTCGAGCTGGTAAAATTAGCTCTCGAGCTTAGCAAGTGCCGAGTCGGTGCCGAGGATCGGCTCCGAACCCATCCAGCAAGAATGAAGGCGAGATTGACAACTTAACATCAGTCCATAAAACATCTTTCCCTACCTTAAGAAATTAAAGTTTTACAGAAAAAGTAATTTTCAGTGATAAAACATTATCTCCCCAGAGATGAAACAGCATTAAGTGACTATCAATCCTCAAAAGCCTGCAGAGGAGAGATCTCTTCAGCAGTGAAGTTCTGAAGGAACCTGACAAGATGACTAAAGGTTTGAGTGCATGGACTGTGCCCTGAAGCTTTGTATACTGTCTTGGCTGTTACATCTTTAGCAGGCTGTAATTCCATACAGTTAAGGCTACTGCAGCAGTGATCCTTGATAAGAACATCCTTTGTATTGCTACAAAATATCAGTGCTCACAATTTTCACAGCCTATCCATGAGAAATCTTTACATATATTTTTAATGTAAACAAAACCCTAGTAAGAACTGCTGCTGAGAGATTAAACCTTAAGAGTATGATGTGATTCACATACTGCTACAATCCAACAACAACAATGAAATTAATCCACTAGTTTTTACACTGCTAAAGGATATATACACAGAAAACACTGGAAAAATACAACCTGAATATTGCAAATAAAATCCAGCAGTAGTTACATTAAAGACTGAAACAAGATCTAAACTTCATATATGCTGGCTTCAAACCATAAGGCAAAAAAAATACATAAATATATATGACAAAAATAGATAGAAAAGTGGAGACCCCGGAGAGATGGAG
>NC_056746.1:877722826-877790621 GCF_019279795.1 Protopterus annectens | reverse complement strand
TATAAGGTTGTGATTTGTCTTCTCCTCCTTTGGGGGCTGAAGCACCCCATTGTTTAGGTCTGTAGGAGCCTTGGGGCTGAGATCTGCCTCTTGGGTGTCTGTATCTGCCTCTTTGTGGCCTGTCTGATACCAGAAAGGACCAATTTTTTGAAGGCCCGTTTCTGCTAAACCTAGGTGGTTGAACCTGTAAGAAATCCTTCACTGTCTGCCTTGATTTTGCTTTATCCTCCATTCTCTTTAACACTTCTTCTGCCTTAACATCAAACAAAGTATCATGCTGTAGTGGAGTATCCAATAATTTTACTTTAACATGTTCAGGTAAACTTTGTTCTTTTAACCAAGCATGCCTTCGAATGACAGAGCCTGTAACTGCGGCTCTACAAGAAGCCTCTAATGAATCAAATCCAGATTGCAGAGTATGCTTTCCCACTTGTTCAGCTGCATGCAATAAATCCTGCATTTCCTTATTGTCAGGACTTTGAGTTTGTAAGCATTTTCTGTTTTAATAAAGACATGAGGTACTGTTGATATTTAAGTATGTGAAACTGGCAGTTTAAAGCCCTTACAGCCAAAGTAGCAGAAGTGTATATTTTTCCCCCCATCTATCCAGAGCTCTAGAATCTCTATCAGAGGGAACAGGGTTTTTTGCAGTGGAAGCCTTAACCCCTTTGGGACCCTGAGAAATTGTTTCTGGGTCAGCAGCAGGGTTTTTATAAAGAAATTTATGAGAGTCAGGGACCCTGTAGTACCTGCCTGGCTTGACTGGTGCAGGGGGTAAAGAATCAGGAGACAGACTGGATTCAGAGAAAACATCATCAACAATATCAAGCACAGGGGGGATAGCCATGGGGCCTGTGCTGAGGAAATAAAAGAAAGTCTCTGAACCTTTTCTTGGATTCTGAATAATCCTGGCTCTCACAATGGAAATGCTCCCTCATGGTGTGCAGGGTTTCCCCAAAAGAATAATCCTCAGGTGGAGAGGCTGAAGGTATAGATTAATCTGCATCAGAATCCTCATAGGGAGGGAGAGAGAGAATATCCCTGATCTGAAGAGGAATCAGAGGAAATAGAAACCTGGTCAGAAGAATCATAGTCAGTGTCTTGCCTAGGCCTTTTATCAGGAGGGGGATGGGAACCCCTGATCAAAGTAATTAAGTCTTCGGCCATTTTAAGTAACTGTTTCTTTGGCATGGATGACTGTCCTGGAGAATGCTGTAGTTGTTTTCTTGTCTTTAATGGTGATTTTGACTTTGCCTTGACTGCTGCAGAGGACTTAATGGTAAGCTGTGAAGGTCTGAAAACACCCTTAGAAGCCAATGCCTGCTCAGCAGCTCTCGACCCATCTGAGGGAATCGTTTCTGCAGGCCCAATACCTTGAGTTTCCAGAGGCCTAGGTGTCTCCATGTGGGAGTCGGATACGGCCTGTGGCTGTGAGGTAGCGGGTGTCAGGGGCTGCGAAATCACCTCACTGAGAACCGGCGACTGGCCTAGAAGAGGCTTCATCGTCGGGTTTGGACCTCGGATGCCTGTCCTTTTCCTTGTCTGCGTTTTTTTATGAATTCCGGTCGTCGGTTGTTCCGAAGGCATTATATAGTTAAACCTCTGGCCAAAGTAATGTAAAGCAAAATCAAACCAACACTTAATAGTGTGTTTGCTGAATCTAGCACAAAACCGACAACTAGTAACGTCGTGATCAGGGCCTAGGCAAGGAATAAAGTAAGAGTGAAAATCCTTATGAGGTAATTTGCTTCCCACAAAAAATACAATTGTTAACTTTTACTGACATCTGTCTGAAGCAAGAAAAAGTTTCCCCAATGGAGTACTTAGCTTTATTGAAGACTTCGGTTCTGAAACTCGATTTTGAAAATCTCAGGAGTCGGCAGACCGGCACTTGCGAACTGCTTTTGCTTTGGGCACCGCGCGGCAAGAAAGACTGAAGAAAATGGCGTCAGTTGCATCTTTTATACCTCTGGCGGACTGACGTCAGTGAAGAGGTGACAGCAACCGACGCCGGACCTAGACTTTGGAACTCTGGCCGACTGTGGGTAGCCTGCCAGCAGGAAAACCCAAATGTAATGACTGCAACAGTGAAACACGATGAACATCAACTACTCTCACACACTAACTTGAGAATGTAAACTTCCACTTACTGTACCCAACTTGGACCTATAGTGACCACAATGCGTACGCATGAAGTGGCAAACGAGATCTGGGGAAAGGTAGGAGAGGTGAGGGATTATGGGTAAGGGGAGGAGCTCGGAGCAGATGCTTGATAAAATGTTGCCGGCTCAGATCTGAATACCCACAGGTTGCAGATAAATGAAGTTAACTACTTCAAATCTTTGGTTCCAGTTTCCACTCGTGTGGGTCCATGAGATTTCTGCTTAGTTCGTCTGCCAGTGTATTTAGTTTTCCAGGCAGGAATTGAGCCTGTAGATGAATTTGGTAGCTCAAGGCTGCGTTTCACAGAGCCATGGCTAGTCTGCAGATGGGGGTAAGAATGGGTATCCCCCCTGCTTGTTTATGTACCACATAACAGTGGTGTTGTCTGTCTTTACCATTAATTGTTCTGGAAGAATGTGGTCCTTGAAGGCTATTAGAGCATTCTGTACAGCTAACATTTCTTTTTGATTGATATGCAGGTGCATTTGACTTGGGTTCCATTTGCCCTGAAAGCACTTCCCTGCCAGGTGAGCCCCCCCATGCACAGTCTGATGCATCTGTTAGGGTTTGGGCAGCAGAGGGTAGAGTAAATGGTAATCCCTTGTTTTGGTGGCAGGCCTCTGCCCACCAAAGGAATTCTAACCGCAGGCAAGGTATGATAGGAATCATTGCTTTTAGATCCTGTGAATGTTGACACCATAGACTTTTTAGATACCATTGTAATTTCCTCATATGCAGTCTTGCATATGGAATTAGTAGAATGCACGAGGCCATGAACCCAAAGGCTTGCACTATTTGCCTTGCAGATAGCAGGATTTTTGTGGCCACTAGTTTGAAGTAAGTTGTCAAATGAATTTGTTTCTCTGAAGTGAGGAAAGCCATCTGGGAAGTTATGTTCAAGCTTGCTCCCAGGAATATAATTTGTTGACAGGGTACCAGCTGTGATTTCTTTTTGTTTATGGTGTACGCCAGGCAAGTTAACACCTTTTGTACAAATGCCAGATGATTCAGAAGTTTGTCCTGGCTTTCTGCCTGAATTAGACAATCGTCCAGGTATGGAAATATTTGAATATTTCTTTGCCTGCAAAATGCAATGACTGGAGCCAGGCACTTTGTGAATACCATGGGCGCAGTAGATAAGCCAAAGGGCAGTGCAGAGAACTGATAGTGTATGCAGCCTGCTTTGAAGCATAGGTATTTTCTGCAGGATTCCCTGAATGGGATGTGCAGGTAGGTTTCCTTTAAATCCAGTGCTGCCAACAAGGCATCTTTGCCTATCATGGGAAGCAACTGGTGAAGAGTTAGCATACTGAATTTTGGAATCACCAAAAAGGTGTTTAGGATAGCCAGGTCCAGGATAGGACGCCATTAATTGCCTTTTCTGGGTACCAGGAAAAGTCTCGAGTAGAATCCTTGTCCCTTTTCCTCTTCTGGTACAGTCTGAATAGCCTTTAATCTTGAGAAAGAGAGTACTTGCTTTTGAGTCTCTGCCCACTGATTTGGGGGTAGATCTGGCCAACTGTTTGGGGTTGGTAACGTGTGGAAGTGAAATCTGTATCCTTGGGAAACTATGTTTAAAACCCATTTGTCCTGGGTAATGAGTTCCCAGTTTTTTGCTTGCAGAGCAATCTTTCCCCCTAAAGGAGCAGTCAGTAGAGAAGTGCTTGGAAGTTTTAAACTTAAGTCATTGAGACAACTTACCATAGGGGGGAGTCTTACTACTCCCTGATTTGGAAGTGGGAGCCCCCACTGCTTAGTCCTGTGCATACCCTGGGACTGGAGCCTGGGTGTTCTGCTGGTTCTGGGTTTGATCTGAGAAGGCCTGGAAGAGGCAGGAAAGAACCAATTTTTTGAGGGCCAATGCCTACTAAATCTAAGAGGCTGCACTTGTAAGAAATCTTTAACAGTTTGCATTGATTTAGAGTTTTCCTCCATCTTTTTAAGAACTTCTTCTGCTTTGTCGCCAAACAGGCGGTCCTGATTTAAGGGAGCATCCAGCAATTTAGTTTTAACATGATCTGGCAAAGACTGCTCTCTAAGCCAATCATGCTTTCTAAGTACAGACCCAGTGACAGCAGCCCTGGAAGATGCCTCTAGTGAATCAAAACCACATTGCAAATTATGTTTTCCAACCTGTTCAGCAGAATGCATTAAATCCTGTAAATCCTTATTTTCAGCGCAATCAGGAATCAACATAATTTTCTGTTTAAGCGATCCAATGCTGCTGATACTTTAGCATATGAAGCTGGCAATTTAAGGCCCTGATGGCCAATGTTGCAGAGGTGTATACCTTCTTACCCCATCTATCCAGGGCCCTGGAATCTCTATCAGAGGGGGTAGGATTTTTGGCAATAGTAGCCTTAATGCCCTTGGGTCCCTGTGAAATGGTCTCTGGATCTGCAGTAGGAACTTGTGAGAATCATGAACCCTGTAATAGCCATCAGGTTTTCTGGGAGCAGGAGGGTAAAGAGTCAGGGGCCAAGCTAGATTTCGAAAAGGCATGGTCAACAATGTCCAGCACAGGAGGGATAGCTAAGGGCCTGTGTTGGGGCAGGAGTAAGAAATCTTTAAGCCTCTTTTTAGAATCAGAGTAATCCTGGCTTTCCCAGTGAAAACACTCTCTAAGAGTATGGAAGGTTTCACCAAAAGAAAAATCCTCTGGGGTAGAAGCAGAGGGAATAGAGTCCTCTGCATAAGAAACCTCACAGGTAGATAAGGGTAAATCCTGGTCATCAGAAGAGACAGAAATTTCAGAATCCTGGTTAGAAGTATCATAAGCAAATTCTGTCCTCGGTCTCTTAGAGGGGGAAGGTTGGCTTCTCCTGATTAAAGTAATAAGGTCTTCAGCCATTCTTATCATTTGTTTTTTTAGGCATAGAGGCCTGACCATGTGGTCTGGGCGTCAGTTTCCTAGGCATGGTTCGAGTTTTAGGCCTAGAAGAAGAAGATGGCATCTGTTTAATATGCAAGTCAGTAGGCCTGAATACACCCTCAGAAGCCGGTGCCTGCACAGCGGCTCTGGACCCATCCAAGGTAGAGACAGCCGTAGGTTCCACAGCTGAAGCATCTCGCAGCATACCTTACTCCGAATGTGTCTCAGTAGAGGCCTGTGAATCTGAAGTAGCGGGTATCAGGGGCTCGAAAGTGCCTCACTGAGTACCGGCGAACTGGTGACTAGCTTAGGAGAAGCATCGTCGGCAGCCTTGGACCTAGGCGGCCTGTCTCTGTCTTTATCTTTGCGTTTTTTTGGAATGCTGGTAGTCGGGTGGCTTACCGAAGACATATCTGGATAATTGAACAGAGCACCAAAACATTTAGAAACGAAAATGTACCGACGATGAATAGTTCATGGTTTAAATAAGGCACAAAACCGACAGCGAGGTACGTCGTGGTCAGGGCCTAGGCAAGGAATACAGTACGAATGAAAGTCTTTATGTGGTATTTGGTTTCCACAAGAAATACAATTACTGAGTTTTACTGACATCAGTTTAGAGCAAGAAAAAGTTTTCCCAATGGGTTACTTAGCTTTAGTTGAAGACTTCAGTTCTGAAACTCGAAAATGAAAATTTCAGGAGTCAGCCGACCGGCACTTACGAACTGCTTCTGCTTCAGGCACCGCACGACAAGAAAGACTGATGTAATGGCATCGGCTGCATGCTTTATACCCCTGACAACCTGACGTCATGGAAGATGAGACAGCAACTGACGCAGAACCCAAGACTTTGATAATCAGGCCGACTGAGGGCTACTGCAAGCAGATAACCCAAATGTAATGACTGCAACAGTGAAACACGAAGAACATCTTCAAGGCACAGACCAACAATTACATCTCTCACACTTATTTGTGCTGTTGAGTACAAACCAGGCTTTGTGGTGGAGAGACAGCCTACCAGTACTGCTGGCAAATCTCCCCAAAAGGAAAAAAAAAACTCCTGCCACCTTAATCTCAATGACAGAGTTACAATTTATAGACTCCTTTTATAAGATCAATGGATTCCTTACAGATATTGCAAAACAAAAAAAAAAAAACACCTCTAGCCACTACCTTCTTATTGCCAACTCTCTTATACACTGCTCCTATCCCAACAAACAATACTCAGGGAAAGAAACTTGCCTCCTGCTACAATAAAATAAGCTAAATTTGCCACCAATTTCCATCATAGGGCCCACCATTGCTAAAGCTTAAAGCAATTAAACTGGCTTGAACTGCACAACTACCTAACATATTCACAACTACTTACAGCACACAAACTCATTCATCATCCAGAAAAATGCCTTGCACTACAAAACTTGTATATCCAGCAGGGGACCTCCATTCTAGTAACAAATTCTTATTACTTACAAATAAATCAAATAATGTTGAAGGAGACTTGTTCTACTCCCAATACGTTGCTAAACTCTGGAACAGTATCCCCACACAAATAAAACTCGACAAACTCACTAGTTTTAAATCAGTGCTTAAACAGCATCTTAGCCAATCCTGGTCCTGCACATGATCATCACAAGTTTAAGACTTCGTGTTCACCGTATGATACTCTTCAAATACTCTCTTTAAACAGAATACCTTCAACCTCTCATTGAAATGACAAAACAATTTTTATACACAACTGCTACCTGTACAGCCCACTAAGTTGCATGGTGACTTTCTCTCTAGTAACTTCCACCTCTGTGAAATCTTAGTAGTTAACATTTATATATTTTGTTTGTATATAAATGTAAATAAAAAAATAACTACTATGTGTTTAACTAGAATTTAGTATAGTGTAATGTAAGCAAATGGAGCTTTTCTCCCTGGGCCTCTGCTGAAAATTGTTTACTGGGAAACTCTGACCGAGTAATACCAAAGTCAACTAACAATGAAAACACATCCTTTCTGCAACATTTATACAGTATACCATGGCAGCTGAAACAACAAAATAAGAGGCCAGCTACACACCTCTGGTTTCATCAGCATGCATTTCAGACAGTGTCAGTATACAGGACTGCTGTACCATACGATACAAATTCTTTATACAAAGTTAAGAGTAACACAGCCTATAGCAACCAATACTTAATGATATACCCTTACATATTAATCCCAGTTTTAAACCCAAGATTACATATGCAGGCACAATATACTGTTGAATGCATGTCTTGTCTACTGCTGTTTGGTTAAATCGAAAGTTGCTTTTGTCAACTTTCAGAAATACTGATTAATCACCTTGTTGAATCTTTATGCAGTGTGTGAGCTGTGCTTGAGAGGAAGTGAGCAAAACAGTTTCAATGCCAAAGCTTTCAGAAATAAAAAGCTTTGGCATTAGCAGTATGGGTATCAGAGTAGGTGATTGTGGGTTAGGGTTACATTTACGGCTAGGGAAAGGGTCAGATTTAGTGGGTTTTTTTCTTTTTTTTTTAAAAGAAGATTTGTGTGTTGTGTGCGTACATGTTTGTGTTTCTGGTTTAGGGGTAGAATAAGGGCTAAGTATAGTGACAGTATTGAATGCTGTATGTGTGTGATGGTGTATGTGCATTGCGTGTCTGCAGCCTCTTAGGTAGTACTGCTGGAGAAAGTTTTTCAGTAAGGCAATATATGTCTGGTTGGGTTAGCACACAAGTAAGGATGCAGAGAAGGAAATGTCCATTAACTTCTCAGCCTCTGAAAACTTCAAAACAGCAGACACCATAATAAGGCTGTGTAAATAATACAAAGGAAATAAATGAGAAGTTTTATAAGACCTTCGTGGCTGAGGTCAATAACAGATGCATTCTTACCATACAAGTTCCTGCAATCAAACAATTTTTTAATATCGCATTTCAGAATCATGGAACTTTTACCCACTTCAATGAACTTGTGCAAAACAGTCTAGTTTTTCAGACTTTTTATGCAAGGACTTTATTCCACAGAGGCTGTACCTTCCACACACCCTACTTTTTTATACTACCTCCAATGTAGCCACTTATCTCAGTGTAATAGCAAAGTGACTCACAATTAAGTCCTTGTCCCCATAGCTTGTATACTTTTGCAATGTACTGCAAAAGTATACAAATTCAGATGACTGCCTCTCAGTCATTTGTTGTGAAACCAGGATCAAACAAGTGCTGTTTTATCACACTTGTTTTGAGTTAATGAATCATTTCCATCAGGACCCAGGGTTAAACAACAAACAGACCAGGGTGGTGCAGAACAGATGGGGTTCAGTTAAGCAGCCATGGCTTAGAGGAACGTGCAAAAAAATATTACAACCTAGCAGAAACTGAAATGGGTTTTACATTAACACCAAAGGAAGTTATTCAGTGACATGGTTGTGGGGCACTGTGTACACTACCCCAAATATACCAAAAGGTCAAATTTGGCAGGGCTTAGATAAGGAGATCTCAGAAGGAAAAGGCACAGGTTAAACAGCTTGACCTTTAATTCTGCTGGCCAAGAGCACTATCGTCATCCAGGTCCTTATCCTTATGGGTGATGTTAAGGTCGAACCTTTCTGCAGCTTCTTGACTAATAATGGTTCCTAGATGGAACATCAGCTTCAGTTCAGAGATGTAAAATAGTTACAGTACTCCTAGAAAATCTGGTCCCAAGTAGCCACCAGTTAAAAGTATCAGACTACTGCTTTCTCTCAAGCTTATCTCCTTTAACACACTGTTGAACTGAAATCTTTAATGAACACAGAGTTAAGACATGTACTAAATGGAATGTTGTGTCCACTTCCTGCAAAAAATTGTGTATTTATCATAGCAAGCTCACGTTTACTACCTATGCAATGACAATACTGAGCAGTAAGGAATCCCATACATGCTTAGCTTGTTAACAGAAAGAACTGGCCAATCAACTGTCACATCTCTGAGCTCTGCGCCCCACCCCCACGTTTATTTACTTAAACGCCTTTATTAAATTATCACTAAAGACAGAGACAAAAATACATGAATATAAAAGAAAACAAACCATATAAACATGTTTCCAGTTGCATACATTATACACGACATAAGTCAAGATTATTAATTTACTACTGGCGGGACAGGTGTGTCCCACAGCATCCCTATACTACGGAACAGGTTCCCCATCCATGTAAAACCGTGTTCATCCCGGACGGAATTCAAACAAAACCTTGACAACTGGATGAGAAATTGTAAAGGTATCCCTGGTCTGGCCCCTATGTCTCTTATGTGTAGAAAAGACATTAATAAGAAAAGTTTTATCCTAACACGTTCCCCTTACAGATTCTTAGTTATGACCCTAATAACTCCCCCCCCCCCCCATATAAACGCCCATGATACTCAGGGACCCAAATAATTTACGGTGCATGGCTAAGTTTGCAAGGGCCCTAGTGGCCTAGTAACCTATGAACCTACTTTTTGTTCTAGCTATGAGTCCAACAGTCCATAAATTACAAAATTCCTGCCTTCTCAAACCTCACTCCTCCTCCAGATCATTATTGTATGTGCATTATTCCCACAATTTCCATTTACTTCTATGCAATTCGATCCTTCCCTTTTCTAAAGATCCCACATCCAGTTCTTTTACCTCTGTACAATACTCAGTACTTCAAATACAGTTGGTTTAGACTTTGATTTCCAATTTCTAGTAACTACTTTTTTGGCAGCCACCAGAATTAAACTTAACAAGGCCTTACTATATCTAGACAATTCAGATCCAGTGTTGTAGCTTGAAAGAATAATTTCCTTAGTTACACCAATTTGCCCACCTGATACTTCTGAAAGAGTACTCTTAAGGAATTTTGAAATTCTGCCAGCTCATTACACTCCCATAACAGATGTTTCTAGTTACCTCTTTCTTCTCCATCACACCTCCAGCATTTGCCATCCACCTAAGGAAAATTCTTTCAAGTCCGCTTGGGGCATAAAAATGCTTATGCAAACACTTCCAAGCAAAAACTCTAAACCAACTAGAATGTTGCATACTTGAGAGACATACACATGTCCTCCCATTGTTCCCTTGTAATTTGCTTATCCTATCTCTCTTCACAATCTTTTCTAACCTCCACTGATTCTTACAACTACCAGGATAGGAAAACCGAACCAAAAAGAAAGTATACTTGACTGGATACTTATAAATAGCCATTCCCAATTGTACACCTCTGGGACCCTCCCTGATGTCCTAAGCAATCACATGCTCACCTATATTATTAAGCACAAAATCATCAACCCCCAACAACCCTTACTTAGAATGGTAAGAAACAAAAAAATACTTTAACCCCACTAAATTCCAACAACAGCTTAACACATGTAATTGGTCAATTCTAAAACACCTCTCCTTAGATGAAGCTGCCGCATACTTTAACAAATTCCTATAAATCCTTGATTCTCATGCACCCATTCGCTCAAGAACTAAGGCAAGAACTGCACCATGGCTATCCAGAGAGTCTAAACTAAATATCACCCTTAGAAATAAGGCATGGGCACTATGACGAACTACTAATGACCCCCCAAGATCTCATTAAATATAGGCAAATAAGGAACAACACTAAAAAACACTTAAAGACAAAAAAGCTATTACTATAAACTACAGGAAATAAGTTCTGGGCAGGTTTAAGTTAACTATTACATCCTGGACAAACTTCCACCCCAATCCCTGCAGCCACCATGGATAAACCTTCAGAGGAAGTCTCCGACAGTTTTAACCATTTCTTTACTGAGACTATTCAAGCCCTAGCGAGCGAATTACCCTCCAGCTCCCCTTGCTATGAAAGTAACACCCCCAGAAACCAACCTACATTTAAATTCCAACCAGTTACCACCTCACTCATCCATACCTTGACTAAAAAACTAAAACCAACTACACTCCCCGCCGACAAACTCCCTGCCGAGTATCTACAAATGGCAAATGATGTCACTGCCTACCCAATCTCGATACTAATCAATCGAACAATATCAGAAGCCAAAATCCCTTCTATTTGGAAAATATCCTAAGTAATCCCACTTCACAAAGGAGGTAGCTCTACTGAGTTATCCAATTATAGGCAAATAGCAATACTATCCCCACCTGCAAAAATTATGGAAAAATGTATCCATAGACAACTGATGCCTCACATTACTCGGAATAACCTCATGGCAAATTCCAAGCATGTCTTCCGACCTCACCACAGCACTACTTCAGCCCTTCTCACCTTCTCTAATACCATAAACCATAATCGCAATAACATATCATCTGCCCTCTTCTTGGATCTCTCCAAGGCATTTGATATGGTGGATCATCAATTACTAATCCACACCCTGAAAACTTTCTGCCTAGATACTACAGTCATTCAATGGTTCCAGTCTTATCTGAATGAGAGACAACAGGCTGTTCTTTGGCAAAATAAACTTTCTAAACTCCTACCCAACCCACTAGGTGCGCCCAGGGATCCATACTAAGGCCCCTTCTATTCTTCACCTTCATTTATGATCTCTTTTCTGCTATCCCTAAAGTCAGCTGTGTCCAATACGCTGATGACTCCACCCTGATTTGCTCGGCCACATCTCCAAACGAACTGTGGTCAGCTACACAAACCACCTTTAACACAACTGAAAATTGTCTTTCTGGTCGTCTAATCCTAAATCCCCCCAAAAAACTGTTGCTTTTCTCAACACATAGGTCTACTGAATTCACTTTTACCATTACATCCAACAATGGCACAATAATCTCCCCAATCACCTCTACAAAACTATTAGGTGTTATTATTGATACTAATCTTAAATTCGACCTACATGTTAATCAATCCATTATGACCATCAGTAAAAAAAAACTAGGCTCACTTTACAGGATAAAAGCCTTCTTAACCCCTCCTGCTAGATGTGCCATAGCTCGCTCTCGCCTACTTCCAACTCTTATGTATGCATCCCCGATACTGCCCAATCTAAACAAATCTGTCCTTAAACTCTCTATCTGATATAACCATACTGCCAGATTTGCCACTGGCTTGCCTTATAGGACTCATCATTGTACTAACCTAAACCAGCTTGGGTGGCTAGAATTACCCAGCTTGATACAGTATAACCTCATGATTACTGCCCATAAAATCCTTTACAATCCAGATAACACTCCTCTTAATATCACCCCCTATCACAATCCCCGACCTCTTAGAGCCTCTAATAAATTAACTAATAACACCGCCGGTGACTCTCTCTTCCCAAACTCTGTAGGCAGATCCTGGAACTGTCTCCCAACCAAAATTGCTTTGCTCAACTCCCAGAGTCAATTCAAGACTAGACTCAAACATCTGACACTAATAACTGGAGTTAATAACAGTATCCCTAGCTGACGTGCGTTATTTAATGTTGACCTACTCTCAGGATTTTCTTTAACCCTGGAAAATTCTATAATTTGCCTATGAATGCAACCTCTGCAAATATTGTATCAAACTTAATTGCTTGCTTAGATATGTTAACTATTGCAATTACTGTATTTTTTAATCTAAATTGCTGACCTTGGAGCTTTTCTCCCTGGGCCTCCACTGAAAATGGACGTGTATCCAGTCGGACTATCCCGGTCAACAAATGTAAAACAAAACAAATAAAGTTTCATGCAATATTTTATATGCCCTACTATTTTTTTTTTTTTAAACAGCAGGTTCTGTTCCAGATTCAACTAAAAATTCTACCAGAGCAGGTATTTCACTTAGGATTCTATCTCCCTCTCTTTGTCTACACTTTGATTTCAATCCCTGGTAAAGAAGGCCATCTCTAGATTGCAATCAAAATGTCTTCTTGGCCTCACTCCATTACCTTGCTCCCATTAACTTGGCTCCTTTGCCAGTTCTGTCCAGTAAAATCCAGCTCACTCTTGCCTATTCTCTGTACCCCTACTTGGAGTCATCCCATTCGGCAAAATCCCCTTTTTCCATTCTTGTGTTGGCTTAGTTCTTAGAATACTTTATATTTTATGAATATAATACTCTAGTTTAATTTCTCCAAGGCTTTTGGGTTTCTAATATCATGACAAGAATGGACCTCATTCTTAAGTCACTGTATATTAAAGTTCATGAAATTAGCACTATTTCAGTCTCTGATGTTAGCCAAAATTGCTCTTCACATGTGTGGCTGCTGTTATTATCCTTAAAGACTCACATTTAAAATCCCACTCTCTCATTTCTTGACCCAACCCCCACTTCATCACCTTCCCTTTTCCACTCTGAATTATAACTTCTGCTTGAGTTACGTATATGAACCTTAACTGTGTAGTTCTAAAATATCCCTTCAAATCAGGTAATCCTAAAGCACCTTGTTCTACTGGCAGGATCAACTTATCCCACTTAACTCATTCACTCTAATGGACCTCAGGAGGTCTGCACTGTAACTTCCAGTGGAAAGAGCCTAAGCGTTTTGACAGAATCAAATTATGTCCTCACATTTCAAACAAATGTTCATATCTCTGGAACCATAGGGGTTACGCAAAAAGTGTAAATGGCAAACTCTTCAGCACAAATTAGTTTTACAGTAGTAGTATTCTTTAGGTTCTAGGTCTTAAACTGAATTTTATGTCACAGTAAAGACAGCAACATTTGTAATATTTTGTAAACAATTTAACCACTCAAATTACACACATACTGTCAGCTGCATTTTATTCATCTAGCTGAGAGCTTTCATGCAGGGTTAAGGAGTTTTGTCTAGGTTACTTAGTTACGGAGATATTTAGAAAAATTTGAAAATTATATCTATATAAAATAATATAATAAAAACAGTTACTATCTATATACCTGCACTAGAATGAGGTCAGATATTAATGTAGTTGAATTTGTCATTGTGTACGCTTTAAGATTAAATCTTTTAAAAACTTGTACATGGCATGGTTTTAGAATTACTCATGCAAATATGAACAAGCAATATTTGACGCGTAGAGGCGTCAGTAGGAGTGAACTGCAGATGCACCTGGAGGCGTCACTCGGATGTAATGAGTCAAACCTTGCCCTCTTCCCCTCAATGATAAATTTCTTCACCTCTTTATTAATTACTGTCCACAAGGAGTGGTTTCTGGCCCAGAAATTTTACTTTATTGGCTGTTTGGGCAGTTTTTCCATCCCTTTCAACTTTTTGGTTTAAAAGCTCATGTTTGAGCTTCGCTCAGCGGCGCTGAGCTGAGGTAAGGTATTACTGGTGCCAGAAAGTCTGCTCTTCAGTTTTTCCCTTAGATGTTGGTAGTTCTTTCTCTATTGCACTTCAAATAGCCTAATCGCTTTGCACTTCAACAGGTTTTTGTAGCAATTATTATAGCACACCTAAGTGCCATCAGCACTAGTTCTTCACAGAAATAGCTCCAGTATTAGTACTTATGACCACCCCTTCTGGCATGATTAAAGTGCAGTTCCCTGTGCTTTCTCCTATTAATCTGGTGCACTTGGGCATTCTGAGACAGTGTAGCAACTGCCTCATGTACACAGACAACCCTCACCTCTTACCTCCCAACACTCAGACTTGTGAGAGATGCACTTATATCACCAAACTGGAAGCTATGCACTCTCCAGCCAAGAATGGACTAACTGGTCTAGGAGAGAAGGTCAACACCTGCACCACACCACATGGAACACATAGCCCTCCAAAATACCCACTATCACAGCCTTCACATAAAAACACAAACCACACACCCACTTTCGTGGAGGCTCTCAATGGAAATTTACCAAAACAGCAGAGACCTCCAAGACAGAAACACACTCGACCATCACAACACAGCACAAACCACAGGAAATATAGCTCACCTCCACAGTGTGCCCCTCAACCTAAGCCCCTAAGCTAAACACCTTGCCCAATACACTAATCATAGGTGACTCAATAGTGAGGCACACAGATGTCCCACTCACTAGGTTGAAAAAGTTGAAGACAACAGTCAGCTGTCTATCAGGCGCCAGAATCCCGACACACAACACACGCACTCAGGTCACTCCACAACAAGTACAAGTATGATTCTGTCATTGTCCATGTGGGTGTGAATTACCCGAGACGTACCTCCCTGGACTACATGAAAAGACACACGGTGGAGCTCTCTGATTATGTGGCCCAGGCAAATATGACACTATACCTGAGTAGTATCCTACTGTCACCCAGAATGATACTGCAGTACAAACAAAAAATGACTGACTTCAACAACTGGCTAAGTTTCTGGTGTCATTCAAAAGGGATCCAGTATCTGATTGGGATGACATGACTGACGAGCCTTGATGCTTTGCCAGAGATGGCCTGCATCTGTCACCCCTGGGTTTCCGGGAACTGGCTAATGCTCTTGTCACCCCTATAGTGCCTTTTTAGCTGGTGCTCCAAAAGAACAACTTACCACTGTAACAGCTATAAATGAATGCAATCTGAGGGTCATGCTGCTCAATGCTAAAAGTCTAAATCTCAAGATGCACTCTCTCAAAGCACTCCTCAAAATGGAGAACATTGACATTTGTGCTGTCAAGAAGACCTGGTTTAAAGTGGCACAACACACCCCTGCGCTACTAGGCTATAACACATTCCATACCTTTCGGCCCAAAAGTACAGTTGTGTACACTTGCCATAAATGTAGAAGTTCGAATGTACTCACTGTTGCAGTCATCACATTTGGGTTATCTGCTTGCAATAGCCCTCAGTCGGTCTGATTATCAAAGTCTTGGGTCCTGCGTCGGTTGCTCTCTCATCTTCCATGATGTCAGGTAGTCAGGGGTATAAAGCATCCAGCTGACGCCAGTACATCAATTTTTCTTGCCCCAGACGTCAGGTGCCCCCCTTAATGGGATGCAATTAAATAAATAAATAAATAAATGTGTGTGTGTGTGTGTGTATATATATATATATATATATATATATATATATACATATGTATATATATGTATATATATGTATATATATATATATATATATATATATATATATATATATATATATATATATATATACATATACGTATACACACACAAAGTTATACCTCCAACAAAAAAGTAAATACACCAAAAAGCTTTTGAGTATAGTAAAGGAGAATAGAGGTATAGCCAAAGGAAGTCAGGGGGCTGGAGGAAGGGTAACCAGGATTGCAACAGTGAATATACTCGAACAGCTACATTTATGGTAAGTGTACACAACTGTACTATGTTCTTTGTGTTTCACTGTTGCAGTCGTCACATTTGGGTAGAGTCCCAAAGCTAAGGATGGGAGGAGGAATTTAGATAGCAGTAGGACCAGCTATAAGGCCCTGCAAGACTGTAGTGGCAAAGCCAGCTCTGGATTTAGAGAAAATTGGAAAACGGTAATGCTTGGTGAAAGTATGTACAGAATTCCAGGTAGCAGCTTCTAGGATGTCTCTGGTAGGGACACCTCTGAGAAAGGCTGTAGAGGTAGATGCAGCCCTGGTTGAATAGGATCTAATCCCTTGTGGGATAGGTTTTCCATGGTGCTTACAGCAGTAATGAATGCAAAGGCCTATCCATTTAGAAATGGTTTGCTTTAAAATAGCCTTCCCCTCTGCCCCTGCAGCAAATGCCACCAGCTGTTGTTCAGATTTCCTTTGGAGGTTTAGTCCTGTCCAAGTAATATCTAAGTTGTCTGTGCACATCTAAGGAATGCAGTATCCGTTCCCCTTTCTTCTGTGGATTAGAAAAGAAGGTTGGCAAGTGAATGGACTGATTAAGAGCCACACTGGATACCACCTTGGGCATGAAAGAGGGATTGGTCCTGAGGGACACCCTGTCCACATGAAAGATGATGAAAGGCTCCACTGCCATAAGGGCCTGTAATTCAGATACCCTTCTTGTTGAAGTGATTGCTAAAAGGAAAGTTGTTTTCCAAGAAAGGAATTATAACTCTGCAGTTGCAGCTGGCTCAAAAGAGGGAAGGGTGAGTTTTTCCAATACAAACTTAAGGGTCCCAGGCTGGAGTTAGGGCTCTCCTGGGTGGTCTTAAGTTTTTGGCCCCTCTGAGGAACTGCTTGAGCAGTGGGTGAGAAAAGAGGAGTGGTTCTGTGTTGTAATGAGCTGAAATGGCTGAGGTGTGATCTTTGATGGAAGAAAAGGAAAGGCCCTTGTGAAGCATCTCAGTTAAGTATTGAAGAACCTGAGGTAAATTGGGCGCTGTTGTGGTCATCCCTTGAGTTTGGTTCCAGGCACAGAATCTTTTCCATTTTTCAGCATAAGATTTTCTAGTACTAGGCCTCCTTGCCTCCAAAATGACGACATCCAACACTTGTTTTCTAAGGGATTGTAACGGAGAGATTAGGTAATTAGCCAGGCTGCCAGGTTCAGGGTTTGAAGCTGGGGGTGCAGAACCTGGCTCTTCTGCTGAGACAGCAGGGTAGGGGTCTGAGGAAGGTGCCATGGGGTCAGCTGGGACACAAGAGGGGGTACCAGTGCTGGCGTTGCCAGTCTGGTGAAATCAGTATCATCCTTGGTTTGTCCTGTTTGATCTTTGGTAGCACTGTGGAGAGGAGAGGCAAAGGAGGAAAAGCATAAACTGATAAATTTTCCCGCTGAAGGACAGAGCATCCACTTTCCAAGCTTGTTTGTGGGGAATCCTTGTGCAGAATCTGTCCAATTGGTAGTTCTGGGGGGAGGCAAACAGGTCTATATCTGGGATCCCCCATTTGTTGATTAACATGTTGAAAATCTTTGGTTCCAGTTTCCACTCGTGTGGGTCCATGAGATTTCTGCTTAGTTTGTCTGCCAGTATATTTAGTTTTCCGGGCAGGAATTGAGCCTGTAGATGCACTTGGTAGCTCAAGGCTGTGTTCCACAGAGCCATGGCTAGTCTGCAGAGGGGGTAAGAATGGGTACCCCCCCTGCTTGTTTATGTACCACATAATAGTGGTGTTGTCAATCTTTACCATTAATTGTCCTGGAAGAATGTGGTCCTTGAAGGCTGTCAGAGCATTCTGTATAGCTAACATTTCTTTTTGACTGATATGCAGGTGCATTTGACTTGGGTTCATTTGTCCTGAATGCACTTCCCTGCCAGGTGAGCCCCCATGCATAGTCTGATGCATCTGTTATTACGGTTTGGGCGGCAGGGGGTAGAGTGAATGATAGTCCCTTGTTTTGGTGGCAGGCCTCTGCCCACCAAAGGAATTCTAACCATAGGCAAGGTATGATACAAATCATTGCTTCTAGATCCTGAGAATGTTGACACCATAAGCTTTTTAGATACCATTGTAGTTTCCTCATTAGCAGTCTTGCATATGGAATTAGTAGAATGCACGAGGCCATGAACCCAAAGGCTTGCGGTATTTGCCTTGCAGATAGCAGGGTTTTTGTGGCCACTAGTTTGAAGTAAGTTGTCAAATGAATTTGTTTCTCTGGAATGAGGAAATCCATCTGTGAAGTTGTGTTCAAGCTTGCTCCCAGGAATATAATTTGTTGACAGGGTACGAGATGTGATTTCTTTTCGTTTATGGTGTACCCCTGACAAGTTAACACCTTTTGTATAAATGCCAGATGATTCAGAAGTATGTCTGGACTTTCTGCCCGAATTAGGCAATCGTCCAGGTATGGGTATATTTGAATATTTCTTTGCCTGCAAAATGCAATGACTGGAGCTAGGCATTTTGTGAATATCCTGGGAGCAGTAGATAAGCCAAAGGGCAGTGAAGAGAACTGAGAGTGCATGCAGCCAGTTTGAAGTGTAGGTATTTTCTGCAAGATTCCCTGATTGGGATGTGCAAGTAGGCTTCCTTTAAATCCAGTGTTGCCAACCAGGCATTTTTGCCTATCATGGGAAGCAACTGGTGAAGAGTTAGCATCTGGAATTTTGGAATCACCAAAAAGGTGTTTAGAATAGACAGGTCCAAGATAAGACACCATGGGTCATCTTTTCTGGGTACTAGAAAAATTCCTGAGTAGAAACCTTGTCCCTTCTTTTCTGGTACAGTCTGAATAGCCTTTAATCTCAAGAGAGAGTACTTGCTTTTGAGCCTCTGCCCACTGATTTGGGGGTACATCTGGCCAACCGTTTGGGATTGGTAGCGCGTGTGGAAGTGAAATCTGTATCCTTGGGAAACTATGTTTAAAACCCATTTGTCCTGGGTAATGAGCTCCCAGTTTTCTGTCTGCAAAGCAATCTTTCCCCCTAAAGGGGCAGTCAGTTGAGAAGTGCTTGGAAGTTCTAAAGTTAAGTCACTGAGACAGCTGACCATACGGGGAGTTTTACTACTCCCTGATTTGGAAGTGGGAGCCTCCCACTGCTTAGTCCTGTGTGTACCCTGGGACTGAAGCCTGGGTGTTCTACTTGTTCTGGGTTTGAACTGAGAAGGCCTGGAAGAAGCAGGAAAGGACCAATTTTTTGAGGGCCAATGTCTACTAAATCTAGGAGGCTGCACTTGTAAGAAATCTTTAACAGTTTGCGTAGATTTAGCTTTTTCATCCATCTTTTCAAGAACTTCTTCTGCTTTGTCACCAAACAGGCGGCCCTGATTTAAGAGAGCATCCAGCAATTTAGTTTTAACATGATCTGGCAAAGATTGCTCCTTAAGCCACGCATGCCTTCTAAGTACAGATCCGGTGACAGCAGCCCTGCAAGATGCCTCAAGTGAATCAAAACCACATTGCAAAGTATGCTTTCCAACCTGTTCAGCAGAATGCATTAAACCCTGTAAATCCTTATTTTCAGCACAATCAGGAATCAACATCAATTTCTGTTTAAGCAATCCAATAATATGCTGCTGACACTTTTGAAACTGGCAATTTAAGGCCCTGATGGCCAAGGTTGCACAGGTGTATACCTTCTTACCCTATCTATCCAGGGCCCTGGAATCTCTATCAGAGGGGGTAGGATTTTTGGCAGTAGTAGCCTCAATGCCCTCAGGTCCCTGTGAAATGGTCTCCGGGTCTGCAGTAGGTTTTTAGTAAGGGACTTAGGAGAATCAGGAACCCTGTAATATCTATCAGGTTTTCGGGCAGCAGGAGGTAAAGAGTCAGGGGCCAAGCTAGATTCCAAAAAGGCATCTTCAGCAATGTCCAGCACAGAAGGGATAGTTAAAGGCCTGTGTTCGGGCAGGAGTAAGAAATCTTTAAGCCTCTTTTCAGAATGTGAGTAATCCTGGCTTTCCCAGTGAAAATGTTCCCTAGGAGTATACAAGGTTTCACCAAAAGAAAAATCCTCTGGGGGTGAAGCAGAGGGAATAGAGTCCTCTGCATCAGAATCCTCATAAGTAGATAAGGGTAAATCCCATTCATCAGAGGAGACTGGAATTTCAGAATCCTGGTCAGAAGTTGTTGTGTCTTTCGGCTTTTCCAGGTTAGGGGTCGCCACAGTGGAACTCCGGTCCGCTAATGATTGGTAGTGGATTTTTACACGCCGAGTTACCAGCCCTGACGCACAACCTTCAACGAAGGTACGCCCATTTACACATGTCTCCACGCAGAAAACGCTCTAGCTGAGAATCGAACCGGACAGCGTCTTACTGTGAGGCGGTAGAATCCTGGTCAGAAGTATCATAAGCAAATTCAGTCCTAGGTCTCTTAGAGGGGGAAGGTCGGCTTCCACTGATTAAAGTAATAAGGTCTTCAGCCATTCTTATTTGTTTTTTAGGCATAGAGGCCTGATCAGGTCTGGGCATCAGTTTCCTAGGCATGGTTCGAGTTTTAGGCCTAGAAGAAGAAGATGGTGTCGATTTAATATGCAAGTCAGTAGGCATGAACACAGCTTTAGAAGCTGGTGCCTGCACAGCGGCTCTGGACCCATCTAAGGTAGAGACATCCGCAGGTTCCACAGTTGAAGCATCTTGCGGCACACCGGACTCCGAATGGGTCTCAGTAGAGGCCTGCGAATCTGAAGTAGCTGGTATCAGGGGCTCCGAAAGCACCTCACTGAGTACTGGTGAACTGGCGACTAGCTTAGGAGAAGCATCGTCGGCAGCTTTGGACCTAGGCAGCCTGTCTCTGTCTTTATCTTTGCGTTTTCACAATGTCGGTAGTTGGGTGGCTTACCGAAGAAATATCTGGATCATTGAACAGAGTACCAAAATATTTAGAAGCGAAAATGTACTGACGACGAATAGTTCGTGGTTTAAATAAGGCACAAAACTGACAGCGAGGTACGTTGTGGTCAGGGCCTAGGCAAGGAATACAGTACGAATGAAAATCTTTATGAGGTATTTGCTTTCCACAAGAAATACAATTACTGACTTTTGCTGACATCGGTTTAGAGCAAAACAAAAGTTTTCCCAATGGGGTACTCAGGTTTAGTTGAAGACTTCGGCTCTGAAACTCGAAAACGAAAATTTCAGGAGTCGGCCAACCGGCACTTGTAAACTGTTCCTGCTTCGGGCACTGCACGGCAAGAAAGACTGATGTAATGGCATCGGCTGCATGCTTTATAACTCTGACTACCTGACGTCACGGAAGATGAGACAGCAACTGACCCAAGACTTTGATAATCAGGCCGACTGAGAGTTACTGCAAACAGATAACCCAAATGTGATGACTGAAACAGTGAAACACGAAGAACATCATGGACCAAAGCTCCAAAGGCAGTGGTATCATTCATAAAGGATATGCACACCTCCAGACTATTAGCCCAGCATATTGCATCTGAGATACTTCAAGTACAGCTAACATTGGGTAAGACGGCGATCCAGGTCATAGCCTGCTATAGGTCCCCAACCATGTACCTTGACTCACTCCATGTTCCTAGGCACCCTGGAATCTATCAAGGTCCAACACACTTGTGCTTGGAGACTAACTACCCATCCATCAACTGAGAAAATTACTCAAGCACCAATACACTGGCCCAAAGCTCCCTGGAATTCATCAATTCCAATGCCCTGGACCAGCTCATTCAGACTCCCACTAGAGGAAGCAACATCCTTGACCTGGTTATTACTAACATGGGCGCACAACGTCTGGCCCTCAACCCATCACAATCTGGCCCCCAGAGAGTAACCAAGATTTTTTTAAAAAAAGTGAAAAAATGCTATGCCTCATTCCAGTCACGCAAACTTTCCAGCACGTGCTTACTTACCTAATTGACTGCAGTTGCGCACACCTCAAATTTTAGCTGCAGAAGTAACTATTCTTTGTTGTTTATAACTTGGAGTCTGTAAACAGTAGCAACTTATTTCAATCTCTTACAGAAAGTCATGGCTGCAAGCCAGAATAAAGTTAAACGCAAAGTTGATGTAGAAAATAGGCAATTTCATGACTGCTGTCTTAAGTAAAAAAGCCAGTCACCTGTAGCTATTGTTAACTATGTTTTGAGGTGGCCTGCAGATGCATTACGAATTCGTGTAGTGGTCTTCCCCACAAAAAGGTTGTGCACCACTGCTCTACACCAACAGTCGATCCCTCCCTGGTCACATCTAACCATAAATTAATCACCATGGAAATCCACATCTCACCACACCCCCCACAAAGGTAACCATCTTGAAAAAAGTCTCCAAAGCTGACTTTGGACTCCTAAAAACAGAGCTGGCTAACTTCACGGCACCCATGCCAATGGAAAATAGCTGCATGACTGCCGAATCATACACCAATGCACTGTACGAACATGTAAATAAATGCATGGAACTAGCCATACTCAACAGAACCAAGACGCTCTCCTCCAAAAACAAGGAAGCCAATCTGGTGGTCCCCGCCATTAATAAACTCTACAACAGAAGTAAGAAACTGTTGCAGAAAAAGATGAAGTCCCAAGACTGGAAAAACTCCCTTATTAGTCTCAACAAAAAGTTGAGATCCCTCATCAAATCCTCTAAAGCCAGCTATGAAGCCAAAATCACGGCAGACACTAAAAACAATCACAAAGCTTTCCAAAGTTGTATCAAGAACCTCCACGGCAATACCCAGATTTGCTCAGAGTTACTGCACAATGGTGACTCCTATATTGAGCCAACTGATATTTCCAACATCCTGGCCAACAAATTCAGTGCCAACTTTACCCCCCCCCCCCCAAAGGACCAATCACAATACCGGAAGAATGCCAAGCACCCAACATTACTGCAGCACAGGTTAAAGATGCATTGTCCAAGGTCAAGAAAAAGAAGTTGTGTACCTACCATAACGTTCCATGTTAGTTGTCTCCTCTCACCTTCTTTCTTACTGGTTGGGTTCGGACTCGGCCATCTTCTAAAGCTCGAGAGCTGTTTACTGGCTTGAGGCCTCCCTATATCCCATGATGCCTAGCGCTAGATACCCAGATCTCATTTGGCAAGTCCAACTGCAGACATAAAAAGGAAAGAATCCTATCCTATAATACATAAACCCTACCAAGAGACTACCAGGTAGAGAGGAATAGCCAGAGAAGACGCAACCAGTGAAAAAACATATAGAACTCTTCTCGGTCTACTAGGATAGGGGGATGGAGGGTGGGACGCAAGAAAGAAGGCGAGAGGAGACAACTAACATGGAACGTTATGGTAGGTACACAACTTCTTTATGTTAAGTTGTCTACCTCGCCTTCATTCTTGCTGGTTGGGACAGCGTCCCTAGCACCTAAAATCCTGGGTGGCTCATTGGAACAAAACTCTTCAGAACAGTGGAACCAAAATCAGCTCTGCCCTGGAAACCACGTCCAACTTGTAATGAAAAATGAAAGTATGAGGGTTGGCCCACGTGGCTGCTGCACAAATAGATTCCATGGGCAACCTAGCCTGAAAAGCCACAGAAGTGGCTAAAGCTCTGGTGGAGTGACCTTTTGGTTTAACAGGCAATTCTTTATTCCTTAGCTGATAGATAAATGTGATGATAGAAGTCAACCACCTGGATAAGGTTACATTTGAGACTGGTAGACCTTGTTTACCCTCAGCATAAGAAAGGAAAAGCTGGTCCGATTTTCTGATGTCCTTAGTCCTATGCAAATAAAAGCGCAGTTGCCTGTGAACATCTAACTGGTGCAACTTATATTCCGCCCTGTTGGAGTGGTTGGGAAAAAACACCAGAAGGTCAATGGACTGATTCAAGTTATTCTCAGAAGAGATCTTGGGAAGGATGGAAGGATTTGTCCTGAGAGCAACCCTGTCATTGTGGAACACTAGGTACGGAGGACGGATACAAAGAGCCTGGAGTTTCGAAACTCTTCCTGCTGAAGTAATCGCTACTAGAAAGTGAATTTTCCAAGATAAAAACTTCAAAGAACAAGAAGCTGCAGGTTCGAAGGCGGGCAAAATTAGAGAAGCTAGAATCAAATTTAGATCCCACAGAGGTGGAGGATCTCTCACTGAGGGCCTGAGCAGAGTGGTCCCTTTGAGGAAAGCTTTGCAAAGCTTATGAGACATTATATTACTTCCCGACAGGCCAACATGAAAATCTGAAATTGCAGCTAACTGAACTCCAATTGTAGCGGAAGCGGACCCAGCATAAAAGAGTTCCGCAAGAAATTCCAATATGTGGTGTACAGGGGCTGAAAAGGGGTCTATACTCTTACCCTCTGCCCAGGACGAAAAACATTTCCACTTACTAGCGTTAAGTTTTTCTAGTGGTAGGCCTGTGCGATGATAAAATGATTTCACACACAGAGTGGGAGATATCAGGAAGCCTGGCTAAGGTTGGAAGTGGAGCAACCAAGTAGTGAGCTGGAAAGATTGTAGGGAATGGTGCAGCCCACCCGATTGATGGATCAGAAGGTCTGGAAAGTACAGATTTGTACCTACCATAAATGTAGATGTCCGATAGGAATGCATCTGCAGTCCTTACAAATGGGTTGTCCTGTCGTCAGGCAGCCCTTCGGTCGGCCGGATTCCAAAGTCTGGGTCTGGCCTCGGCTGGTGTCGCACTTCACCCGACGTCATAGCTGCAGTTCTTCGGGTATAAAGGCATCAGCCGACGCCATTTTCCTCAGTGTTTCTTGCCCCAGATGCCAGGTGCCCTCTTGGAAGGCTAAATTTGGATAAATGCCAATGATTCCAAATAGTAGAGAGCAAACACAAAAAATAAGCATGTATGTACATATATACAAATAAATACACCATAATAGATTCCCCCAGCTAGCTATAAGATGGGCAAATACCCTAGGAGCACCACAGAGGGGAAGGCGGGTGGGTAATCCTGACTGCAGATGCATTCCTATCGGACATCTACATTTATGGTAGGTACAAAACTGTACTATGTCCTTCAAGGATGCATCTGCAGTCCTTACAAATGGGTAGAATACCATAGCTAAACTGGGGGAGGAGGAAAAATAAACTTATGGTGTAGTTAGGATCCCTTGCAAAACAGCAGTGGCAAAACTTGCTCGGGATCTAGAATATAAAGGTAAATTATAATGCTTGGCAAATGTATGCACGGAGCTCCAAGTAGCAGCCTCTAAAATGTCCTTGGTAGCCACTCCTCGTAAGAAGGCTGTGGTAGTGGCTGTAGCCCTTGTAGAGTGAGGCCTGATGTTCTCTGGAGTTTTCTTTCCATGGTAGGAGTAACAAAATCTAATGCAATTTCCTATCCACTTGGAGATTGTCTGTTTTGAAATTGCTTTTCCTTCCCTTCCCGTTGCATATGCTACCAGTAGCTGGTCAGTTTTTCTATTGCCCTTGGTTCTGTCCAGGTAGTAGCGTAATTGTCTATGTACATCCAAGGTATGCAGCAGTCTTTCTCCCCTGTTCTGTGGGTTGGGGAAGAATGTAGGTAGGTGGATAGCCTGATTTAGAGAAACTCTGGAGACCACCTTAGGCATAAAGGAAGGATTTGTTCTCATGGACACTCTATCTTGATGGAAGATCAGGAAGGGTTGTACTGCCATTAATGCCTGAAGTTCAGATACCCTTCTTGCTGAAGTGATTGCCAGTAGGAAAGCAGTTTTCCATGATAAGTATTGTAATTCTGCTGTTGCTGCTGGTTCGAAAGGAGGAAGTGTCAATTTCTCTAGCACAAAGTTAAAGTCCCATGCTGGCAATGGTGGCTTCCTAGGAGGCTTTACATTTTTAATTCCTCTCAGAAACTGTCTGAGCAGAGGATGTGAGAAGACAGGAGGATCCAAGTCGTATTCTGCTGAAATAGCTGATGCATGAATCTTGATGGAGGAATAGGACAGGCCTGTGTGGAAAAGCTCTGCCAAGTATTCCAGGATGTTGGCTATGTTTACCAGTGACACATCTTCTCCTTTTGCAGTACTCCAAATGAGATATCTTTTCCATTTTGCTGAATAATTTTTTCTTGTTGAGGGTCTGCGAGCCTCAAGGATAATGTCTTTAACCCTTTGGGATAAATTTGGGTTAATTGGTCTTATGTAATGTTCCAGGCAGTCAGCTGCAGAGTTTTCAGGTTTGGATGCAGATTGTTGTAGTTGTTCTGTGTTAACAGCAAGGGAACCAGGGGTAGTGGCCATATTTGTTCCCGAGACATGCTCCTCAGTAATGGGTACCAATGTTGCCTTGGCCAGTCTGGAGCTATCAGAATGATCCTTGGACGGTCCTCTTTGATCTTCAATAGCACCTTGTGCATCAAAGTAAGTGGTGGGAAAGCATATGCTGTCAGGTTTTATCAACTGAAGGATAGGGAGACCACCTTCCAAGCAAGTGGGTGGAATCCTTGTGCAGAATTTCTTTAGTTGGTGATTGTGGGGATGCAAATAAGTCTATTTCTGGAAGCCCCCATTTTCTTGTAATGGTTTTGAAGATGTCCGGATGCAGCATCCATTCGTGGGCATCCGTGGTAGTCCTGCTTAATATGTCTGCTAGAATGTTTTCTTTTCCTGGTACAAAAATTGCTTTCAACTGAATGTTGTAGCTCAGGGCCACATTCCAGAGGTCCAGTGCCATCCGGCAAAGAGGATACGAATGTGTGCCTCCCTGTTTGTTGATGTACCACATAACTGTGGTGTTGTCTGTCCTTATCAATTGACCTTGTTGGAGAAATGGCCGGAATGCCTGAATTGCCAGTTTTACTGCCAGCATTTCCTTTAGATTTATGTGTAGGTGCAGCTGGTCTTGAGTCCATAAGCCTTGTATGCACTTGTCCAGCATGTGGGCACCCCCAACCGAGGTCTGAGGCGTCCGTCGTGATGGTTTGGCTTGGTTGAGTGCTGTGGAAGGGCAATCCTGGGTTTGATTGACAAGTCTGAGCCCACCATAGGAATTCTTGCTTCAGGCATGGAATAATTGGAATCTGGGTTTCTAAGCTGTGCTTGTGTTGAGACCATAAATTCCTTAGGTACCACTGTAGTTTTCTCATATGCAGTCTGGCATGAGGAACCAATATTATGCAGGATGCCATGAAGCCCAGGGCTTGCAGTACTTTTCTTGCTGTGAGATGGTTCTGCTTTGTTAATGCCAAAAAGTAGAGATGTAGCTGCTCCTGTTTTTCTACTGTTAGGAATGCCATTTGCTTTGATGTGCCCAACTCTGCACCCAAAAAGGTTATTCTTTGGGATGGTATCAGCCTTGACTTTTTTATACTGACTGTGTATCCCAGGGGTTGTAGCAGGTAGATGACCCTTTGTAAGTCTTCTGCTAGCTTGTTTTTGTTGTCCGCTTGTATCAGGCAGTCGTCCAGGTAAGGGTAGATTTGGATTCCCTAAAGCCTGCAATGAGCAATTACTGATGCCAGGCATTTCGTGAACACTCTGGGAGCAGTAGATAAGCCAAAGGGCAATGCTGAGAATTGATAATGCTCTGATCCTGCAAGAAATCTGAGGTATCTTCTGAAATTTGGTCGTATGGGGACGTGCAGGTATGCCTCCTTGAGATCTAGAGTTACCAGCCAAGACTCCTTGCCCAGCATGGGAAGAAGCTGCTGTAAAGTCAGCATTTTGAATTTTGGAACAATGAGGAATGTGTTTAAAGCGGACAGGTCGAGAATAGGTCTCCATTTTCTCTCTTTTCTTGGTACCAGGAATAGTCTGGAGTAAAATCCCTGTCCTTGCTTCATAGATGGTACCTTTTCCACAGCTCTCATCTTTAATAATTGGGATATTTGTTTTAGAGCTTCTGCCTTTTGATTTGGAGGTAGGTTTGGCATTCCTCTCTTCCCTGGTAGAGTATGGAAGTGAAACCTGTAGCCTTGGTCTATTGTCTGTAAAATCCACTTGTCTCTTGTGATGTAATGCCAGTTTGTTGAAAATAAGGCTAGCTTCCCGCCTAAGGGTGCTTCTAGTTGTTCACTGGTAGGCGGTGCCAGAGCCAAGTCACTGTGATTGTCCTGCAGTTGTGGTGGTGGCTGTGCCTGTGGCTGTACTACGCTGGTTGTTACTCTGCCACTGGCGTCCCCTGTAGGCACCCCTGGATTGGTTTCTGCCTCTTCAACGCCTATTCCTGCCCCTCTGTGCTTTGGATGAGTCTGGAAAGGACCAATTCTTGGAGGGCCAATTCCTGCTAAACCTTGGCGGTTGGACTTGTAAAAAATCTTTTACTGTTTGGACAGATTTTGCCTTCTCTTCCATCTTCTTCAGCACCTGTTGTGCAGGAGCGCCAAACAAATTGATCTTATCCATAGGAGCATCTAAAAGTTTGGACTTGACATGGTCTGGTAAGGCCTGCTCTTTTAACCATGCATGCCTTCTGATAACTGTGCCAGTCATGGCTGATCTAAAGGAAGCCTCCAGTGCATCATAGCCGCATTTTAAGGAATGGTTACTGACTTGCTGAATGTTATGTACCATTTCCTGAACAGATTTTTTGTCTAATGATTCATCAGAGGACAGTTTTTTGGTTAACTGGTCTAGCATAAACTCTTGATACTAGATCATGTGAAATTGACAGTTCAAGGTTCTAGCTGAAAGAGTAGCAGAAGTGTAAACTTTTTTACCCCATCTCTCTAAGGATCTGGATTCCCTTTCTGAGGGGAGGGGGTTCTTAGCAGAAGTAGCTGCTACAGCCTTAGGTCCTTGGGAGATAGTCTCGGGATCTGCAAAAGGAGCCTTATACAAATGGTAATGTGTGTCTGAGACCCTGTAGTATCTATCAGGCTTAGCAGGGGCCGGAGGTAGAGAGTAAGGAGCAGTACAAGCATCATTAAATGCATCATCTACAACAGAAAGAACAGGAGGTATGGCTAAAGGCCTATGTTGTGGTAAATGCAGAAAGGTTCTAAGCCTTTTTCTGGAGTCTGAGAAATCCTGGCCCTGCCACTGAAATTGTTCCCTCATAGCATGCAAGGTTTCTCCAAAGGAAAATTCCTCAGGTGGAGAGGCAGAAGGGATGGACTCTTCAGCATCAGAGTCTTCATAAGGGGAGAAAGGAGCCTCTGGAGGGTCCGAATCCTCTGAATCATCAGAGGAATCATCAGTAGAAAGTGGCTGAGAGGGCTCTGCTCTAGGCCTCTTCTCTGGAGGTGGCTGAGAGGCCCTGTCTGGTTGAGGTTGGGATCCCCGGATTAAAGAAATGAGATCCTCTGCTAAACTAAGCATTTGAGAACTAGAGCTGGGCCTGTGAGAGGGGGTCTTAGCAGGCACAGTCTTAGTTGCTTTAGCTGCTTTGGCCCTGGCAAAGGCCTTAATTGACATGGTAGCAGGAGGCCTAGCAGCCCCACGTGCAGGGGTTGAAATATCCAAGGGAATAGTGTCAGCTAATTCCTGAGAAACTGCAACAGCAGGTGGGTTTTCTGAAGCCGATTCCACCAGGTTGGAAGAGGCCTCGGTAGAAGGTAAGTTTTCGGCTGAAGGAGGGACCGCTTGCTCGGTTTCAGCCAAAACCGAGACACTCGCGGTTTGCTTAACCGCGGTTTCGGCCGAAGCCGCGAGTGTCGGTCCTTATCCTTGCGCTTTTTAGACATTTGTGTAGTCGGAGGATCCGACGGCATAATATAAGCAAAATCGGAGCCGAAAAACTCCTCGGCAAATTCAGACCGACGTCTAAGCGTCCGCCGGTTAAAGAAGCACAGGCTAGACAAGCTGCTACGTCGTGGTCTGGGCCTAAACAGGGTAAGCAGTAAGAGTGGAAATCTTTGAGGTATTTGTTTCCCACAAGTTAAACAATTATTCACTTTTTCTGACATCGGCTGAGGCAAGAAAGAGTCCCCAACGGGGTACTTAGCTTGTTAGAAGTCTTCGTAGTATTATTCGGTAGTAGTAATCTCTGGTTCTGACCGACCGGCACTTGCGAACAGCTTCTGCTTCGGGCACCACGCGGCAAGAAAGACTGAGGAAAATGGCGTCGGCTGATGCCTTTATACCCGAAGAACTGCAGCTATGACGTCGGGTGAAGTGCGACACCAGCCGAGGCCAGACCCAGACTTTGGAATCCGGCCGACCGAAGGGCTGCCTGACGACAGGACAACCCATTTGTAAGGACTGCAGATGCATCCTTGAAGGACATCTGGGTCCAGAATCCAAGGCTGCTCGAGAAGATGATGATGCAGGAATGGGAACCATATTTGTCGAGGCCAGTAAGGAGCAATGAGGATCATTTTGCAGCCCAATACGGTAGCTTTCTGCATCAGCTTGGGGATGAGGGGCCAATCATGGACTACAGCGTCTCTGGGGGAATGTTCTGGAAGTGGAAGGAGAGAGAAGAAATTGCTGCACTTGCTGTTGAAGGGGGCGGCAAAGAGGTCGCAGCAAGGCTGTCCCCATTTGCGGAAGATTTGGTCCGTCACTAACTGATTCAGAGACCACTCGTAAGACATGAGAATTGCTCTGCTCAGCCTGTCTGCTATGACATTGGATCTCCCAGGGATGTGCGATGCAGTCAGAAACCGTTGGTAAGAGATCGCCCACTGCCAGAGGAAGAGATCGCCCACTGCCAGAGTCTGAGTGCTTCGCGACATAGAGGGTAGGACCTGGTTCCGCCCTGCTTGTTGATGTACCACACGACTGACATATTGTCCGTTTGAATTGCAATGGTCCCAGTAGGAAGAGAGTCCTGAAGAGCTTGCAACGCTAAAAGCACGGCCCTCATCTCCAAGACGTTTATGAGCAGATGGTACTCTTGAGGTTGCCAGGTGCCCTGGACTGTTCTGCCCTGATAAAGCCCCCCCCCACCCCCACCCAATCAGGGAGGCATCCATGGTCACCGTAGCAACTGGAGGAGGAAGTGCAAATGGGCTGCCCTGGGACACTGATGTGGAGAACATCCACCAGGCAAGGTGCTTTTTGCATGCTTCTGTGATAACAATCATGTGAGACATGGGAAGCTGCTGGAAGGACCACTGGGTAAAAAGAAGCCACTGGAGGATCCTCATGTGAAAACGACCCAGAGGGACGAGTATGATCGCTGCTGCCATGAGACCCAGGATTTGGAGGACGAACCTGACTTGAATTCTCTTGCATCCTAAGAAGACCTGCTCCTGTCGGTGAATGACTAACACCCTGTCTGGTGGAAGGCGGAAGGCTGGCTGACATGTCTTTTGTATTTAAATTTGCGCCTATAAAGGTGATAGACTGACAGGGCGACAATGCAGATGTTTCGAAATTTATTGCGATACCTAGTCTGGAGCAAGTCTGGATTGTGTAGTCTCTGGCTCGCAGAAGGTGATGCCTGGTGGTAGCAGTGAGGAGCCAGTCACCTAGATATGGAAACACCTGGAATCCTTGCCGTCTCAGGTGAGCAGTAACTACTGCCATACATTTGGTGAACACCCTGGGGGCTGTGGTGAGACCAAAGGGCAGAGCTCTGAACTGATAATGGCTGGCTCCCAGCCGGAAGCGGAGGAATCGTCTGGAGCACCTGTCCATTTTGATATGGTAGTACGCATCTTGAAGATCTATGGAGCACATCCAATTGTCCTGACCCAGAAAGGGTAAAATGGACTGTAGCGTGGCCATCCGAAACTTCGTTCTTTGAACAGACCTGTTTAGTCTGCTGAGATCCAGAATGGGTCTCCAGTCCCCTGTCTTTTTTGGTACCAAAAAGAACCTTGAGTAAATTCCGGATTCCTTGCTGGTCTGCTGGGACTTGCTGGATGGCCCTTTTTCTTAGCAGTTTTGAAACTTCATGAACTGCTTGATCCCTTAGATTGGGTGGGACATCTGGAAGGGACTTGTTTAACAACAAGGGAGTGCGAACAAAGGGAATTCTGCAGCCTCCGGATATAACAGACTGTACCCATTTGTCTTGTGTTATGTCTTGCCAGGCTCTTGGGTACAGCGATAATCTTCCCGAGACTGCCTCCAGAGGTGGGCAGTTGGGCAACCCTTCAGGGATGCTGGAAGGGCTTGTCGGAGAAGGATTCTCTGCTGCCCTGGTTTTGCGGACCCCCTCTGCCACGAGGGCGGCGTCTGTTATTGTTCCCTCTTCTGCCTCTGGATGGGAACTCACCACGTGTGTCCGGCAAGGCTCCCTGGGATTTTCGGAACCACATCTTTCCACTCTTCTGACCCTTGGGATACGGTCTGGAAGGAGTGGAAAAACGGACTCCCACAGCAGAGAGAGTCTTGCCTTCCTGCTCACACCTGGTAAGGGTGTCCTTCACCTGTGATCCAAAGAGAGAGCAACCATCAAAGGGGGTGTTGGTGAAAGATGCTCTGAAAGGTTCCGCAAAGTTACAAAGCCACATCCAAGCGTGTCTCTTTAGGGCGAAGCCTGTGCCTGCGGCTCTACTCGCACCATCGGCTGCATAAGAAATGAGCCTCATGGAGGAGTTCACCACTGAATTAAGAGTCGCCAGCTGGGAGGCTGCTTTAGCCTGGGCCCCCTCAGCTGATGGATCTTGGAGGGCATCTCCAAGCTCTTTAAGGAGATCCCTTTGAAGACGGGTAAAGTGGAACAAATAATTCAGAGACTTCATGGAGAAAGTGACCGAAGAAAACATCTGCTTCCCATATCTGTCCATCGTCCTGGACTCTGTTAGGGGGATGGTTAGATAAAGTTTCAGCCAACTCCTTCTTTGTGGCCGCCGCCACCACCATGCCATCAACGGGAACACCTTTGGTCAAAAACGGTTTGTCTTGTGGTGCAGTTATGAATTTTGCAGGTCTTCTAGGGGTCGGTCCCACTGTGCCTGGAGATGACCACGCCTTCCAAGCCACCACAGACATGAGTGGGTCGAAAGGCGGAGACACCCAGGAGGTGGAAGGTCAGGATCCAAACACATCCAGGAATACCGACTCATCCTCAGAAGGGCTAAGGATAGACCAGTTCCCCCTCTGCCTAAGCATCTCAAGGATGTCTGAGAATGAGACATTTTCAGAGGGGGACCCTTCCGAATCCTCTAAGTCGGTATCTGATGTGACAGACTCAGGGGAGTCAACATGCTTCCTCCTGCATTTCCTCTTATGAGGTGGCTCCTCTGAATGATCAGGGGAGGCCTCGGAAGAGGAAGATACACCCAAAGGGGTGCCCTGGAGCATTGGTTCCCCACGCTTGGGGTCTGGTGGAGGGGCAGAGGCAGGCGCAGACACCATAGTGGGAGGAGCTGAAGGGGATGATCGAGGGGCTGACTCAGGGGTCAGCACACTCCTCATGACCTCGAAGGCGTTCCCGCTCGGATGCTGAGAAGGCTCCAGTTCCGAAGAGACTGGAATCCCTCTCCGCACTGAGGGGGACGGCTCCAAAGCCACTGTAGGAGCAGAGCTCACCTGCGCCGAAGCTCCGAGGGGGAGAAAGTACAGTTTTGTACCTACCATAAATGTAGATGGTCGAGTGCTAATACAGCTGCAGTAATCACAGATGGGTTCTCTGCCGTCAGGCGGTCCCTCGGTCGGCCAAATTCCAAAGTCTAGGTCCGGCGTCGGTTGTTGTCACTTTCTTTCCAGACGTCAGTGAGGCAGGGGTATACAAGACACAGCCGACGCCATTTTCTTCAGTCTTTCTTGCCCCAGATGTCAGGTGCCCCCAGAAGGAAGGCAATACATAAATTATATTTATATACATGCAATGCAATATAATCAAAAATCAGTAGTTGCAAGCAAATATACCATAGAAGGATAACCCAATCAGGTTGTATGAAGAGGGTTAGGCCCTAGGCCTTTACCAAGAGGGGAAGGAGGGAGGGAAAACTGTACTGCAGCTGTATTAGCACTCGAACATCTACATTTATGGTAGGTACAAAACTGTACTATGTTCATCGTGCATACAGCTGCAGTAATCACAGATGGGTAGAATCCCAAAGCTACGCACAGGGTGGTAGGCACTAGGTGGAACTGGGATGAGCCAGAATGCCCTGCAACACAGCAGTGGCAAAGCCTGCTGTAGTTTTGGAATATAAAGGCAGGTGGTAGTGTTTTGTGAAGGTATGCACAGAACTCCAAGTGGCTGCCTCCAAAATATCTTTGGTAGGAACTCCTCTGAGGAAGGCTGTAGAGGTAGCTGTGGCCCTGGTGGAGTGGGATCTGATGCCTGTAGGGACAGAATTTCCATGATAGGAGTAACAAAACCGTATGCAGTGGCCTATCCATTTTAAAATTGTCTGTTTGGCAACTGTTTTCCCTTGAGCTCCTACAGCACAGGACACAAAAAGTTGGTCTGATTTCCTGAAAGGCTTTGTTCTGTCCAAATAATAACGTAGCTGTCTATGGATGTCTAAGGAGTGTAGCAGCCTTTCCCCTTTGTTTTGAGGATTGGGGTAAAAGGTAGGCAAGTGTATGGCTTGATTTAAAGCTACACTGGATACCACTTTAGGCATAAATGACGGGTTGGTTCGAAGGGAAACCCTGTCCTGATGGAAAATGAGAAAGGGCTGCACAGCCATGTGGGTTTGTAGTTCCGAAACCCTACGAGCTGAGGTAATGGCCAGAAGGAAGGCTGTTTTCCAGGACAAATATTGCAAATCTGTTGAGGCAGCTGGTTCAAAGAGAGGCAATGTTAATTTTTCTAGAATGTAATTAAGATCCCAGGCTGGTATTGGTTGTTTCCTTGGTGGTCTTATATTCTTAGCCCCTCTGAGGAACTCTCTTAAGAGTGGGTGAGAGAATAAGGGTGGATCAGTGTTGAATTCTGCAGAAATGGCTGAGGCACGGATTTTTATGGAGGAAAATGAAAGTCCACTGTTCAGCAGCTCAGCTAGATACTGTAATACCTGAGGCAAATTCAGTTTTCTAGGGTCCTGGCCTTTTTTCTCATTCCAAGAGCAAAACCGCTTCCATTTTGTGGAGTAAGCCTTTCTAGTAGATGGCCTTCTGGCCTCCAAAATGACATCCTGCACCTCTTTGGGGAGTAGGGTCTGTTGTGGTGTTCCATGCAGCGAGATTGAGTGTTTTTAGCTGACTGTGAAGAGTTTTGTAGCTGTGCTGAGTCAGCAGAAGAGGTATTAGAGGTAGGACCAGGGAGGAGTATGTGTTAGGCTCCTCAGGAGTGGGTACCAGTGTTGTCTTGGCCAGTCTGGAGCAATCAGTATCATCTTCGGTCTGTCTGCTCTTGCTTTCAAGAGTACCTTGGGCAGAAGAGGCAGAGGTGGGAAAGCGTAAACTGTCCATGCTGTCCAACTGAATGAAAGGGCGTCCACTCTCCAGGCCTTTGGATGAAAGGTCCTCGAACAGAACTTTTTCAACTGATGATTCCTGTGGGAGGCGAAGAGATCTATGTCTGGTCTTCCCCACGCTTGTATTATTTTTGTAAACACTTGAGGATGCAACTTCCATTCGTGTGGATCTGTCATATTTCTGCTTAGATTGTCTGCCAGCGTGTTTTCCAAACCTGGCAAGTACTGTGCCTGAAGTTCGATTTGCCATTCCAGAGCCAAGTTCCAAAGTGTCATGGCTAGTCTGCACAGGGGGTATGAATGTGTTCCTCCTTGTTTGTTTATGTACCACATTACTGTGGTGCTGTTTGTTCTTATCAATAATTATCCTGGATGCAGGAGGTCCTTGAAAGCTGTAATTGCATTCATCACTGCTAGCATTTCTTTCTGATTGATGTGAAGGTGCTTTTCCTTTTGGGACCATTTGCCCTGAATGCACCTGTCTGTCATGTGCGCCCCCCAGGCGTAATATGAGGCGTCTGTTGTGATGACTTGATTTGCTTGAGGCTTGCAGAATGGGAGACCTGTGTTTGTTTGACATGCTTGGGCCCACCATAGAAATTCCTTTTGCAAACATGGAATTATTGGTATTATTGTTTCCAAACTGTGGCTGTGTTGAGACCATAGGTTTTTTAGGTACCATTGAAGTTTCCTCATATGCAACTTTGCACATGGGATTAAAAGAATGCAAGATGCCATGAAGCCCAGAGCCTGCAGGATTTTCCTTGCAGTAAGCCTGGTACAATTTGCTAGTTATTTTGAAGTACTGAGTTAGTTGCCCTGTTTTTCTGGCGTAAGATAGGCCATCTGGGTGTTTGTGTCCAAGTTGGCATCCAGGAAAGTTATTTTCTGAGATGGTGTTAGCCTGGATTTCTCTTTGTTGACTGTGTATCCCAGGGAATTTAGTCACAGTGTTACATAAGCCAGATGTTCCAGAAGTATGTGCTTGCTGTCCGCTTGGATCAGGCAGTCATCCAAATAAGGGTAAATTTGTATCCCTTGAAGTCTGCAGTAGGCAATTACTGATGCCAGGCATTTCGTGAATACTCTGGGCACAGTAGATAAGCCAAAGGGAAATGCAGAGAATTGATAGTGAATTGAACCTGCAAGAAATCTGAGGCATCTTCTGCAGCTTTGTCTGATTGGGACATGCAGGTATGCCTCCTTGAGGTCCAATGTTACCAGACAAAACTCCTTGCCCAGCATGGGAAGAAGCTGCTGTAATGTCAGCATCTTGAATTTTGGTACGAGTAAGAATGTGTTTAGGATGGATAAGTCCAAAATGGGTCTCCAGTCGGTTCCTTTCCTTGGTACCAGAAATAGCCTGGAATAAAAACCTTGACCTTGTTCGTGAGTAGGTACCTCTTGAATAGCTTTCATGTCTATGAGCTTTGAAATTTATAGTTGTGCCTCTGCCCTTTGATTGTGTGGCAGGTTTGGCATGCCTCTCATTTTTGGAAGAGTGTGAAAATGAAATCTGTAGCCTCTGTTTATAACATCCAGGATCCATTTGTCTGTTGTGACAATATGCCAATCTCTTGTAAATAATGCCAGCTTTCCTCCCAAGGGTGCTGCCAGCTGAGACTTGCTTGGCATGGAAAGGAGGAAGTCATTGGGTTTGTTTCCTGTATTGTTGTGCACTGTCTTCGCCACCTCTTGGTGCTGGAGTTTGCCATTGCCTGCCTCTATATGATCCTTGTGATTGTCCTCTGCCCCTTGTGCGCCTGTTTCTACCTCTTTGGGGCTTGTCCGTGGCTGGAAAGGACCAGTTTTTAGAAGGCCAATTTCTGCTAAAACGTGGTGGTTGAACCTGTAGAAAAGCTTTGACAGTTTGCATAGATTTGGCTTTTTCTTCCATTTTCCGTACTATCTCCTCAGCATTAGTACCAAATAGCACATCCTTTTGTAAAGGAGCATCTAGTAGTTTAGCTTTCACATGATCAGGCAAGATTTGTTCCCTAAGCCAGGCATGTCTACGAATGACTGATCCTGTAACAGCAGCTCTACTTGAGGCCTCTAGGGCATCATAGCCACATTGTAAGGTGCGTTTACCCACTTGTTCTGCACTGTGCATCACATCCTGCAACTCCTTCAAATCTGGTTGTTCAGGTTGAGACATTTTATTCCTTAATTGTGATAACAGAAACTGCTGATATTTAAGCATATGAAACTGACAATTTAAGGCCCTCATAGCTAGGGTGGCCGAGGTATATACCTTTTTCCCCCACCTTTCTAAGGATCTTGACTGTCTTTCGGAAGGTAGTGGATTCTTAGCAGTAGAGGCCTTCATTCCCTTGGGGCCTTGAGAAATGGTTTCAGGGTCAGCATTATGGCTTGTGTAAAGAAATTGGTGGGAGTTAAGAACTCTGTAGTACCTATCAGGCTTGACTGGGGCAGGAGGCAGGGAATCCGGATTAAGGCAAGCCTCCGAATAAACATCATCAAGTATGTCCAAGACAGGAGGTATCGCCAGAGGTCTGTGTTGAGGTAACAAAAGAAATTCCCTAAGTCTTTTCTTGGAATCAGAAAAGTCTTGGCCTTCCCAATGGAAGTGTTCCCTCAAGGTGTGCAAGGTTTCCCCAAAAGAAAAATCCTCTGGAGGAGATACAAAAGGAATGGACTGCTCTGCATCAGAATCTTCAAAAGGGGAGTAAGAGTGTTCCTCTACATCAGAATGTTCTGAAAAGAGGGAGAATCTTCCTCCACTCTGGGTCTCTTGTCTGGAGGGGGTTGGGAACCCCTGATAAGAGTAATTAAATCCTCAGCCATTTTAAGCATCTGCCTTTTAGGCATGGGGCCTGGAGATGGGCCCTGTGCAACAGGCCTCTTGGGATGCCTGGCTGATTTGGACTTAGTAAAGGCCTTAATGGAAAAGGAAGATGAGGGTCTAAAGACACCATGGGTGGAAGTGGACCTGTCCTCATTAGGAGGCTCAACACACACAGTGGCTTCGGTGGTTGTAGTCTGGGTATGGGCCGAGGTACCTGCGGTCTCGGTTACAGAAGACACCGCCAAAGAAGTGTCGTCGGTAGTCAGGGACTGCATAGGCGTCTCGCTGAGAACCGGACCACGTGTAGCCGGATTTGGAGTGGTGTCGGTGGAGACCGCGGACCTTGCGTGTCAGTCCTTGTCCTTGCGTTTTTTGGACAAAACGGTAGTCGGAGTCTCCGACAACATTTTATAATCAAAGGCTTTACCAAAAAGGTGTTGGGCGAACTCCGCCCAACGTTTAATAGTGCGTTTATTGAAAGTAGCGCAAAAGCGACAGCCCGAGACGTCGTGGTCTGGGCCTAAACAAGGTATGCAGAGGGAATGGAAATCCTTATGCGGTATTTGCTTCCCACAAGAAATACAATTGTTAACTTTTTCTGACATCGGACTGAGGCAAGAAAAGTTTCCCCAACGGGGTACTTAGCTTAAAAAAAGACTTCGGCTTCCAATTTTTCGTAAATTCAGGAGCTGGCCGACCGGCACTTGCGAATTGCTTCTGCTTCGGGCACCGCGCGGCAAAAAAGACTGAAGAAAATGGCGTCGGCTGTGTCTTATATACCCCTGCCTCACTGACATCAGGAAAGAAAGCGACAACAACCGACGCCGGACCTAGACTTTGGAATTCGGCCGACCGAGGGACCGCCTGACGGCAGAGAACCCATCTGTGATTACTGCAGCTGTATGCACGATGAACATCGGGGTCAGACAAGGGTCCAATGCCACTTGCCCCCTCGGAGCCGACGATGGAGTCTCGGTGTCCAGATCCTTCCAAGGACAGTACCAAGGAAGTGATCGGAGCCGACGACGGAACCGAAGGAGAAGGTATCGTTGCTGACGGTTCTACGATTCGAACCCCAATGAACTCTGGCTCCGAACTCAAGGGAGGAGTCAGAGGAGGAATGAATGCAGACAAGGACGGAGCTGAACCTTTTGAGGGGGGCTGAACAATATTTTTGCTAGGGCCTGCGATTTCAAAAGCCTGCTGACCACTCTCTCCAAGTCGTGATCTGACAATCTCGATGACCGAGAAGAGTGGGAGGACCGATGACTGCGCTCCGATTGGAGCACATCGACTCCAGGGAGGGAGATCTAGACCTCTTTCAACTCCCTGCCGGCTCCGAAGTGCGTGTCGGAGCCGACTGAGAAGCAGGCACATCGGTTCCAGCCGGAACCGAGGCAGAAGTAGCAGCTTCACCTAACGACGGCTCCGAACTGGGAGTCGAAGGTTTAGGTGACTTGGAGGACTTCACGGGCTGAGCCTTAGCCGGTGACTACTCGGGTTTGAGCAAAACCCGTAGGATTAACTTATTCCTACGCTCCTGCAGGACTCTTGGACTGAAAGCATGGCAAACCGAACAAGAGTCCTGCAAGGTGCACGGCACCGCGACAATAGACACAAGAAGTGTGACCATCTGTCAGAGACATCTTCTGACAACATGAATCACACTTCTTGAATCCGGACACCTTGGTATCCTTAGACATAGCTAAAGAGGGGAATACCAGACAAAAAACACAACTATAACAATTTTAGTATAATAACTATAAAAAAAACATAAAATTACCACACCCAAAAACAGTCAAGGATACACACAATAGTTTAACAACAACAAATAGACTAAACTAAGTAAATACTAACTATATATATATATATATATATATATATATATATATATATATATATATATATATATATATATATATATATATATATATATATATATATATATATATTTTTAAAAGAAAAAATAGGTTAGCCTCTAACTTAAACGGCTACTTCAGAAAAGAGAGGGGGGGGGGGCTCTCTAACTGAAACGAGTTTTCTGAAGGGAAGGGGAATACAGGTAAGGAAAAGATATATACCTAAACAAAGATACCCCAAGAAAGATGGTATATTATGATTAACAAACTACACTAGACCTACTAGTTTTTTTAATCAAAAAACAGATAATAATAATAATAAAATATACGACCTGAGCTAGTAAGACAACCTCACAGCAGAAGAGGCAAACGAGATCTGGGTATCTAGCGCCAGGCATCATGGGATATGGGGAGGCCTCAAGTCAGAGCCGAGGATCGGCTCCGAACCCAACCAGCAAGAATGAAAGCGAGAGAGACAACTTAACATTACAGCTTCCATGGGATCCGATAATATCCCTGGCTGTATTCTACATGAACTACAAAGAAAACTTGCACCACATCTGTGTGCCCTGTTCAGTCACAGCCTCACCTTAGGCTTTGTTCCTACCGAATGGTGCACTGCTACAGTCATCCCTCTCCATAAAGGGTGAGTGACTACAGACCCTGGGAATTATCGCCCCATCAGCCTGACAAGTCTGATATGTAAAGCTATGGAGCGCATCATCATGGACCTGGTTAACAAAGATATAGGAAATCTCCAAATTCTGGACCACACGCAGTTTGGCTTTGTGAAAGGGAGATCATGTCTGCTCAACCTGGTTGACTTCTTTGAGTCCGTCACCAGGGTTGTGGATGAAGTGAAGGCAGTGCATACTGCCTACCTCGATCTGGTCAAGGCCTTTGATACCATTCCTCACTCGGGAATTATTGATAAACTCACCAAACTAGGCATCAACCCCTATATTACTAGATGGGTTGCAAACTGGCTCACAGATAGAACATGAAAGTAGCGACTCCAAGTCAGACTGCCGACCAGTCATGAGTGGAGTTCCACAGGGATCGGTCCTGGGTCTTTTCCTGTTTGGCATCTACTTCTCAGATGTCCAGGCCAACACAAAGGGACTCTGGCTGTCCATGTTCGCAGATGACTGCAAGCTGGGAGCCATTATTAACTCCCCAAGTGATGCAAACATCCTACAAAAAGGCCTCACTGAGACCAATGACTGGTGTCAAATCCATGGCCTTAAGCTGAACGCCAAAAAATACGTAGTCATCCCCTTTGGTAAAAACTCAGTTCCCACTAACTACCACATTGATGAGAGCCCGAGCCCACTGAAGGCGTCATAAGAGATCTGGGGGATGCAGGTTGACAGCAACCTCTCATTCGACCACCACATTGCCACTGTGATAAGGAAGTCCTTCTATGTGGCACATCTCATTACTAAGGGTTTTGCATCCAGGAAGAAAGAGGCCATTGTCTCTCTCTACTCTTCCCCCATTAGACCAATCATTGAGTATAATGCCCCATTTGGCATGTACCTCACTAGACACCTGCAACACCTGGACACCTGCAACAGCTGGAGAGGCCACAGAAGTACCTCACAAGGAGGATCCTAGGCATTAAACACATGTCCTACACGGACAGACTCAAAAGACTCCAGCTATTCTCGGTCTCATATCGCCTACTTAGAGGCAATCTCTGCTTGACATACAAAGCCATGTCTGATCCAGCTCTGTTAGAAATGCTACATCTAAAGAAATTCCAATCGCTTCAAACCACACGATCCAGAGACCTCAACCTCATTACCACAATTAACAGAACATGCTGGAGGGACAGATTCCTCACCCAGAGACTGCCCATGCTCTGGAATAGACTTCCCATACTGTTCAAGCATAGGACCTTGCTGTCCCTCTTCAAGAGGGATCTTGATGAGTGGATGGGTAATAGAAAGTTCACCCCAGGGATCACTCCAGTGGCTCTACTTGATAGAGGCACTGGGAACCAACGCCGGGCAGCACAATGCCAGGGCACTTCTATGGGCTAGACTTGTAAAGGCTCCAGGGCCATTAGCCTAGTGCACACCTATGAACAACTTTCTCTACTGGTTGATAAAAATATATGCCTGACTTTCAAGTAAAACCTAAGGGACTAAAACAATTTTCACGGTTTGTATTTTACTATCCATATCCAATAAACAAGGGCTTCCAGTTCCTCTGCTTTTGTATTACCTTTTTAGTCTCTTATCACATATCCTTAGCTGCAATAACAGAAGCCTTTTTAATCCATACTCCTCATACTTCATCTTACTGCTTTCTATTGCTGAACCAAATCATGCGTCAGTACTAAATTTATGGCTACAGCCTTTGTTTTATAGTCATTAATTTAATATCCTGAAAAAACTGAAATGGTCTCAAAATGTTCCACAACACTGAGATGACCTTTTCTGGATTTATCAGGCATAAAATAATGCCTGAAAATAAAGCCAACTTTTCTTGATTACCACACCAATTATACCCTTGAATTTCTGAGTCCATTATTTTCTTTACAATTGTTCTAAATGCAAGCAAATAAAGGGGAAAGAGGACACCTCCGTCTGGTTCCTCTATTCAGACACAACCTATCAGAGAGGAACACACCCACTTAAATGTTTGCTTCCAATCCTTCATATATGCTCCTTATTAACCTTACAATTGAATCAGGGAATGTAAATACTTCTATTGCCCTACTCAAAAAATCTCAGTTTGTTGAAAGGTTTCTCTGCATCATGACCGACCTACCAACAACAGAGGTACTTTCTTGGATTCTGCCTGTCTCTGGCTTATCATTGTTCAATTAATGTTGTCAAATGTTTGCCTCCTATCCACAAAACCACACTGATCCACATCAATCAATTTTGGCAACACCTTTGCCACTCTTTTAGCTATAGACAAACACTTTAAAATCATGGTTTAAAATTGAAATGTCTCTATATGAAGTTGGGTTTGATGGGTCTTTACCATCTTTATGTATAACAGCCACCATAGCTTTCTTCCAAGATGTCAGTGCTTCCCCTCCTTTTAAAATATTGTTTAACAAAGCCTTCCACATCTTTCGCTCTTTCTTTCTTCCCTCCTAACTTTCAGTCGCAGGAATACCATCTATTCCTGGAGATTTTCCTGCAGATTACTTGTACACCACCATTTTTCTCATTTTCTTCTACCTTAACTGTTAGTTATTTATTGCCTTTTGTTTACCATGTGGCATATGCCAGTCTTCCATTAATATATCCATTTGTACTCTTTCTTGGATTTCAACATTTTCTCTGGACATTCTTCTTGTTACAGGCTCCCCAAGTTTGGTGATAAACCTTTCTACTTTCTGTTGCCTAAATCATGCTAAAAAGTTTGTGGTCTGGAGTTATCAAAAATAGTTAATGCACAGTAATCTTTCTAAACTCATTCATATTATCCAGACACTCCCTTATTTTCTCTTTAGCACTCTACAGCTGCACCTCTTCTTGTTTCTGTGAGATTCCCTTTATTCTGCAACATTTTACCCTTTGTCATCCCTTTAAGAAATTCCTATTACTTCTTACCCATAACTCTTACTTCTACCGTATTTTTAAACTCAAATTTTCATTTTATCCTACTCACTAGCTATAACTTCTGAAAAAATTTCTATATTCCGTAATAAGTCTTGAATAATTTCCACTACACATTCCTTAACTTTTTTAACAAGTAGGTGGGAAAGCGCCAGTGTCTCTATCACTTTGTTACCTTGCATTTTATCTTGGTTTTTATTGATGCATGATCTTAAATAGATACTGGATGCACGTTGAAGCTTTCAAATAAATGCACGTGTTCCTGTGAAAAATAATTTATATCCAGTCTAGCTGTTCCTACTTGATTCACGTCTTCCATATCAAATATTTTCATAAATTTCTTCATAAATCTACCCTCTCGTTACATTTTCCTTTCTAGGTCCCCCAGATACATCCTCACTGTTGCAAATCAAGTTGCTGTCCCTACCTATAAGTAATATTCCCTGTGAAAATGGATTATTCCTCCCAAAAGTTTCTTAAGCTCCATAATAGCAGTTTTTGGTGGAATACAAACATATGCCAGAGTAATCCTCCCCCCTTGCCAATAGCCCCTTACTACCATAAATCTAATACTCTCATTTTTCCCCTCCCTCAATATTGGAGCTCCTCTAGCCATTAATATTATTACTCCCTTTCTCCTTAGCCTCTGACATTTTGCTGAATATCTATCCTGAAGTCCTTTCTTTATCACATGCTCATTATTTTCAAAATGTGTCTCCTGTAGCACTGCTATTTGCACTCTGCATTTCTTTATATAATTCAATACTCTTATCTTTTTGTCTACACAGTTTAGGCAATTTATATTCCAAGATAATATGGATAACGTTGCCACTATGATAAGAAGTCACTGTTCCCAACTATTGTACAAGACAGCTTTTTTGACTGTGTACTCTGAACACCCCCATAACTTATTAACTTAGAACAAACACAAAAAACTATATGCATTTCAAAATATAAAGTTTAACCCTCCTTACATGAATAATTGTCCCAAACTGACAGCTGCACTCACACGTATTACCTAAAATAAAATTAAGGTTACCCATGCTAAAAGAGCATGTTACAGCCTGTGCTCCCACTTAGACTGGTTTTATCTGCACCTTTCTTATCTCTAGTTCCCTCCCAGGTGTGAAAAACAGCTTGTATGCTTTCAGAAAACATTAACTTTTAGCCTTAAGAAAAAGTGCACAGACCATCTTTAAATAAAACTAAATTATACATCGCTCTATTAAAAGCATTCAAGTACTAAAGCTGCTAGAGAAGCAGTTATCTGTAATTCACTTCCAATAATTTCAAACTATTTTTTCATTGAACTGCTTGCCCTTGCATCTTAAAATTTTGCATTTCCCTCAGCAAAGAATGCTCAGAACTCTCGTGATTAACTGCTTGCACCTGCAGACAGCTCATCTCCATGGAAACGAACAGCAATATAAAAGGGAGAGAGCTAAGAACCCTGCAGATGCATGAACAAATCTGTCAATTTCACTCAGAACAGAACATACAACTACCTTAAGCTGCAGACGTAAGGACTCCCACTGAAAACCTGCAAAAGGAAAAAAAAGCTAGCATTACTGCATATGCAATAAGCAACATCCAACAACCTTAAGCTGCATTCTTCAGGACTCCCACTGAACACTTGCAAAAGGAAAAAAAAGCTAGCATTACTGCATATGCAATAAGCTAAGCACTTCTGGTGGCTTTCATCATTTTGTCTTACTTTTCAAGCCTACTTGCTTACAGAAAACGCTGGTTATTAGATTAAACCCCAGGCATTAATCCATACACTTGCCTTTGCAAAATTAAGAAAACATTTCAACTCTACATATAATATACTCTGTGCACTTTTACACTCCACCCCAGCAGTCCAAGGTTATGGCACACACAAACTACAACTTGCTTTTGCCCAGCCTTTCTTCTCTTTTTACATTGTAAAGCCTATATTTCTTACAACTAAAAAAAGTACCTCTGCCCCCACATTTAAAATAACCCTGACTACATACTACACAAAACTGCTTTACTATATATAACATAGTTATCATGAAATGTTTTAGACAGATACTGTTAAAAACAAAACTTGTTTTACTTGGTTACTTTTCCCCTTTTAATGTAATTCTACACATTAATGACCAAAGTGCGGTACACTTTACAGTCCACCTACAAGTTTAACAAAGTCAACAAAAGACCATACTTTCTCTGCCAGTTATTATTGCAAAGCCATTTTTCACAAATGTGACTGCTGCCTTTTCACGAAGTTCAGTGTTGCTGGTCTTTTTCCTGTTCATCTCCATCTTCCGACACCAGACTACAGTTTAAATCTAAGGTACTCCTGATTCTTAAAGTTGACTCCTACGCTTTTTTCTGCATCTTAAGCAATTTCATTTGGAATACTGGAAAATGTTTCACTGGCAAAATCTCTATGAGCTTTACTGACAGAAGAATGCGAAGCAGAGCTCCGCCCCCCAGCTTTTGTTTGATGGTGCACTTTTCTGTTAGACAGACCTTTGTATTTCCTCCTTAGTCTATTCTGCATCAAGAATATCTTTATACTGCAGGAAAAACATTCACAAGACAAATGGATACAGCAGCTTGAATGTAACATCTAACTGATTATTGGGCTAAACCTGCATGTATTTTGCCTGGTGTACAGAGAATAATAATTTTCCACAAACAACCTGTTATCTCCAATTTTTAGTATTTTTCCCTTCTGTCACAGTTTTGCCAGGATCAACTTCTCCTGCTGATATGACTGCATCTTTTCTAAATCTTGGCTGCTCTCTCATGGACAGTTTTGGAGCATACACTCAGTGTGCCCTTTCAATTAATAAATCCTGTGGAATGCCAGTTCAGGTGCTTATCTGTGCTTTCACACACTTATCAAAGTCGGTTCCTTTCAGTTTCTCTGGTACAGCAGAAAACCTCAGGTTTTGTCTGGGTGCACTGTCTTCTAACTCTTATTTATGAAACACCTCTTCCTGAGAAGTCTAATACTTAGCCAACCTTTTTCTTCATTTCAATATTTTTTTCACTTTTATCAGTTCCTCTGAATAGTCAGTTAAAAAATCTTAATTTTTTCAGCCTTTTGTTATTTGGGATGATATAGTCCTTCAAAGTTTCTTTTATTTTAATTGCCTCAGAGTACATTTGAATTATTTTAACTCTAAATTACTTGAAGCCATCTCTAGTACCAAAGCTGAAGCTTGAACTGCTTTTTGCTGAACAGCTGCAGGATCTTTCCAGTCAGTGTTTTTTCTTCATTTTTTTCTAGTTGGTTTTCTTTCAGGTTCTCTAAATTTCTTATTTGCTGGCATCCAGGCAGTGTACCTACTAGCTATTAAATGGATTTTACTCAAGCTGGCAGAACTACTAGCTTTTATTTCTCAGTATCTTTTTTTCACACTGGCAGAGCTGAAATTAAGCATCAAAGTGCAGCTACCTGAGAAGGCCATCACCTTCTCTTCTTGTAAATACAGAAGGGGAACAGAACAGAGAGTTAGAATATGGGGGGGGGTACACTTCAACAAAAAGGGTGATATATTTAGAGATCAAGAAATTTTCTGTTTTCACCACTGGTCTTCTCTACTAGGACAGAAATATGTTAGGATTTCACAGATGCACTGGCACAGTCAGTTGCATCAGGCTTTGGTTAGGATACTTGAAGGAAAGGTTACAGGCTGTACAGTTTGGATTCCTTTATGCAGGCTACGGCAGCCATCACTGTCTGACACTTCAAAGTAAAGGTAATGCAGAAAGGTTTCCAGGTTCCCTGCAATGAAATAGAACTCTATATATTTCATACATCCCTGAAAAGAGTGGTCATTCTTGATGGGGGGCTGCTAGTTACAAGTGTTGACTGGTTAAGTGTATGCTTTTGGTCTCTTGAGCCTAATTTGTGTGCATCTAATGGATACAAAAAAATTTAATTTTCTCTGATTCAATTAACTGGCTTAATAAATGCAAAGATGTGGCTTCCTGCTCCAAAAACCTGTGCCCCTTGGGTATCCCAGTAAACAAAGACTTGCTGCTTACACATTGATGATTCTGTTCTTGTCTACTGCACCGTGTCACACAGCTGATGCACGTAATCTGGAGATTTTATGACCTCAACTTCTACACAACATGGTTCAACGAAAAGGAATCTGCCTCTGTTTCAGAAGTTCCTAACAAGAGATGTTTTTTTTTTCTGAAGGAAAATATGAACTATGTAGCAACAAGAAAGCACAATACAAGACTTGTTGACCACTTATGCTTTGTACGCAATTTAGAAAATTATGTATGCAATGTCAACAACAGTGTGTGAAGTCTGTGGAAGAATACTTCAGAAAAAAAACTTTGTAAAACTTGGCAAACTCTAGAAATAAATAGGGTTGGGGTTTGCTGTATGCTAGCAGCCCATAGTTATAGGGCTTAGAATAATGGCATACTTATCTTCAGTACATTTCACACAGCAGTAAAATAAATTATAGCCCATGTCAATAAAAATAACCACTTTTTATTTGAAATGTCCTCACCACTCTGAAAGAGGTTCTGTCTTGTTTGGTTCTTCCATGATGCTTGACACTATACCAAACATATCTGGACCATTTCCAGAAAAAGCAGGATTAATCTGAGCCCTAAAGTTAGAGGATGAAAAACAAAGATAAGGGAAAACAATCCATAAAAATCATATCTTTAAGCCTTTCAACATAACTGGCTAGTTTAAAATGTAATAAATAATGACAAGATGAAAGATTTTTTGAGACTTCTAGTCCACATTATGCACCACAGTAACAGTGAAAGCACAACATATAAACTAGGGAGTTATCAACATGGAAGTTAAAATTAGGATCTTACATGTGTAAGGTATGTGGGCAGTTCAAATCCTTCTAAGTTCCTCAATGCAACTGAGATAAACTGTGGGAGACTGTGCTTATGCTCCCCACCTCCTACTTTCACAGTATTATGCACCTTGAACATGACAAAATATTTTGTTACAGCAAAAGCTCGTCTGCACAAATGTAAAATTCCAAACAGTAAGTCACCGCCAGTTTAACTGCCCCTCCCCCCGCCCAATTAACACTGGAAAACAAACTATTTTTTAGTTTTGTCACTCTAGCTATCCAAATCTCTTTCTTTCGCTGCTGTATGCTGGCATTCTGAAACCAAATGTGAACATGCAAGTAGTGTGTCAGCAGCACAGTTAAACAGAACAGCTACTTCTGGATAGCGTTACTTGGGCTACAACAGAATTTAATGTTAACCAATAAATTTAATGGCCACTGTTTCCTTCTGAAAAGGTAAGTTAGCCTGTTTTCAGCAAAATGTCAGAATCCATTACTATACTACATTTCAGTGACTGCTAACACTGTCGCAGCACAGCTCTAAGATTGTGATACCAACACATTACAACAGATAACTGAAATAAGGAAAAGAGAAGGGATATTATCAGACCAGCAAAATAAAGGAATCCATTTTCATATGGTTCCATTCATAACTAGCCCCTTGTCCATGTTGTATAATGCGATGACAACCTAAGTAGAGCTTACCTGCTACATTTTAAAAAGAAGCAAAGCTATACATTTAAGATTAGCTGCAAATAATTATTTTGTCAGAATAGTACAGTTGTCTAAGTAAACAAAGTTTGAATAGAACACTACACCCTGCCAAAGATTTGATAAGTAGCCAAAGCTAAAGGTCACCTACCCCTTGCCGTAACCAATGTACAGCTCAGGAAGAGTAGAAAAAAAGTCATTGATTCGGACGCCAAACCTTCAGAGCTCTCTTACCTCAAAGCAAAGGGGGCTAGAGCCCTACCAGTTAGGGATATGCTAAGAAAAAGCACAGCTGCAGGCCAGTCAGAATTTTCATGCCAAGTGAAAGACAGAGGTTAGTGCTCAGAAAAAAGTCAATGCCATCAATTAATGTCCTCACCCTGGCAAGCAAAAAATCATGCAAAAAATAGGGGGGGGGGGGGGCATCTACTGTAGCAGAGATGATGTAAAATCTACTGTTATGGTATGTTTACTTACTTGACTGTACTACGTTCACTACTGGACCACTGCTGCAGCAGCCTTGTCTATGTGTGTTTAGAATATCATAGCTTTCATGGTTTAGGAGGAGGAAGGATTATGGTCCAGGAGTTAAAGTAAAAAAGTCACAGTAAACTTTATTGTCATTCACACTCCACAACAAGTGCAACTGAACAAAATTATGTTACTCCAGGCTCTATGTGCAAACATCTAACATATACAACAATTCATATTACATTAAGACATTCCTAATACATATTTATGTTTTACATATCAACAGACATTTACTAAGCTAGAGAGACACAGTATTTACTGCACAGCATTCCACAGCAACTTTTTATTGCACAGGAATCTGCTGGTACTTAGTCTAAGGAAACATGATATTTACTGCATAAAATCTTCACAGTTGTTACTATTGCACAGAATGCTAGTTTAGCATCAGTGGAAATTGTACAGAAATAAGATTATACTCCGTTAGATTAATTGCACAGTGTATTTAAGACAGTTTAAGGTTACTGCATGCAAATATGCTTCTCATTCGTCATATTACCTACTGCCCCTGATGTCAAGTCAGATGTAAGTTGCTATTAAGAGTTAAGTGCCTGATGGCCAGGGGATAGAAACTTCTTCTAAATCTGGCAGTTTTACAACATATGCTACAATAATGCCTACTGATTTTTCAGTGCAAGAACAGTCCATATGTAGGTTGAGTGCAGTCCATGACTATTTTTGCAGGCTCTGTTGACATGAGACTGGTGCAAGTCTTGAATAATGGTCTTAGCAAAGGCACCTCTAGACTGCCTCTAGAATACTGCTAGAATCCATTCTTTTCCAAGAAGGCACTAACGAAGCTTAGGGCCTAATAGAATGTGACTTGACTCTGCCTGGAACAAATATGTTATGGTGAGAAAAACAAAAGGAAATAGCATGGGGCTACCATTTAGGAGAAGTCTGCTTTGATGCAGGTTGTCCCCTTTTTCTTACCACCATAAGAAATGAATAAGTGATCGGAATTTCTGAAGGTTTTAGTCCTGTCAAGACAGTACTATGATGTCTGTGGACATCCACAATGTGAAAAATTCTCTCTCGCTTATTGTTTGGTTTAGAAAAAAAGGGAGATGAATAGCCTTGCACAAAGTAAAACCTGGAACCACTTCAGGCAAAAATAAAGGACTCAGTTACTCCAGCCTTGTGAAAAATGAGATACGACATCATAAAAATGTCACTCAGATACATGTCTTGTAAAAATAAGAGCAATGGGTAACACTGATTTCCAAGTTATGAACTTCAAATTAACCTCATAAGCCAGTTTAAAAAGAAAAAGTACAAGTTTCTCCAGAACAAAATTAAGATCTCAAAAAGAAGCCACCTTTCTTCTAGATGGGCATATATGCAAGACGGGTATGAAAACTCCCTTTCAAAAACTGCTGGATTTGAGGCTGGATAGAAAGGCAGGGGATCTGGAGGCAGAGACACACTGATGGTCGAAAGGTGAATCTTTATAAAACAGTAAGAAAGGCCTGCTGACAATGAATCACACAAATATTGTAGAAGCAGATGGGACTCTGCCTGAAAGGGATCCTGGTTCTTACTATGGCACAGGCTAGAAAATCTTTTTCACGTAACCATATATGATTTTCTAGCAGCAGGTTTTGTAGCCTCCTTTAATACTTGCTACACATCCTCAGGAAACAGGTGTTTAAGGCTATTAAGGCTCCATTATTTCTTGCCTTGTGAGTACGTCCATTCTGTAATGAAGCTTGTGACAACTGCCCTTGACCATTTTCCAAAGAAGGAAGAGCCACTGTTACCCGGGCCAAAACAGGTCACCACAATTATTTTTGGAAAGTCCTTCTGAATTTTATGAATACGAACAGCATATAGAAACATTCCTGTCTGTGAGAATGACAAGTCATCCGTCTTCCAGGCCTTTGTGCAAGGGTATCCTGGAGCAGAATTTCTTTAACTGTCTGTTTTGAATGGAGGCAAACAGATATATTTGAGGAGTTCCCACAGCTGGTTCAATACCTGGAGCACCTCCATGTTCAATTCCATTTGTCCTGGTCCTGCTCAGCTTGACTGCAACAATATTCTGCTTTGCCTGAATGTAAACAGTCTGTAAGCACACACCATGTTGACTTACTAGTTCCTAGGCTACCACAGCTATTACTAGTAGACGGCCTGAAACCCAATGATGACTTAGAAATTTGAGTGCATTTATTACAGACATTTTTTTTTTTTTACATTTATTATTACAGGTTCATAGGTGTGTACTAGGCTAATGGCCCTGGGGCCTTTAGAAGCCTAGCCATAAGATTACTCTGGCATAGTGCCACCCAACCTTAGTTCCCAGTGCCTCTGTCGAGTAGAGCCACTGGAGTTATCCCCGGGGTGAATTTTCGGTTTCCCATCCACTCATCAAGATTTCTCTTATAGAGGGTCAGCGAGGTGCTCTGCTTGACATGTATGGGAAGTCTGTTCCATAGCATGGGCAGTCTCTGGGTTATGAACCTGTCCTTCCAACATGTTCTGTTAATTGTGGTAATGAGGCAGAGGTCTCTGGAGCATATGGTGCAGAGGGATTGGGATTTCTTTAGATGCAGCATTTCTAACAGAGCTGGATCAGACATGGCTTTGTAAGTTGAGCAGAGATCGCCTCTACGTAGGCAATATGAGAGAGAATAGTTGGAGTTTTCCGAGTCTGTCCATACAGGACAAGTGTTTAAAGCCTAGGATGCTGTTTGTGAGGTACTTTTGCAGCCTCTCCAGATGTTGCAGGTGTCTAGTGAGGTACATGCCAAATGGGGCACTGTACTCGATGACTGGCCTAATGAGGGAAGAGTAGAGGAAGACAAAGACTTCTTTCTTCCTGGATGCAAAACCCTTAGTAATGAGATGTGCCACATAGGACTTTCTGACCCCAGTGGCAATGTGGTGATCAAAAGTGAGGTTGCTGTCAACTTGTGTTCCCAGATCTCTTACAATGCCTTTTGTGTTCAGTGGACTACCATCAATGTGGTAATTCATGGGAAAGTACAGTTATGTACACTTTCCATAAATGTAGATGTTCAAGTGTATTCAGTGTTGCAGTCCTTACAAATGAGTTATCTGGCCCCCGGTAGCCCACAGTCGGACAGAATACCAAAGTCCTTGGTATATGACGTTGGCTGCCTCCGGATTAAGCCTGATGCCAGGACATCTGGTATAAAGGCAGGAAGATGATGTCTTTCCTCAGTTTTTCTTGCCGTAACTGTTAGGAGCCCCCAAAAAAAGTAAGACCAGGTAAAGAAAAAAATCCAGTCTGTGCCCTAGGAAAAAAGGGGGATGGAAGGGGGGAAACCAGGACTGCAACAGTGAATACATTCTGACATCTACATTTATGGTAAGTGTACACTGTACTATGTTCATCGTGTTTCACTGTTGCAGTCCTTACAAATGGGTTGATTCCCAAAGCCCAGGAAAAAAACAAAAAAGGGAGGAAGAACACCACTGATTAATGGTTGGTAAGAATGCCCTGCAACACTGCAGTGGCAAAACCAGCCCTGGACTTCGAAAACAAGGGCAAATTGTAAGTGTGGACAGAAGTCCAGGAAGATGCTTCCAGGATGTCCTTAGTAGGTACACCTCTAAGAAAAGCTGCTGAGGTAGAGGTAGCTCTAGTAGAATGGGTCCTAATACTCTGTGGAGGAACCTTGCCATGCTGAAGTAACAAAAGTGAATACAATGAGCAATCCACTTAGAAATAGTCTGTTTAGAAATAGCTTTGCCCTGGGCTCCAGGAGCAAAACTGACCAACAATTGATCTGACTTTCGAAAAGGTTTAGTTCTGTCCAGGTAAAATCTAAGTTGCCTATGCACATCCAGTGACTGCAGCAACCTTTCTCCTCTATTCTGAGAATTAGGAAAGAAGTTAGGCAGGTGGATAGACTGGTTAAGAGTCAGGCTAGAAACCACCTTAGGCATAAAAGAAGGATTAGTCTGAAGAGAAACCCGATCCACATGGAAAGCAATAAAAGGCTCTATTGCCATTAAGGCCTACAGCTCAGACATTCTTCCAGCAGAAGTAATGGCCAAAAGAAATGCAGTTTTCCAGGAGAGAAACTTCAAATCTGTCCGAGGCAGCAGGCTCAAAGGGAGGTAGATTACGTTTCTCAAGCACAAAATTAAGATCCCAAGCAGGAGTAGGTGCCCTTCTGGGAGGCTTTAAATTGCTACCGTCCCTGAGGAACTGTTTCATCAGGGGAAAAGAGAAAATGGGTTATTCAAAGGAACAGTGAGCAGAAATAGATGAAGCATGAATCTTGATAGAAGAGAAGGAAAGTCCACCATTAAGTAAACCTGCCAGATAATCAAGAACTAGAGGAAGAGTAGGTTGAGACTGGGTCTTCTCCTCTAGTTTGCATCCAAATGAAGAATCTTTTCTACTTATCTGCATAAGATTTCCTAGTACTAGGCCTCCTGGCCTCACGAAGGACCTCAACCACCTGTTGAGAAAGGTTTAAATTATGAACCAGGCAGTCAAATGCAGAGTCTGAAGGTGAGGATGCCAAATCTTTCCTCTGTCCAGAACGAACAGATTTGGTATCAGGGGAAGATGCCAAGACTGAGACTGGGACAGACTGCGAAGAAGTGGATACCAATGCTGCCTAGGCCAGTCTGGAGCTATGATGATGGCCCTTGGTTTTTCATCCCTTATCTTTAACAGCACTCTGGGAAGAAGAGACAGACCAATAACTGTGTCCAGGGACAGAGCATCCACTTTCCAAGCTTTGTCGTGATGATCCCTGGTGCAAAAGGTTGAAAGAAGGTGGTTGGTTGGAAAAGAAAAGAGATCCACCCGGAGAGTGTCCCAACACTGAATGATGCAATGGAAGACTGTCTTGTTTAGTTGCCACTCGTGAAGATCCAGGACCTGCCTGCTCAACTGGTCTGCCAAGGTGTTGAGCCTTCTTAGAAGAAACTGGGCTATCAGATGAATGCCCAAATAAGCTGCCATGGACCATGGTCTCATGCTTTGTCTGCACAGGGGGTAAGAGTGAGTCCCCTCCCTGGTTGTTGATGTATCACATGATTGTAGTGTTGTCTGTCCTGACTAGAAGAGTACCAGGAAAGAGAAAATGCTTGAAAGCCATCAAAGCCTGCTGAACTGCCATAATTTCCTTCAGATTTATGTGCAAATGAGCTTGTTGATAGCTCCAAGCTCCCTGAATGCATGTGCCCTCTAAGATGTGCTCCCCAAGCGTAGTCCGAGGCATCAGTGGTGAGAGTCTGGCTGGCTGCAGGTGGACAAAAAGGTAGGCCTTTGCCCACCAAAGGAACTCCGTCTGCAGGTAGGGAATCAGAGGAAGAATCAAGTCTAAATCCTGTGTGTGTTGACACCAAAGGTTTTTGAGGTACCATTGTATTTTCCTCATATGCAGTCTGGCATATGGAATTATCAGAATACATGAAGCCATGAACCTCAGGGCTTGCAGGAATTGCCCTGCAGAGAGCTGGGTCATGCTTGCCAAGTTCTTGAAGAAATTCGAAAGATCCATTTTTTTCTCTTGAGGGAGGGATACCATCTGAGCAGCTGTGTTCAGACTCGCTCCAAGGAATACAATCTCCCTGGTGGGTACCAATTTTTACTTCTTTTCATTGATTCTGTAAGCCCAAAGAGGTGAGAAGGTTCTTTACAAAGCCGAAATCCTTTGAAGTTGCTCTGGAGAGTTTGCTTGAATAAGGCAATCATCCAAATAAGGGTAAATCTGAATGTTTCTTTACCTGCAAAAGGCAATAACTGGAGCCAGACATTTTGTAAAAACTTTGGGAGCAGTAGATTAGCCAACGGGCAGTGCAGAGAATTGTAAGTGCCTGTTTCCCGCCCTGAAACGCAGGAACTGCCTGCAGCTTTCCCTTATAGGGATGTGCAAGTAAGCTTCTTTTAGATCCAAAGTCACCAGTCAGGAATCCTTGGCCAGCACTGGCAGCAACTGCTGAAGAGTGAGCATTTTTGAATTTGGGAAACACCAGACAGGTGTTTATAATGGACAAATCCAGAATAGGGTGCCAGGTGTCCCCTTTTTTTGGGGACTAGGAAAAGTCTTGAGTAAAAACCCTGGCCTATATGTAGTCCAAGAACTGGCTCTATTGCTCCCAGGCTTAGCAAAGAAGAAGCTTGTTTTTCTGCTTCTGCCCTTTGAAGAGGGGGAATATCTGGGTATCCTTGAAGGACCGGGAAGGTGTTAAAGGAGAATTTGTAGCCTTGGGATACTATTTTTAGCACCCATTTGTTATCCGTGATAGTGTGCCAGATGTCTGCAAAAATGGCTAACCTTCCCCCCAAAGGAAACCACGGGCCCACAGAGGAAGGCTGGAGTAATTGAGAATGTTTGCTTTGGGAAGTCTGCTTAGAACTCCCTGATTTTGAAGATGAAGCCTGCCAGTGTTTAGCCTTTTAAGGGGTGGAAGTCTGTCCCCTGGAAGACCTGTAGCCCCTAGATCTAGTGCGACCCTGCTTACTAAGGTCAGGAGTAGTCCCAACTCTTAGAAGGGCAATGCCTGCTAAAACAAGGAGGCTGAACTTGCAGAAAGTCCTTAACAGTTTGCATAGATTTAGCCTTATCCTCCAACTTAAACACCTCTTCTGCTTTGCTTCCAGGCACGTCCAGTAATTTAGATTTTACAGGTTCAAAAAGGGGCTGTTTCCTGAGCCAAGCATGTCTTCAGATAACAGAACCAGTGGCCGCTGCTCTGCAAGAAGCCTCTAAAGTGTCAAAACCACAATATAGAGAATGTTTAGTAACCACAGTGGCAGAATTCAACAAGTCTTGCATGTCCTTATTCTCCATCAGGGAAGGAACACCAGCAATTTTAACCTTAATGGCCTCCAAACTATGCTGCTGATACTTAAGCATAAGAAAGAGACAATTAACAGAACTAATAGCCAGGATGGAAGAAGTATAAACCTTTTTACCCCACCTAAGGCCCTAGATTCCCTGTCAGAAGAAACAGAATTTTTAGCAACAGTGGCCTTAACACCCTTAGGGCTCTGAGAAATGATCTCTGGATCAGCAGTAGGATTTTTGAAAAGGAACCGATGAGAATCAGGAACCCTATAATACCTGTCAGGCTTTCTGGGAGCAGGAGGAACAGAATTAGGTGTCAAAAGAATTCTCCATGAAAACATCATCAACAACTTCCAAAACTGGAGGAATACCCAAAGGCTTATGCTGAGGCAAATCCAAGAACTCCCTAATCTGCTTCTTAGACTGAGGGTGGTCCTGACTTTCCCATCTAAAATGCTCCCTGAGGGTATTCAGAGTATCCCCAAACAAGAAATCTTCTAGGGGAGAGGCAGAAGGGATAGAGTCTTCAGCATCAGAATCCTCAAAACCAGAAAAAAGCTGAAAGTGTCCATCAGCAGAGGTGCTGGAAACCTTTGAGTCTGAGGCAGACAAAACATCTGGGGACAATTCCCTATCCTTCTTAGAAGAGCTCCTGATAACAGTCAAGAGATCACTAGCCATCTTAATCATCTGAGCCTAAGGCAATTGAGGGAAGGCCGGCGCCTGTTTAGGAGTAGATTTTCAGCTGGGAGGCCTGCTAGAAAGCTGGAGGGACTCGGTAGGCCTAGCCACCGCAGGAGTGTGAATCGAGGTCGGCGGTCTGGATCTGGTCTCCGGGCAGAGAAAAGAGGCCTCCGAAGCCAGCACCTGCTTAGCAGCCCCAGATCCATCAGAGGTGGCAACTGGCGGAGGGTCCGAAGGCAAAGTAGAAGCCTGTGAAATGGAGGGCTCAGCAAAGGCCTCCGAAGACGCCTGCTGCTGAACATCCATGGGCTGCAGGGGTAAAGAAAACGCCTCACTGGCTACCGCTGAACTGACAACTAACTTAACAGGGATGTCGTCGGTTAATTTAACCCTAGGCCTGTCGCGGTCCTTATCCTTGCACTTCTTAGGAACATCCAAAGTCGGGAGACCAGAAGACGCCATACCGATAAACTCAAGCCAAACTCCGAAGTGCTTATATAAAATCCTAGCTTTACGGTGTATGGTATGCAAGTTGAAAGAAGCACTAAGATCACAATTTGGGACGTCGTGCTCAAGGCCCAAACAAGTAATACAGTAAGAATGAAAATCTTGATGTGGAATCTGTTTTCCACAGGCAAGACGGTTATTAATTTTCTCTGACATTCATTAAAGCAAGAAAAAAGGGTCCCAAACAGGGTACTTATCTGAGGATGTCTTCAACTTTAGAAGTCGGAATACAAAAAGAAGGTAAATCGGCCGACCGGCATTCGTGCGATAGCTTCTGCTTCAGGCTCTGCGGCAAGAAAGACTGAGGAAATGTCGTCTGCCTGCCTTTATACCTGACTTCCTGGCATCAGGCTTAATCCGGAGGCAGCTGACGTCATATACTAAGGACTTTGGTATTCTAGCCGACTGCGGGCTACCGGGAGCCGGAAAACCCATTTGTAAGGACAGCAACAGTGAAACATGATGAACATCCGGGTTTTTCCCAAAGGAGATGACGACACATTTTTTGGCATTGAGCTTAAGGCCATGGTTCTGACACCAGTCCGTCTCAGTAAGGCCATTCTGTAGGAAGTCGACATCACTTGGGGAGATAATAGCAGCTCCCAACTTGAAATCATTTGCAAACTTTGTCAGCCAGAGTCCCTTCATGTTGGCCTGGACCTCAGAGAAGTAGATACCAAACAGGAGAGGTCCCAGGACTGAACCCTGTGGGACTCCACTCATGACTAGATGGAAGTCTGACTTGAGTCAGCTACTTTCACACTGTGGGCTCCATCTGTGAGCTACTTTGCAACCCACATAGTGATATAGGGGTTGATGCCTAGCTTAGTGAGTTCTTCCTATGATTCCTGAGTGGGGAATGGTATCAAAAGCCTTGGCCAGATCAAGGTAGGCTGTATGAACCACCTTGCCTTCATCCACAGATCTGGTGACTACTCAAAGATGTCGACCAAGTTGAGCAGGCATGATCTACCCTTCACAAAACCAAACTGTGTGGGATCCAGAGTTTGGAGATTCCTTATAGCTTTCTTTATTAGTTCCATGATGATGCATTCCACAGCTTTGCATATCAGGCTTGTCAGGCTAATAGGGCGGCAGTTCCCAGGGTCTGTAGTCGCTCCTCCTTTATGGAGAGTGATGACTATAGCAGTGTGCCACTTGGTAGGGACAAAGCCTGAGGTGAGGCTGTGACTGAACAGGGCACACAGGTGAGGTGCCAGTTCACTCTGTAGTTCATATAGAACACAGCCAGGGATATTGTCAGGTCCCACAGAAGCTGCATTCTTGGCCATGGACAGTGCTGTTTTAACCTGTGCAGCAGTAAAACTGGGTGCCTGGCAATCTACTGGTATTGCGATTGGTCCTGCGGGGGGGGGGGTAAAGTTGGCACTGAATCTGTCTGTCAGTATACTGGCAATATCTGTTGGCTTGGTATAAGAGGTACCATTGTGTAGTAGCTCAGAGCAAATCTGGGTATTGCCATGGAGATTCTTTACATAGCTACAGAAGGCCTTGCAGTTATCTTTACTAGGTTCATAGATTAGTACTAGGCTAACTGCCCTTGTAGGACATTTTAAGCCTAGCCAATTACCCAATGTGAGAATCAAACCCTGCACCTTGTGCTTGTAAGGCAAACCACCTTAACCATTATGCCAGCCTCCCACCCACTATCTGCTGCAATTCTGTTTTCATAGCTAGCTTAAGAGGATTAGACGAGGGATCTCAACTTTTCGTTGAGGTTGATAAGGGAGTTTTTCCAGTCTTGGGACTTCACCTTATTCCGCATCAATTTCCTCCTTCTGTTGTAGAGTTTGTTAAGGCAGGGGACCACCAGATTGGCTTCCTTTTCTTGGAGGAGAGCATCTTGGTTCTATTGGGTATGGCAAGATCCATGCATTTGTGTAAGTGTTTGTACAGTGCATTGGTGTATGATTTGGCGGTCATACAACTATTCTCCATTTGCATGGGTGCTGTGAAGTTAGCCACCTCTGTTTTTAGGAGCCCAAAGTTAGCTTTGGAGAAATTTTTCATGTTGGTTACTTGGGTGGGAGGGATGTGGATTTCTAAGGTGATTAGTCTGTGGTCAGATCTAACCAGGGAGGAGCTGACTATTGGTGTAGAGCAACGGTTGCCCATGTTAGTAATGACCAGGTCAAGGATGCTGCTACCTCTAGTGGGGGTAAGAACGAGCTGGTCCAAAGCATTGGAATTAATGAACTCCAGGAAATGTTGGGCAAGTGTATTGGTACATAAGTAGTTTTGCCACTCATTACAGCAGAGTGACGCCTCCGGGCATTTCTGCAGTTACCTCCTACTGCTCCTCTAGGCGTCAAACATTACTTGTTTATATTTGCATTAATAATTCCAAAACAATGCTATGTATAAGATATCAGAATATTTTATCTTGAAGCTTACATGATGACAAACACAACTCTACTGATATCTGACCTCTGTCAAGGAGTATTTGTTAAAGGTGATAAATTCATGTTTTAAAAGCTTAAGCCACACCCACTGGGAGTTAAAGGTACACACTCAAAAGAGCTGTACTGGAGGGAATGGGTTTTAATGGAGGGGTAGTTGCAGTCGCCTAGTAAGAGAGAGTTAGGTTGGACCCTAATATTCTACAGGGTGCTTGGAATGTGGAGTGAGAGTCTTAGGACATGGTTGGAGACCTATAGCAGGCTACAACCTGAATTGCTGTCTTATTCAGTGTTTGCTGCACCTGAAGTATCTCTGATGCATTATGTTGGGCTACCAGTCGGGAGATGTGTGCATCTTTATGAATATGGAAACACTACTGGCTTTGGAGCTTTGGTCCAAGTTCTGGGGCCGAAAGGTGTGGAATGAGTTATAGCCTGGTAGTGCAGGACTGCTTTCTGCTGCCTTGAACCAGGTCTCTGTTACAGCACAAATGTCGATGTTCTCCATTTTAAAGAGTGCTTCGAGCAAGTGCATTTTGAGATTTAGACTTCTAGCATTGAGCAGCATGACCCTCAGATTGCATTTGTTTGTAGCTGTTACGGTGGTAATTTAGTGCGTTCCAGACTGTCTTGCTTGTTCTGCCCTAAACTTTCACCCCCCTTAGAAACAGCTCCTAAAGCAAAAATCTAAGGCATCTCTGGTTACAGACCAAGTATGTACTGGAAGGGATAAGGGGAGACCTGGGTTGAGCATTATCTGGTTTACACACCAGATTAACTTTTAGTTATGTACTCACCATAACTTCAGATGTTTGGGATCCATCTCGCCTACATTCTGACTGATGGGTTCGGAGCCGATCCCTCGGCTCCGACTCGGCACGCTTATGCCAAAGAGCGAAGTCTCTTATTGGCTGAGCTTACTATATCCCAGGATGCACCACTACCAGTCCCCCAGATCTAGTTTGTCCGCATACATGCACACACGCATGCACTGCTTATATAACATCGACAGATGATACAAGATAAAAACAGTAGAACTCAAACCGTTCAATCTCTTCTGATCTCCAAGGCAGGGGGAAGGAGGGTGGGTATTAGGAATGTGGCGAGATGGATCCCAAACATCTGAAGTTATGGTGAGTACATAACTAAAAGATGTTATGTGATCCTATCTAGCTACATTCTGACTGATGGGACAGCGTCCTAGCACCTAAATCCTGGGTGGCTCACTGGAAAACACTCCTGAGTACCGTGGAACCAAATGATGCTCGCCCTTTAGATGCCACATCCAATTTATAGTGGGAAATGAAAGTGTGCGGGTTGGACCAAGTAGCCGCAGCACAAATCTCAGAAATAGCGAGCTTGGAATGAAATGCAATAGAGGTAGCCATAGCTCTAGTAGAGTGAGCTTTGACAGATGTTGTAAGTTGCTTATTTGAAGAGGAATAAGCCTGAGTTACGCAATCTCTAATACATTTGGCAATAGTAGCTTTAGTGATGGTTTTACCCAGTTTATTATCTGAAAAGGACACAAACAATTGATCTGTTTTTCTAATTTGTTGAGTCCTGTCTAGATAGAAGCGTAATTGCCTGTGAACATCCAATGTATGCAAGGTGTATTCCGCTTTGTTTGAAAATTTTGGAAAGAAAACTGGTAGCTCTAGAGATTGTTGGAGACAGAGATTAGAACAAACTTTTGGAACAAAAGATGGATTAGGCCTAAGTGATACTCTATCCTTGTGAAAAATCAAGTACGGTGGTTTGATAGATAGGGCTTGAAGTTCTGAAACTCTTCTTGCAGAGGTAATTGCAATTAAGAAGGCAGTTTTCCAAGACAGATATTTCAACTCACATGTAGCAGCCGTTCAAAGGGAAGATGTTAAGGCACGAAGTACCAAATCAAGATCCATGGAGGCGGGATGAAAAACTGGGGGTCTTAAAAGCACAGCACCTTTCATGAAAGTTTTACATAATCTGCTGCTCATCAGCGGTGGGTCTATGGATTCGTGAAATTTGGAGATAGCTGCTAGTTGGACTTTAATAGTAGAGACTGAAGATCCTTGATTAAACAAGGATGTTAAAATTTCAAGACCTCTGGTATCGGGGCAGTAATAGGGTCTAAGCCTCTGAGTTGAGCCCAGATAGCAAACCTCTTCCACTTACTGTGATACAATTTCTTAGTGGTGGGTTTGTGGGCTGAAGATAAAATGTGAATAACCGGGTCCAAGGTGTGATTTCTGACTAAAGGAGGAAGTGGAGGAGCCAAGCTGTTAATTTCAAAGTGTGAAGGGACTGGTGCTGTTGTCCCGACTGATGAACCAGAAGGTCTGGGGTTAGATCCAAAACCAAGGACCGTCCAGAGTATATTTCTGTAGGTAGGGGAACCATACCTGACAAGGCCAATGAACAATTAGAATCATTGTGGACCCCAATTGGGAAGCTTTCTGGATGACTTTGGGGAGGTGGAACCGGAGGAAAGCATAAAAGCAGTCCTGTTGGCCAAGGTTGGACTAGAGCATCCGTAGCTGCCTCCCTTGGCACGGGGTCAAGGAAAAGAACCTTTGCACTTAGTGTTTTGTGGTGTTGCAAACAGGTACAGCACGGAATCCCCATCTTTTGAAAATCTGAGCTGCTACTGTTTTGTTCAGGGACCACTCGTGAGGAGAGAGAATAGTCCTGCTCAGTCTGTCTGCCAATACATTGGATTTTCCTGGAATGTGGGTCGCTACCAGAAGCGGTTGGTAGCCACTGCCCATTCCCACACCCTCATGGCCTCTCTGCAAAGGGGTAAGATCTGGTCCCTCCTTGTTTGTTTAGATACCAGACCACCGACATGTTGTCTGTGTGGATAGCGATAATGCCTTGAGGAGAAACTTGTGGAGGGCTTGTAGGGTCAGAAGTACAGCCCTCATTTCCAACACATTGATATGGAGAAATGTTTAGTTTGGAAGCCAAGAACCCTGAACTGACCTGCCCAGACAATGCCCCCCCAACCCGTCTGGGAGGCATCCGTTGTCAAGGTGGCCACGGAGAGTATAACAAAAGGTCTTCCCTGATTCAGATTGGATGGCAAAGCCACCAGCGGAGGAGTCCGTTTGCACGTTTCTGTAATCAGTATGTGATGATTGAGGGGAGATCCTGAAAAGACCATTGTGTCGATAATTTTTTTTTTTTTTTTTTTTTTTTTTTTTTTTTTTTTTTTTTTTTTTTTTTTTTTTTTTTTTTTTTTTTTTTTTTTTTTTTTTTTTTTTTTTTTTTTTTTTTTTTTTTTTTTTTTTTTTTTTTTTTTTTTTTTTTTTTTTTTTTTTTTTTTTTTTTTTTTTTTTTTTTTTTTTTTTTTTTTTTTTTTTTTTTTTTTTTTTTTTTTTTTTTTTTTTTTTTTTTTTTTTTTTTTTTTTTTTTTTTTTTTTTTTTTTTTTTTTTTTTTTTTTTTTTTTTTTTTTTTTTTTTTTTTTTTTTTTTTTTTTTTTTTTTTTTTTTTTTTTTTCTGGAACTAAGTGGAAGTGGAGGGAACTTAAATTTAAAGTGTGAAGGGACTTGCTGTTGTCGACTTGAACAGAAGGTCATTAGATTTAAACCAAAAAGGAAAAGGGGGCCTTGAGTTTTAATGATTAAAGGGGGTCGGAGGGCCCTGAACCCCAAGGTTCTATTTGTTGCAGAACAGGGGTGGCCCAATTTTAAAATTTTTAAAGTTTGCCGGCTGGGGATCTGGGGAAAGGGTTAACTTGCCCCGGAATATTTTGTTGGAAGGAAGATGTCATTTTGGGTTTTTTTCCCCAGAATTTATCTGAAAAGGGGCCCAAAACAGATTTGCCTTGGTTTTCCCGAAAACACCCAGGAAAGGGGTATTTAATATTTTGCCTGTTTCAATCGGAGCCAGTGCCCTGGGAAACCCTTGGAATAAAACCCCAGGGAGCAGGAAATATGCCAAACCCTTTTGAAACCCCCGGCTTTGAGACCAAAGGGAGTGCCCAAATTTGGTTCCCTTTCCCCGGTTTAACCAGACCCCTGGGGCCCAGATGGTAAGTGATAATAGGGCCCTTTAATTTTGGAACACCAAAATTTTAAAAGGGAAAAGGGGTTTTGGACCATTGAATTTGCTTTTCGGACGGAAAATTTGGAGACAAATTGGGGCCCTTTCCTTCTTTGGCACTAAAGCCTTGAGTAATTCGGATCCCTTGGCCCCTTTACGTTGGGGGATCCCCCAACCGCTTTGGTTCGGTGGAATTTTTGATTGGTTATTTGCGTGGGGGGGAATGGTTGTTGTCCTGCGAAATCCCCCCAAAGGGGGTAGTAAGCTTAGGTTTTAGTGTTAAGCAGGGCGGTCACAAAGCGGGCAATTCCCCTGATTTGGGGGGTGGAGCCCCCAAAGGCTCGGCTCCGTGTTCGGGGTCTGCGCCTCTGGGGCGCCCCGAAAATTTCCGCCTTGCCTCTAAAATCTTCTGCTGTTGAGGAAAGATTTCGGTTTGAAAATTTCCTCCTCTTTAGCCTTGGTGGGCCCAAAGGGGGGTGCCTAGGATAAGCTTTTCCCCTTTAAACTTTTAAATGTCTTTATTGGGTCCAAAAAAGAGGCCCTTTTAAAAACGCCCAGGAAGACTTTAAGGCCTCCTAAATAAACCAATGGGGCAGGTTGTTTCCAAGGCCCCGCCGTGCTTAACCGTTATTTAATAGCCTCAGGACGAATTAAATTTGGTTAAATAGCCTGAACTAACCGATGGCTGGCAGGTAGGTTAATGAAGGTTTTAGAGTCCTTCCACCCTCTATCTGGAATTATAAAGGGATTGGAGTAAGGGCCTTTCCCGGGTCCCTGTTAAAAACTCCTATTTGGATAGGACTTGAAGTCGGAACCCTGTAAATCCACATGGGACAAGAGCTTGGGGAAAAATTTCTCGGGCAACAAAATTTTTTCCAGAAGGAGGTTCAAAGGCCCGGTTTTTCCCCGTAAAAACCCTAAAACTCTAAACGGGGAACCCAGGATGAGGGTAGCAAGGTTTAAAAAGAATCCTCGGAAGGGGGGAATAGGCCTTGTAGGAAACCTAGAAGTGCAAAGAACCTCATCCGAGGCGACTTGACCCCCATCAAAGTCATGCCATTTAAAACTCAGTCCAGTTCTTTTTCTTTGCCGGGGAAAACCCTTTTTGCCTGGGTTTCCCCCTGGGCGGTTTTTGGGGGGTTTGAACTTGAAAATTTTTCCTTGGGAAGGGAGGGGAAAAGGGGGGGCCCCCAAAAATTTTGGGGCCTGCCTACTAAATTTTAGGCTGCCAACAGTTTAAGATTTAGCTTTTTTTTTTGCTTTTTTTTGCCAAACAGGGGTCCTGTTTTAAAGGGGAGCATCCAGCAATTTAGCTTTAACATGATCTGGCAAAGATTGCTCCTTAAGCCAAGCATGCCTTCTAAGTACAAAAGGACACCCCTGCAAGATGCCTCTAGTGAATCAAAACCACATTGCAAAGTATGTTTTCCAACTTGTTCAGCAGAATGCATTAAATCCTGTAAATCTTATTTTCAGCACAGTCAGGAATCAACATTTTTCTGTTTAAAATATGCGGGATACTTTAACATATGAAACTGGCAGTTTAAGGCCCTAATGGCCAAGGTTGCAGAAGTGTAACCTTCTTACCCCATCTATCCACCCCTGGAATCTCTATCAGAGGGTAGGTTTTTTGGCAGTAGTACCCTTTTCCCCTTGGGTCCCTGTGAAATGGTCTCAGGATCCAGTGGGATTTTTAAAAGGAATTGGGAGAGTCAGGAACCCTGTAATATTCAGGTTTTCTGGGAGCAGGAGGTAAAGTCAGGGGCCAAGCTAGATTCAAAAGGCATCATCAACAATGTCCAGTACAGGGGGATAGCTAAAGGCCTGTGTTGGGGCAGGAGTAAGAAATCCCCAAGCCTCTTTTTAGAATCAGAGTAATCCTTTTCCCAAAATGCTCCCTAAGGTATGCAAGGTTTCACCAAAAGAAAATCCTCGGGGGGAAGCAGAGGAATAGAGTCCTCTGCATCAGAATCCTAAAGGAAAAGGGGTAAATCCTGGTCATCAGGGAAACAGAAATTTCAGAATCCTGATCAGAAGTATCATAAGCAAACTCAGTCCTAGGTCTCTTAGGGGAAGGTTGGCTTCCCTGATTAAATAATAAGGTCTTCAGCCATTCTTATCATTTGTTTTTAGGCATAGAGGCCTGACCATGGGTTTCGTTTGGTTTTTTAGGCATGGTTGAGTTTTAGGCCTTGAAGAAGAAGATGGGTGTTTTAAAATGCAAGTCAGTAGGCCTGAATACACCCTCAGAAGCTGGTGCCTGCACAGGCTCGGACCCATCCCAAAGGGAGAGACATCGCAGGTTCCACAGTTGAAGCATCTTGGGATACCGGACTCCAAATGGGTCTCAAAAGGCCTGAAACTGAAGTAGCGGGATCAGGGGCTGCAAAAATACTGAGTACCGAACTGGCCAACTTTGGAGAAGGCCGGCAGTTTGGACCTAGCGGTCTGTCTTTATCTTTGCATTTTTTGGGAAAGTTAGTATGGCTTAAAGACATATTGGATAATTTAACAGAGTACCAAAATATTTAGAAGCAAATATACCGACAACAAATAGTTCATTGTTTAAATAAGGCACAAAACCGACAGGGGTGCGTGGTCAGGGCCTAGGAAAGGAATACAGAAATGAAAATTTTTTGAGGTATTTGCTTTCCACAAGAAATACAATTATTTTACTGACATCGGTTTAGAGCAAAAAAGTTTCCCAATGGGGTACTTAGTTTTAAATTGAAGACTTGGTTCTGAAACTAAAAAGGGAAAATTTCAGGAGTGGGAACCGCACGAACTGTTTCTGTTTTGGGGCACTGCACAAGAAAGACTGATGTAATGGCGCGCATGCTTTATACCCTGACCCTGACGCATGGAAGATGAGACAGCAACGGCAGGACCCAAGACTTGTAATCAGGCCGACTGAGGGCTACTGAAAAAGAAAAACCAAATGTGATGACTCAACAGTGAAACAAGAAAGTACAGTTTTTTACCTACCATAAATGTAGCGTCCTGGGATGCATCTGCAGTCCACAAATGGGGTTTTCCTGTCGCAGGCAGCCCCTTTAGTGGTTCCAAAGTCTGGGTCTGGCCTCCGGGGTTGTTTACCCCGGGGATCTGCAGTTTTGGGTATAAAATCAGGGATTTTTCCCCAGGGTTTTTTGGGTGCCAGGTGCCCTCTAAATAAATTTGGATAAATGCAATGGGTTTCCCAAAAAGTAAAAGCAAAAAAAATAAGCATGTATGTACATATATACAAACAAATACACCATAATAGATTCCCCAGCTAAAGATGGGCAAATCCCCAAGTACCACAGAGGGGGAAAGGGGGGTGGGTAATCCTGACTGCAGATGCATGCCTAGGACATCTACATTTTGTACTACTCAATAGCGACAGTCCGGGTTCCCCTTCTCAAATTGTTTAATCCACAAAAAAGACAAACATAATAAACGACAAAGCTTTTGGGTACAAATGCAAAAAATTTAAAAACCCAGGGCCTAAAATTTCAAAAAAAAAGGGCCCCAAATTATCAACTGGTCTTCATCAGAACTGCCAAAAAAACGTTCAGTGAGTTTAAATCAACTTTTTTAAAAAACAAATTCATTCTTGAAATATAAAATATATGTTTTAAAGGTATAAAACATGAATAAATATGAATAAAATTTAAAAATACAACTCATTAAATGTCTTTAAATCATTAAATATCTCATTGCCCAAAAACTAGTCTCTATTCCCCTTATTCTCATAAAGTGTGTATTTCATTTGAAAATAG